>NC_139646.1:27531161-27653661 GCF_964638095.1 Poromitra crassiceps
AACCTTGCAGAACCTTGCAGAACCGGTGGCTCTCAGAAAAGGGCCTGAGTGATCACAGATGAAGGATGAATTCTGGAGAACACGGTCGCAATTTATTGTGATGCAAACTGCAAACTACTGACGTTTCAACACAAAGGTGTTTTCCTCAGTTTCAACACAAAGGTGTTTTCCTCAGTTTCAACACAAAGGTGTTTTCCTCAGTTTCAACACAAAGGTGTCTTCCTCAGAGTCAAACACAAAGGTGTTTTCCTCAGTTTCAACACAAAGGTGTCTTCCTCAGAGTCAAACACAAAGGTGTTTTCCTCAGAGTCAAACCAGAGACGAGGGTCTGATGACAGGTTTAAATAGAAAAAGGTTTTACCTGGGCATGTACCCAAAGTAAGAAGACTGGAGCACTCTTAGTCTGCACGTTCTTTTTATTTAGGGGCTGACTGACGTTTCCACAGGTGAACTGTCTTCCTCAGAGTCAGAGTCCTTTGACTCTGAGGAAGACAGTTCACCTGTCGAAACGTCAGTCAGTTATTTTTTAAATAAAAAGAACGTGCAGACTAAGAGTGCTCCAGTCTTCTTACTTTGGTAAAAAGTAAGAAGGTAAAACCTTTTTCTATATATGTTCCTCGCTGTTGAGCACCAGGACTCCTCTTCTGTTCCAAGCTTGGCTGATGCGCGCTGGGTGTCTCTTTGGACTTGACCGGTTTAAATACTTAGATTTTTAGCTTGGATTTGTGTTTGTGTTTGTGTTGTTGTTGTTGTTGTTGTTGGACACTTAGCCCACAAGTTGGTGAAGATGGAGAGAGAGATTTAATTTGATGCCTAAAAATGTGCAAATCCGCCCTTTGTTTTTTAATGCAGATTCTCAGCCTAAGCCTCTTAACAGCGGCTGGCACGAGAGATGTGTTTGGGAAATCAACATCTGGTCATTTGGTCAAATAGTCTCCATATGTGTCAGAACAGCCTCTGGTTGTGAGTTAAAGCTCAGCTATGTTATCCAGTCAGTTAGCATCATTAGCTGCTTGTCGGACTCCTTATTAGGAGAGATTTGAGCCATTCCAGGATCCAGACTACGTTTTGGAACCTTAAAGTTTTCCCAAGCAACAACCTCTGCTGCAGGCTTTCCTGATATGCGCCGATTACTGAAAACAAGTCAGCTTCAAATAGCCTGTAGACACACTGCTTGTCACATCATTTGATGAGCAGGGTGCAACAATACTGTTAAAATCGCAAATATAATTACTATATCGTGACGATAAGGACCTGTACTTTATTTGGCCCATTTCTGTTTAAAGGGATACACCACTTTTTTGGAAGTTTAGCTCATTTGCCACATCCCCCCAACATAACCAAGATACACCATGCCTTACATGTCGTGAAGTTAGTAATTATCGCCATAGAATGGAGGCTAATGGTACAGCTGTTAAAAATCTGCCAAAACACACATCTCACGGCGCCAAAATACATGTTGTGCTTCAGGTACTCGCCACACGATAAATGTTCATCCAAAATGCACATAATCTGTCTTTTTGGAAGGAAAAGAGGTTGGCGGCCATGTTTGGAAAGTAGTGCCGGCAACCTCTTTTCCTTCCAAAAAGACCAATGTTTTGTTTTTCCCACAATTTCCCACAATGCCTTTGGAGGACACCCAGAGAAGCTGCATTCAGTACGTGTCAGTGAGAGAGCACTAGTTACAGCGGCTTATTGCTCAGAGAGCAAAGCTGGTGCTTGAAAACAAGATATGTTTTTGTGTCAGCACAGAGTGTCGGGGGGGCACGGTGGCGTAGAGGTAGCGCTGTCGCCTCACAGCTAGAAGGTCCTGGGTTCAATTCTCACCTGGGATGCTGTGAGCGCTGAAGGAGTGCGTGCCCAGCGTCCGCATGTCCTTGAGTGCCCACCGCCCGGTTGGGGTCGTCAAAAAGGGCCTTGCATGTTCTCCCCGTGCCCCCTGGGGGTTTCCTTCATATAGGAACCCTTCACCAAAACATGCAATATCCTGGTCATTCGGGCGCCTGTTCAGAGGGAGGGGAACTGGTTGGAATAGCGCGATCCTCCCACGTGCTATGTCCTACCGGTGAAGCTTCCCCTGTCAGGTGAAAAGAAGCGGCTGGCTAACTGCCCATGTCTCGGAGGAAGCATGGAGCCAGTTTCTGCTCTCCCCAGATCGGAAGAGGGTCGAGCAGCAAACCAGGATAAATAAATTAAAATTGGCACTAATGGGGGATAACAAATTTGATAGAAAATTTTTTGGGGGAAAGAAATATATATAAAAAAAAGAATTAGCGGTGTGTATATTCCTCCTCTTTGCTGAGTGCATGTGGTTGTGACTTGTGTGACACCGCCACAGGGTTAGCGAACAGTGTGCGGTGTAATGGACCAACCTGCTTCACTGAGACTGAGACTGTCAGAGGTCTGGAGCTGTCAGACAGTCAGACACAGCCTCAGACTGTAGGAGGTCTGGAGCTGTGAGACAGTCAGACACAGTCTCAGACTGTTGGAGGTCTGGAGCTGTGAGACAGTCAGACACAGCCTCAGACTGTAGGAGGTCTGAAGCTGTCAGACAGTCAGACACAGCCTCAGACTGTAGGAGGTCTGGAGCTGTCACAGTCAGACACAGCCTCAGACTGTAGGAGGTCTGGAGCTGTCACAGTCAGACACAGCCTCAGACTGTAGGAGGTCTGGAGCTGTCACAGTCAGACACAGTCTCAGACTGTCAGAGGTCTGGAGCTGTGAGACAGTCAGACACAGCATCAGACTGTAGGAGGTCTGGAGCTGTCACAGTCAGACACAGCCTCAGACTGTAGGAGGTCTGGAGCTGTCACAGTCAGACACAGCCTCAGACTGTAGGAGGTCTGGAGCTGTCACAGTCAGACACAGCCTCAGACTGTTGGAGGTCTGAAGCTGTCAGACAGTCAGACACAGCCTCAGACTGTTGGAGGTCTGGAGCTGTCAGACAGTCAGACACAGCCTCAGACTGTCAGAGGTCTGGAGCTGTGAGACAGTCAGACACAGTCTCAGACTGTAGGAGGTCTGGAGCTGTCAGACAGTCAGACAGCCTCAGACTGTAGGAGGTCTGGAGCTGTCACAGTCAGACACAGCCTCAGACTGTTGGAGGTCTGAAGCTGTCAGACAGTCAGACACAGCCTCAGACTGTTGGAGGTCTGGAGCTGTCAGACAGTCAGACACAGCCTCAGACTGTCAGAGGTCTGAAGCTGTCAGACAGTCAGACACAGCCTCAGACTGTTGGAGGTCTGGAGCTGTCAGACAGTCAGACACAGCCTCAGACTGTCAGAGGTCTGGAGCTGTGAGACAGTCAGACACAGCCTCAGACTGTTGGAGGTCTGGAGCTGTCAGACAGTCAGACACAGCCTCAGACTGTTGGAGGTCTGGAGCTGTCAGACAGTCAGACACAGCCTCAGACTGTTGGAGGTCTGGAGCTGTCAGACAGTCAGACACAGCCTCAGACTGTCAGAGGTCTGGAGCTGTGAGACAGTCAAGTCAAGTCAAGTCAAATTTTATTTATATAGCACCTTTCATACACAAGGCAATTCAAGGTGCTTTACAAAAAAATAATCGAAAAAACAAGCAGCAAAGCAATGCACATATAAAAAAACACACATAAAAAACACAGCCGACAGTTTTAGTTAAAATATATACTCAAATTAACAAACATGAAACATTATTTCTGTTTTAAATAAGTTACAAGGCACTCTTCAGTATTATTATTACATGTACAGTCCATTTGTTGGAAATGTACAGGAATCTTTTTTTTTTTAAATTACAGGCCGAGAGAGGCAGTAGTTTAGTAGCAGTTAAAAGCAAGAGTAAACATAAAGGTCTTTAGCTTGGATTTAAAAATAGGCAGAGTAGGGGCAGATCTAATGTGTTCAGGGAGTTTGTTCCAGTTATGAGAGGCATAGTGGGAGAACGCGGCTTCACCATGTTTTGATTTGGTCCTCGGGACAATTAGTAGACCAGTGCCTGACGATCTCAGGGATCTGGATGGTTCATAGTGTAGAAGCATTTCAGAGATGTAGTGTGGGCCTGACCCGTTGAGAGATTTGTAAACTATTAGCAGAATTTTAAAGTCTATTCTAAGATTTACTGGCAGCCAATGCAGGGATTTGAGAACTGGTGTAATGTGTTCAGCTTTCTTGGTTCTTGTTAGAACTCTAGCAGCCGCATTCTGAATGAGCTGTAGTTGTTTAATAGCTTTTTTGGGAAGACCATTGAAAAGACTGTTGCAGTAGTCTAGCCTGCTAGAAATGAAAGCATGAATTAGTTTTTCAAGATCTTGTTTGGACATGTAGCCTCTAATCCTTGCTATATTTTTTAGATGATAGAAGGCAGATTTTCTTATAAGCTTGATGTGGGAGTTGAAATTTAGATCAGAGTCAATAATAATGCCAAGATTTTTTACCTGGTCCTTAGGCTTCAAAGATAGGGATTCGAGGTGAGCAGTAACTTTGAGCCTATCTTCTTTTTTGCCGAAGACAATTATCTCTGTTTTGTCTTTATTAAGTTGGAGAAAATTCTGGCACATCCAATCATTAATTTGCGCAAGGCACTGACACAGTGTCTCTATGGGGGCATAGTCATCCGATGAGAGGGCTATGTAGAGTTGGGTGTCATCTGCATAGCTATGATAAGCTATTTTGTTTTTTTGCATAATTAGGCCCAGAGAGAGCATATAAAGGTTAAACAGGACAGGACCTAAAATTGATCCTTGGGGTACCCCACATGTCATTTTGGTTTGTTCAGATGTGTAGTTGCCAATGGAGACAAAGTAGTTCCTGTCTTGCAGATAAGATCTGAACCACTCTAGGACCGTGCCGGAAAGCCCGACCCAGTTTTCCAGTCTGTCCAATAGAATTTCGTGGTCAACCGTATCAAAGGCAGCGCTGAGGTCTAGTAACATTAAGATTGAGATTTTACCTGAATCAGTGTTCATTCGGATGTCATTTATAACTCTGATAAGCGCAGTTTCGGTGCTATGATGGGGTCGGAAGCCTGATTGGAAGGGATCTAGGAGATCATTGGAGGATAGAAAGGTATTGAGTTGTTGGTAGACAGTTTTTTCGAGTATTTTGCTAATAAAGGGAAGATTTGATATTGGTCTGTAATTGCTGATTATAGAGGGGTCGAGGCTACGCTTCTTTAGCAAGGGCTTAACAACTGCAGTTTTTAGAGATTTTGGAAAAATGCCTGTAAGAAGAGAGGTATTAATTATCTTCAGTATGTCGGTCGCCAGGCAACTGTAGACATTTTTTAGAAAGCTTGTTGGCAGGGTGTCTAGGCAACACGATGAGGATTTAAGGCCTCGTATCGTTTCTTCTAGTTTCTTGTGGTCAATGACATTGAACTGAGTCATGTTAATTAAGCACCTATTCTGTGGGTGCGGCGGAGCCACATTTGTTCTTGATGTGGAAATAGTTAGTCTGATATTTATAATTTTATCCCTAAAGAAGGTCGCAAATTCATTGCATTTGACATTGGATAGAAGATCAGGGGCAATTTGTGGGGGGGGGGTTTGTCAGCCTGTCAACAGTGGCAAAAAGAGTGCGAGCGTCATTGGTGTTTTTGCTGATAATGTCGGAGAAGAAGAATTTTCTGGAATTTTTTAGTTCCTGGTTGTAGGAGTGAAGACTATTTTTATAGATGTCATAATCGATGTGAAGTTTAGTTTTCCGCCAGTCAGACACAGCCTCAGACTGTTGGAGGTCTGGAGCTGTGAGACAGTCAGACAGCCTCAGACTGTTGGAGGTCTGGAGCTGTCAGACAGTCAGACAGCCTCAGACTGTTGGAGGTCTGGAGCTGTGAGACAGTCAGACACAGCCTCAGACTGTCAGAGGTCTGGAGCTGTCACAGTCAGACACAGCCTCAGACTGTAGGAGGTCTGGAGCTGTCAGACAGTCAGACAGCCTCAGACTGTCAGAGGTCTGGAGCTGTCAGACAGTCAGACACAGCCTCAGACTGTCAGAGGTCTGGAGCTGTCAGACAGTCAGACACAGCCTCAGACTGTAGGAGGTCTGGAGCTGTCAGACAGTCAGACACAGCCTCAGACTGTAGGAGGTCTGGAGCTGTGAGACAGTCAGACACAGCCTCAGACTGTAGGAGGTCTGGAGCTGTCAGACAGCCTCAGACTGTCAGAGGTCTGGAGCTGTCAGACAGTCAGACACAGCCTCAGACTGTAGGAGGTCTGAAGCTGTGAGACAGTCAGACACAGCCTCAGACTGTCAGAGGTCTGGAGCTGTCAGACAGTCAGACACAGCCTCAGACTGTCAGAGGTCTGGAGCTGTGAGACAGTCAGACAGCCTCAGACTGTCAGAGGTCTGGAGCTGTCAGACAGTCAGACACAGCCTCAGACTGTCAGAGGTCTGGAGCTGTCACAGTCAGACACAGCCTCAGACTGTAGGAGGTCTGGAGCTGTCAGACAGTCAGACACAGCAGCATCACTGTGGTCTGCCTCTCTGTCTCTCACACACTTAGCTTGCCCACTCACATCACCACATAATATACATATCACAGATGACATCAGTGTTTGCTGAAGGTATTTTTAGCCCCGGTGGCCATCAGCAGGTATTTTCCCAACCAAGGCATAAATCTTCATGACAGTTATATCAACATTTGCATCGATGTTCTAGGAAATGGGGTTTATATTTGGCGGATTAGGGGTGTGGCGTATATTTAACTTGCAAGGGATAAATGTAAATATGAATTATTAGGTTGGCATTACAGCACATATACATTATGCACTAGTCTACATTTTCTGCTGTACTTTCCAAATCTCAGGCGCCTAAATGGTATATATAGCAGTGTAAATGTTGTGTCTGTAAGTGGTGCATTACAGGGCTGAGGACAGGCTAGTAAAAAGCCTAAATCCATAGGAAAAGAAGGATTCCATGCTGACCACATCACACGTGTTTTATTCTAGGCCTGGCCTTGTGTCAAACTGGCTCTAAATATATCATCCTCAAATGAGTTGGCAGCTCTCTGCATGGTCAATGTGAACTGTCCCGTCCCTCCACATCGCTGCAGTCTTTCTGCCTTAGCGGGAGCAGTAGATTTGCTGTAGACGGCTAGGAGCAGGTAGCAGCTTACTGTAGACGGCTAGGAGCAGGTAGCACCTTACTGTAGACGGCTAGGAGCAGGTAGCAGCTTGCTGTAGATGGCTAGGAGCAGGTAGCAGCTTGCTGTAGACGGCTAGGAGCAGGTAGCAGCTTGCTGTAGACGGCTAGGAGCAGGTAGCAGCTTACTGTAGACGGCTAGGAGCAGGTAGCAGCTTACTGTAGACGGCTAGGAGCAGGTAGCAGCTTGCTGTAGATGGCTAGGAGCAGGTAGCAGCTTGTGGCTACGGGGGCCCTGCAGGTGAGAAGCAGGCGAGGAATACAAGGTCACAAGTTCACTGGCAAATGCACTCCTACTAGCTCAATAAATAACTGTTTACACACGTGTGCACACGCTTGTAGTGTGTTGCCACATTCTGTAGAGTCAGCGGCGGTGTAAAGGTGGGGGGGTGGGGTTGGCGGGGCAGCAGACCAGCTCATAAAGGGCCTTTTGAGTGTCTGGACCAGGGTGGCTTTAACACCACGGCACCCACTCTCACCACTCGCTACAAGCTCACCTGTGCCAGCTGCCGTGGAGGGGAAGCACGTACGCCCTCTCTCTCTCTCACACAGACTGGTTTCACTCTGTCGTGCATGTACTCTCTCACCCAGGACAGCGGGGGAATATGGTGACTGTGCAGGTTCAGGTGCAGGAGAGCAGGTTCAGGTGCAGGAGAGTCCGCTCTGTGCAGGTTCAGGTGCAGGAGAGCCCGCTCTGTTCAGGTTCAGGTGCAGGAGAGCAGGTTCAGGTGCAGGAGAGCCCGCTCTGTGCAGGTTCAGGTGCAGGAGAGCAGGTTCAGGTGCAGGAGAGCAGGTTCAGGTGCAGGAGAGCAGGTTCAGGTGCAGGAGAGCAGGTTCAGGTGCAGGAGTGCAGGTTCAGGTGCAGGAGAGCAGGTTCAGGTGCAGGAGAGCGCGCTCTGTGCAGGTTCAGGTGCAGGAGAGCAGGTTCAGGTGCAGGAGAGCAGGTTCAGGTTCAGGAGAGCAGGTTCAGGTGCAGGAGAGCAGGTTCAGGTGCAGGAGAGTGCGCTCTGTGCAGGTTCAGGTGCAGGAGAGCAGGTTCAGGTGCAGGAGAGCAGGTTCAGGTGCAGGAGAGCAGGTTCAGGTGCAGGAGAGCGCGCTCTGTGCAGGTTCAGGTGCGGGAGAGCAGGTTCAGGTGCAGGAGAGCAGGTGCAGGAGAGCAGGTTCAGGTGCAGGAGAGCAGGTTCAGGTGCAGGAGAGCAGGTTCAGGCGCTCTGGCAAATGTTCACTCCTTCACGTCTCGACTGCCCACCTTGGAATAACAATAACAAAGTCCTCTGGCTCTCCTATTGCCTCTGAAAGTTTGTGTTTCTCCCTGATCGTCGTATTTCACCCAAGCTGTCAGAGCAAAAGGAACCGTTCTGTTCAGATTTTCGGCTTTGCTGCGCTTGTATTTTCTATATTTGCAGTCAAACCAGAGACGGCGAACTATGTCGAAACTTATCTTTAATTACCCGGCGGGGGGGGGGGGATAGTATGCTGAAATTACGCTTTATTATATGGTTCTTGAGCTTCCCGGCCAAGAGTAACTTGTTCCATTTTGTTTTTAGGCATCTTTTCCTCATCCTTACTCTTTCTTTCACATGCTAGTCTTAGCCTTTCTTTCACATGCTAGTCTTAAGGTCTTTGCACACAGTCAGAATTGTTCACTGCGTTTTTTTAATCCGTCATCCGAGAAAAAAACGTCACGCACAGATACTTAGTTTTTTCTTTCACATGCTAGTCTTAGCCTTTTCTTTCACATGCTAGTCTTAGCCTTTTCTTTCACATGCTAGTCTTAGCCTTTTCTTTCACATGCTAGTCTTAGCCTTTTCTTTCACATGCTAGTCTTAGCCTTTTCTTTCACATGCTAGTCTTAGCCTTTTCTTTCACATGCTAGTCTTAGCCTTTTCTTTCACATGCTAGTCTTAGCCTTTGTTTCACATGCTAGTCTTAGCCTTTTCTTTCACATGCTAGTCTTAGCCTTTGTTTCACATGCTAGTCTTAGCCTTTTCTTTCTCCACGATTGCTTTTACAAATGAGGACCACAATGGAAATCAGTCTCCTTGACTTGTGTCAATTCCTCCACAATTGTATACAGGTGTATGGTTGTGGTCGCATGGCTTTCTAACCTTTCTAACTTTCTAGTCTATTTCAAACAATTAACCATTTCTCCCCCATCCCCCGCTCTCTGCCCCCCCCCCCCCCCCCCCCCCACCCTTGCAGTCGTCCCAGTCAGCTGAAGGAGCAGGTGGTCCCCGGCGTGCCCCAGCAGGCGTTGTCCCCGGCCCAGTTGCCCGAGGAGGCGGAGTGCCTGACCGTGCCCAAGTACAAGAGAGACCTGGTCCAGAAGCTGAAGATCCTACGCCAGGAGCTGTCGCAGCAGCAGCCCCAGGCTGGACACTGCCGCATCGAGGTCTGCCGCGAGGAGATCTTCGAGGTAACAAAACAAAACAAACGGGGAATAAATTCACGCTACCGAGAAAATTGCAAAAGGAGTAGAGTTACTACCTGCAGGAGAATGCAGGAACGGACATTTTCAATTCTTTTGTCACCTTTCTTTTTGTGCACCTGAAGCTGCTTTTTTTGGGAGGGAGGGGAGATGTTCCAATTTAGGAGAACATGTCTTCCATGGGAAAACGTGCTGAAGGCCGTCTATGAGATGCACAAGCCAATCTCATCTCCAATTTGTGATGTGCGTTAAGCTCGCCATAAAAGGGAGGAGCTGGTGGACTGTTGAACAACAATGTTAAATAAGTGCAGCTGCAAACAAACATGCACACACACACACACACACACACACACACACACACACACACATACTTTAGCGCCCAATTTGAGCACAAATCCTTTAATATGTGTGGAAGTAAGCCCGATGGACATAAATCGAATGTTGGTCAAATTCTTAAAGGCACTAAATGTGATATTCAGCACTACTAGATGCCCACAAAAGACTATTATAATATCTAGTGAGACATTGTGTTGAAAGCAGTGAAAGAAGCCACGCCCCCTCTCTGTGTTGTGGAAACAGGCTTCGTTTATATCAGCCTGCTGCTTCTTTGGTCTGAAGGCTCCTGCTTCGTTTCTGTGGATCTTTTCCGTGTTTCTAAATGACAGAGTGGCCCAGCGCACAATATATAAGGAAGCAGTCTGAAACTAATGTTAGTTCAGTGCGGTAGTAGCTTGATAGCTGACAGCTAACATTAGCAAACAACACACATACAGTGATTTAGCTCAACACTCACCAGAAATATTAAGTGTCTAGCCGATCTGCTCCCACAATTGAGCCTTTCTGTCTCTGTTGCGATAGTTTCTCCATGATTAAGTTGCCAGAAAAGGAGCAGCCGACACCAGCGTCCTTCTGAAAAGTAAAAATATTTTCAGCTGGAAGCGCTGGGAGTCGGGCGCACAAAAACACCGGAGCGCTGTGAAAATAGACGCTGGGTGCAGCGCACTTTCTCTAGACGTCCGTGTGCGCCCGCATACGCTCTCCCCCCATTGGAAACAACTGAAAAAAGACCTGAGGAAAAGACGCTAGGTCGACACAGGTTAGTCTCTGCTTGTATCGCGGTTTGGGACTGTGTTTTTCCTGCTCTGTGGTTACAATGTGCGATCAGGATCAGGATCAGGATATACTTTATTGTCCCCGAGAGGAAATTTGTCTTGGACAACAGTGCTACATACAGCTGCATCATAAAAAAGAAGACAACACAGATGACAAAATAACATAACAGGAACAACAAAGGTCTACACATTTTTTTCGTGAAGAAATGCTCCTTACATATGAAGTGCATGGAATTATATTGCAAACTGACCCGTCAAAGGAAAAGACCCATAAAATAAAGAATTGCACTGAGGATAAAAGATGACATGTGCAAAGAAATGGGCGGGAGACTAGATAAAGTGACCTATGCTACTGTGCAAAAGTGGCTTACAAATTAAAACAAATGGTGATAAAAGCAATTTGATAATAAAACCAATAAAATAGTAAGACCACAGCATGATCACGTTTAAAGAAAAATGGTAAAGTGCATTATTGAAATGAAAAATTTAAAATAATAATAGAATAAAATAATAAAATAATAAAAGGATTCAATAGAAAATTATATTGTCGGCTGTGTGGCTGTGTGGCTCGCTGTGCATGTCTCGATGGCAGACGAGTGTCTGTGGTTGCATAGTGTAGATGGCAGACGCTATATCAGAGCAATGCGAGTGTTTAGCGTGGCATGGGAAGCCGTGGCTGTGTGTTTCATAGACGTAGTGTTTAGCGTGGCATGGGAAGCCGTGGCTGTGTGTTTCATAGACGTAGTGTTTAGCGTGGCATGGGAAGCCGTGGCTGTGTGTTTCATAGACGTAGTGTTTAGCGTGGCATGGGAAGCCGTGGCTGTGTGTTTCATAGACGTAGTGTTTAGCGTGGCATGGGAAGCCGTGGCTGTGTGTTTCATAGACGTAGTGTTTAGCGTGGCATGGGAAGCTGTGGCTGTGTGTTTCATAGACGTAGTGTTTAGCGTGGCATGGGAAGCTGTGGCTGTGTGTTTCATAGACGTAGTGTTTAGCGTGGCATGGGAAGCCGTGGCTGTGTGTTTCATAGACGTAGTGTTTAGCGTGGCATGGGAAGCCGTGGCTGTGTGTTTCATAGACGTAGTGTTTAGCGTGGCATGGGAAGCCGTGGCTGTGTGTTTCATAGACGTAGTGTTTAGCGTGGCATGGGAAGCCGTGGCTGTGTGTTTCATAGACGTAGTGTTTAGCGTGGCATGGGAAGCCGTGGCTGTGTGTTTCATAGACGTAGTGTTTAGCGTGGCATGGGAAGCCGTGGCTGTGTGTTTCATAGACGTAGTGTTTAGCGTGGCATGGGAAGCTGTGGCTGTGTGTTTCATAGACGTAGTGTTTAGCGTGGCATGGGAAGCCGTGGCTGTGTGTTTCATAGACGTAGTGTTTAGCGTGGCATGGGAAGCCGTGGCTGTGTGTTTCATAGACGTAGTGTTTAGCGTGGCATGGGAAGCCGTGGCTGTGTGTTTCATAGACGTAGTGTTTAGCGTGGCATGGGAAGCTGTGGCTGTGTGTTTCATAGACGTAGTGTTTAGCGTGGCATGGGAAGCCGTGGCTGTGTGTTTCATAGACGTAGTGTTTAGCGTGGCATGGGAAGCCGTGGCTGTGTGTTTCATAGACGTAGTGTTTAGCGTGGCATGGGAAGCTGTGGCTGTGTGTTTCATAGACGTAGTGTTTAGCGTGGCATGGGAAGCTGTGGCTGTGTGTTTCATAGACCTTTAGATGTTTTAGCTCCAGCGTGACATCATCGTACAAATACTGTCGTGCCTTTAAATCCCACGCAGAGAATCATGTGTAAAAAATTCACAATTTCCACAACATCCATGCAAACAATGGCAGCTTCACAAACCCACATCTGTGCACTTCAGTGGTTTTCCCCCCCCTCTTTCTCTCGCCCCATTTACGGTCTGCACCATAAGAAGGGCCCGGGGCAGCGAGCGCACGACCCGGGGCAGCACACGACCCGGGGCAGCACACGACCCGGGGCAGCGAGCGCACGACCCGGGGCAGCGAGCGCACGACCCGGGGCAGCGCACGACCCGGGGCAGCACACGACCCGGGGCAGCGCACGACCCGGGGCAGCGAGCGCACGACCCGGGGCAGCGCACGACCCAGGGCAGCGCACGACCCGGGGCAGCGAGCGCACGACCCGGGGCAGCGCACGACCCGGGGCAGCACACGACCCAGGGCAGCGAGCGCACGACCCGGGGCAGCGCACGACCCGGGGCAGCGCACGACCCGGGGCAGCGAGCGCACGACCCGGGGCAGCGAGCGCACGACCCGGGGCAGCGCACGACCCGGGGCAGCACACGACCCGGGGCAGCGCACGACCCGGGGCAGCGAGCGCACGACCCAGGGCAGCGCACGACCCGGGGCAGCGCACGACCCGGGGCAGCGAGCGCACGACCCGGGGCAGCACACGACCCGGGGCAGCACACGACCCGGGGCAGCGCACGACCCGGGGCAGCGAGCGCACGACCCAGGGCAGCGCACGACCCGGGGCAGCGCACGACCCGGGGCAGCGAGCGCACGACCCGGGGCAGCACACGACCCGGGGCAGCACACGACCCGGGGCAGCACACGACCCGGGGCAGCGAGCGCACGACCCGGGGCAGCGAGCGCACGACCCGGGGCAGCGCACGACCCGGGGCAGCGAGCGCACGACCCGGGGCAGCACACGACCCGGGGCAGCGCACGACCCGGGGCAGCGAGCGCACGACCCGGGGCAGCGCACGACCCAGGGCAGCGCACGACCCGGGGCAGCGAGCGCACGACCCGGGGCAGCACACGACCCGGGGCAGCACACGACCCAGGGCAGCGAGCGCACGACCCGGGGCAGCGCACGACCCGGGGCAGCGCACGACCCGGGGCAGCGAGCGCACGACCCGGGGCAGCGAGCGCACGACCCGGGGCAGCGCACGACCCGGGGCAGCACACGACCCGGGGCAGCGCACGACCCGGGGCAGCGAGCGCACGACCCAGGGCAGCGCACGACCCGGGGCAGCGCACGACCCGGGGCAGCGAGCGCACGACCCGGGGCAGCACACGACCCGGGGCAGCACACGACCCGGGGCAGCGCACGACCCGGGGCAGCGAGCGCACGACCCAGGGCAGCGCACGACCCGGGGCAGCGCACGACCCGGGGCAGCGAGCGCACGACCCGGGGCAGCACACGACCCGGGGCAGCACACGACCCGGGGCAGCGAGCGCACGACCCGGGGCAGCGAGCGCACGACCCGGGGCAGCGCACGACCCGGGGCAGCGCACGACCCGGGGCAGCGAGCGCACAACCCAATACTCAGAACTGCTTTACGACTTCCAGGGAAAGAGCAGAGCAGAGCAGAAAGGCCTTCCAGCACCACAGAACTTTTCTTCTCCTCCTCCTCCTCTGTCTCTTTCTCTCGCTCTCCAAATCATTTGTTCTACCAAAGCGAGGCATTCTTTCTGGATGATTTCAGCAGTTAAAGAGGGGGGAGTGAAGGCAGCAGTGGCAAGTATTCGGGGCCAGACATAACTTCATAACTGCAAGTTGAGCAATGAAAAATATGACCTCATCCCCATCACGACGTGACAGCTGTGACCTCATCCCCATCACGACGTGACAGCTGTGACCTCATCCCCATCACGACGTGACAGCTGTGACCTCATCCCCATCACGACGTGACAGCTGTGACCTCATCCCCATCACGACGTGACAGCTGTGACCTCATCCCCATCACGACGTGACAGCTGTGACCTCATCCCCATCACGACGTGACAGCTGTGACCTCATCCCCCATCACGACGTGACAGCTGTGACCTCATCCCCATCACGACGTGACAGCTGTGACCTCATCCCCCATCACGACGTGACAGCTGTGACCTCATCCCCATCACGACGTGACAGCTGTGACCTCATCCCCATCGCGACGTGACAGCTGTGACCTCATCCCCATCGCGACGTGACAGCTGTGACCTCATCCCCATCACGACGTGACAGCTGTGACCTCATCCCCATCACGACGTGACAGCTGTGACCTCATCCCCATCACGACGTGACAGCTGTGACCTCATCCCCCATCACGACGTGACAGCTGTGACCTCATCCCCATCGCGACATGACAGCTGTGACCTCATCCCCATCACGATGTGACAGCTGTGACCTCATCCCCCATCACGACGTGACAGCTGTGACCTCATCCCCATCACGACGTGACAGCTGTGACCTCATCCCCATCACGACGTGACAGCTGTGACCTCATCCCCCATCACGACGTGACAGCTGTGACATCATCCCCATCACGACGTGACAGCTGTGACCTCATCCCCATCACGACGTGACAGCTGTGACCTCATCCCCATCACGACGTGACAGCTGTGACCTCATCCCCATCGTGACGTGACAGCTGTGACCTCATCCCCATCGCGACGTGACAGCTGTGACCTCATCCCCATCACGACGTGACAGCTGTGACCTCATCCCCATCACGACGTGACAGCTGTGACCTCATCCCCATCACGACGTGACAGCTGTGACCTCATCCCCCATCACGACGTGACAGCTGTGACCTCATCCCCATCGCGACATGACAGCTGTGACCTCATCCCCATCACGACGTGACAGCTGTGACCTCATCCCCATCGCGACGTGACAGCTGTGACCTCATCCCCATCACGACGTGACAAGCCAAGTGTGAAAAAGCGACGCCGCGGAATCGACCTGAGGTTTTCATACAGGAACCAGTGCTGCAGTTTGCCACTGTATGTGTGTGTGTGTGTGTGTGTGTGTGTGTGTGTGTGTGTGTGTGTGTGCGCGCGTGCGTGCGTGCCTTTGTGTGCAGCCCAGCTCTATGTCATCATGCTGTGACAGTTGCAGCAGTGCTGTTGCTGTGGCAGGAGATGGTTGAGTGTGGCACAGCCTCTGAGCCTCTGGCTCTCTGGACTCCTCAGAGAGAGAAGGTGCTTACGTTGTGATTCGCAACCAGGGGTACGTGCACCCCCTAGTGGTACTTGAGCAGCTTGCGGGGGGATACTTGGAAATATTAGGGATTACAATTTACTTCCAAAATGAGAAAAACAAATATAGTCATTCCAAGTAGTTTCATGAGCCCGTTGTTAAAATGGTACGTGCGCCCCCGACAAGTGTCAACTGTTACTGTTACATGACTGATAAATGGCTCAAAAATGTCCAGTTGGATAAAATAAATAAATAAACAAGTCCAAGTCCTATACAGTGTTTCCCCTACCATTCTACAGGCCTCGTGGGCCCGCCAGGCCAACGGCGCCCCCGCCAGGCCAGAAAAAGAATTGCAAGAAAAAAAATGTTTTTTGTTTGTTTGTTTTTTAGATTTTTTTTCTGCTCTCCCCAAAATTTCAATAAACCTTTATGGCATATTATTAGAATACAGCAATACTGGTGTTGACAGTGTTGACAGTAATAGAAGATGCCAAATCATTCAAAACAATTAAGCATTTTGCTTTTAGGAGCATTGTGCCAGCGTGCGGCGCTGTTCCAAAACATGTCAACGTGTGTCGTTGCCTGCGAAACGCACATCCCATAATACAACTGTTCGCATCGCATCCCATAATAGTATGATGATACTTGGGATGCCATTGCGAACATAGATGCAACTAGGTTAGCTAAAAGTTTAGCGTCGCCAGCGAGGGCCCCCACCGTTGCGGTTGAGGTACGTTTCGAAATCCCTCCAGGCCTGAAACTTTTCTAGGGGAAACACTGCCTATAATACTGACCTGTGTGTTGTGTTGTAGGAGTCTATAGTACTGACCCTGCTGTGTGTTGTGTTGTGTTGTAGGAGTCTATAGTACTGACCCTGCTGTGTGTTGTGTTGTAGGAGTCTATAGTACTGACCCTGCTGTGTGTTGTGTTGTAGGAGTCTATAGTACTGACCCTGCTGTGTGTTGTGTTGTAGGAGTCTATAGTACTGACCCTGCTGTGTGTTGTGTTGTGTTGTAGGAGTCTATAGTACTGACCCTGCTGTGTGTTGTGTTGTAGGAGTCTATAGTACTGACCCTGCTGTGTGTTGTGTTGTAGGAGTCTATAGTACTGACCCTGCTGTGTGTTGTGTTGTGTTGTAGGAGTCTATAGTACTGACCCTGCTGTGTGTTGTGTTGTAGGAGTCTATAGTACTGACCCTGCTGTGTGTTGTGTTGTGTTGTAGGAGTCTATAGTACTGACCCTGCTGTGTGTTGTGTTGTAGGAGTCTATAGTACTGACCCTGCTGTGTGTTGTGTTGTAGGAGTCTATAGTACTGACCCTGCTGTGTGTTGTGTTGTAGGAGTCTATAGTACTGACCCTGCTGTGTGTTGTGTTGTGTTGTAGGAGTCTATAGTACTGACCCTGCTGTGTGTTGTGTTGTGTTGTAGGAGTCTATAGTACTGACCCTGCTGTGTGTTGTGTTGTGTTGTAGGAGTCTATAGTACTGACCCTGCTGTGTGTTGTGTTGTAGGAGTCTATAGTACTGACCCTGCTGTGTGTTGTGTTGTAGGAGTCTATAGTACTGACCCTGCTGTGTGTTGTGTTGTGTTGTAGGAGTCTATAGTACTGACCTGTGTGTTGTGTTGTGTTGTAGGAGTCTATAGTACTGACCCTGCTGTGTGTTGTGTTGTAGGAGTCTATAGTACTGACCCTGCTGTGTGTTGTGTTGTAGGAGTCTATAGTACTGACCCTGCTGTGTGTTGTGTTGTGTTGTAGGAGTCTATAGTACTGACCCTGCTGTGTGTTGTGTTGTGTTGTAGGAGTCTATAGTACTGACCCTGCTGTGTGTTGTGTTGTGTTGTAGGAGTCTATAGTACTGACCCTGCTGTGTGTTGTGTTGTAGGAGTCTATAGTACTGACCCTGCTGTGTGTTGTGTTGTAGGAGTCTATAGTACTGACCCTGCTGTGTGTTGTGTTGTGTTGTAGGAGTCTATAGTACTGACCTGTGTGTTGTGTTGTGTTGTAGGAGTCTATAGTACTGACCCTGCTGTGTGTTGTGTTGTAGGAGTCTATAGTACTGACCCTGCTGTGTGTTGTGTTGTAGGAGTCTATAGTACTGACCCTGCTGTGTGTTGTGTTGTGTTGTAGGAGTCTATAGTACTGACCCTGCTGTGTGTTGTGTTGTGTTGTAGGAGTCTATAGTACTGACCCTGCTGTGTGTTGTGTTGTGTTGTAGGAGTCTATAGTACTGACCCTGCTGTGTGTTGTGTTGTAGGAGTCGTACCGTCAGGTGATGAAGATGCGTCCCAAGGACCTGTGGAAGAGACTGATGGTGAAGTTCAGAGGAGAAGAGGGACTGGACTATGGAGGGGTGGCCAGGTGCTTTCTCATCACTTTCTCTTTCTGTGTGTGTCGCTCAGTCTCTGTCTATCTGTTTGTCTGTCTATCTATCTGTTTGTCTGTCTATCTATCTGTTTGTCTGTCTGTCTATCTGTTTGTCTGTCTATCTATCTGTTTGTCTGTCTGTCTATCTGTTTGTCTATCTGTTTGTCTGTCTATCTATCTGTTTGCCTGTCTATCTATCTGTTTGCCTGTCTGTCTATATGTCTGTAGGCTTTGGTGCAGCCAGTTTAGTTGGCTGGAGGTGATGTGGAGGTGTGTACAGTAACTTCAAAGAGAAAAGTAGAGTGTGCACATCTACTTATGCAGGTGAATCCACCAAGAGCAGGAAAACTCGTTGGCCTCAACGGAACTATAGAAATAAAATAAGGTCTGCACACTGGAATTCGGATGCTCCCGGTCACTTTATTAACGTTCCGTTCAAACAGAACTTCATCAGCATGGAAGCAGGAAGTGGGAGGGACACTCTTATACATTACATGCTTCAATCCAATTGGTGGAGAGAAAACACAGCCAGGTGAAAACACTGAAGCCAATCAAGGATCATAATCAAGACCAATAAACATGAGTCTATGAAACAAAAGTACAGTGTGTCAACTTCACTGCAAAAAAAGTAAATGCAATCCCAAAACATACATACGGTATGCATAATTGAGTACATCAATGTAAGAATACTATATATATATATACACATATACACACATATATAAATATACATACATATAAACGTAGATATACATAATAACAGAGAGAGAGGGGAAGAAAGAAATAAGCCCTCTAGAAAAAGAAAATCTTTCTTCCCCTCTTATATTATTATGTATAGCTATACTACACCCCTGTGTATAAATATAAAGTATAGCTATACTACACACCTGTATATAAATATAAAGTATAGCTATACTACACACTAGGGCTGTCAATCTCCCTCTATAATCAAATTCGAATTTCAGTGCTTTATACATTTTAATATTCGAATTATATTCGAATATTTTAATTCATTTTTAATTGAATTAAAAAAAAAAAAAAAAAAAAAATTTGGTCTGAGTGAATTGTTGTCTTCTCTTATGTTATGTTCTGATTCTAAATATAGCTGAATCTTTGGGTTTGACCAAGTAAAACTTTTTCTAAGCATTTTACCAAATGTAGATGGAAAAGTGAACGGTGGATGAATATTCAAAATAATATTAGGCTTATCACAAATAGTCCAGCAATGATGTTTATTTAAGAAAACATGTTCCTTGTACAATGTACATATACATTCATTGCATTAGAAAATAGGTCAGATAACCAGAGCTTAGTTAATATTCATCAGTGATGTATTGGTGCTGTCTGAAATGCTAAAATAAAATAATTGATAATAAAAAAAGACACAGCCTTTGTTTGAGCTCCTTATCAATAAACAAATAAGTAAACTTTGCCAAAACAACAATGAGCCATGAACAAAAAAAAATCAGTCACGTATTGCACTTAAGAGCTACAGGTTTACATTCAGTATAGCAGCTTCAACAGTCTACTTCAGTTAACAATGAATGAACATACATTTTAAGAGCTACAGGTAGGTTTACATCAGTATAGCAGCTTCAACAGTCAACTTCAGTTAACACTCTTTTCTTCAAGTATGTTGTCAGAACTTGTCACTGTTCTAGTGTTCTAAAAAAATAAATAAAAAAAATATATAAAAAAAATAATTATATTCGTTTTTAAAAAATAATAATAATCGAATTTCGTTCATAATTATTAAATTCGAATAATATTCGAATATCAAAATTCGTTTCAACAGCCCTACTACACACCTGTATATAAATATAAAGTATAGCTATACTACACACCTGTGGCATCTGAAAAAGAATGAAAAGAAAAAGTATCAAATGAGGTACTCAAATGAGGTATA
The DNA here is from genome assembly GCF_964638095.1 of Poromitra crassiceps. Classification (NCBI taxonomy): domain Eukaryota; kingdom Metazoa; phylum Chordata; class Actinopteri; order Beryciformes; family Melamphaidae; genus Poromitra; species Poromitra crassiceps. The sequence continues at coordinate 27,551,011 of NC_139646.1, forward strand.
TATATCACTTTAAAGGTACTACTGGTATCGTATGTGTTAACATCTGTATGTATGTATGTGTGTGTGTGTGTGTGTTAGGGAGTGGCTGTACCTCCTGTCCCATGAGATGCTGAACCCGTACTACGGCCTCTTCCAGTACTCCAGAGACGACATCTACACCCTGCAGATTAACCCCGACTCTGCTGTCAACCCGGTACCCATCATTTAGCTTGATACTCAGACAGACAGACATTCATCTAGACCACACATGGGCAAACTACGGCCCGCGGGCCGCATGCCTGTGTGGCCCGCGATGGAATTGATTTTTATTTTTTTATACAGTGCACCTGAACTCAACATACAAGATACCCGCTGAATAAGTGTCCAAATGTTAATGTCATTCTGGCCAATACTCTACTTCTGTTATAACATTTCAGTCTGGAATATGGAATATCTTTCAATAATCTTTATGACTAAAAGGCTAAAAGTACGGTAATCTCATCTGTAAGAAATGACTGTTCTACATTGAAGTAGAAATGTAAATAATTAACTTGTTGGTTTAGGATTTATTTAGCTTCAATAGTGCACTTTTGTTCCTGTGACCCTCAACACAGGCTTTGAGAATCCCGGCCACTTATTGATACTTATGCTTAAATTAACCCACTCATATTCTGGTTTATTTCAAGAAAAACATTTTGGCTAGTGGAAATTCTAATTGGCTGGTAACTTTAAAATCTAGCAGCCATATTGGCAGGTGGTGAAAAAAGTTAATTTCAAGCCCTGCAGGGAGAGTGTGGTGACATAGGAGTGAATGAGAAAAGGATCAAATATTGGTGGTTAAGACTGAATAATGACATCACAACTGTTAATTTAAAATGAGTTATTCCTCTAAACCTGGCTTCAAATGCCCCAAATGTTTCACGCTCGCGCCGTTCAGCCCTCAGCAAAATCTGGTAGCGAGGACATTTTTTGTGGCCCTCTCTATCATCAAAGTTGCCCATCCATGGGTTACAGCATGACAATATTTGTTCGGCCCCCGGCAACAATCTGGGTTTCTCATGTGGCCCCCCATGAAAAATAGTTGCCCACCCCTGATCTAGACCAATTGAAACCCTTTTTTTTTTCTATGAAATTCTTGTGAATGTGCGATAATTTACCAGGATAGCGTTTTCACGTGTAATATCCGCTTTAATGTTTAGGAGCACCTGTCGTACTTCCATTTTGTGGGCCGTATCATGGGCATGGCGGTGTTCCACGGCCACTACATAGACGGAGGCTTCACGCTGCCCTTCTACAAGCAGCTGCTGGGCAAACCCATCACCCTGGACGACATGGAGTCTGTGGACCCAGACCTCCACAACAGCCTGGTGTGGATCCTGTAAGAGACACACGCACGCACACACACGCACACACACACACACACACACACACACACACACACAGCCATTCTGTCCTGTCCGTTTGCATAAGCCAAACCTATTCTAGTCATCCTGGCGCCCTCTGCTGTCGGTTCAGGTGAAAGTCTGATTTAAAAAATGTGAATGCCGATCATAATTACATGTCTCTCTTGGTAGAATGGCACCCTAAAAAAGATGATGGAGGAAAAGGGAAAGCTAGCATCTCATGTCTCTCTCTCTCTCTCTCTCTCTCTCGCCCTCTCTCTCTCTCTCCCTCTCTCTCCCTCTCTCTCTCCCCCCCCACCACCCCACAGGGACAATGACATCACTGGTGTCCTGGACCACACCTTCTGTGTAGAGCACAACGCCTATGGAGAAATCATCCAGCATGAGCTCAAACCCAACGGCAAGAGTGTCCCCGTTACAGAGGACACCAAGAAGGAGTATGTCAGGTACAGACACACACACATATCAAGTGTCCCCGTCACAGAGGACACCAAGAAGGAGTATGTCAGGTACAGACACGCACACACACACACACACACACACATATCAAGCGTCCCCGTCACAGAGGACACCAAGAAGGAGTATGTCAGGTACAGACACGCACACACACACATATCAAGAGTGTCCCCATCACAGAGGACACCAAGAAGGAGTATGTCAGGTACAGACACGCACACACACACATATCAAGAGTGTCCCCGTCACAGAGGACACCAAGGAGTATGTCAGGTACAGACACACACATATCAAGAGTGTCCCCGTCACAGAGGACACCAAGAAGGAGTATGTCAGGTACAGATACACACATATCAAGAGTGTCCCCGTCACAGAGGACACCAAGAAGGAGTATGTCAGGTACAGACACACACACACATATCAAGAGTGTCCCCGTCACAGAGGACACCAAGAAGGAGTATGTCAGGTACAGACACACACACATATCAAGAGTGTCCCCGTCACAGAGGACACCAAGAAGGAGTATGTCAGGTACAGACACACACACATATCAAGAGTGTCCCCGTCACAGAGGACACCAAGAAGGAGTATGTCAGGTACAGACACACACACACATATCAAGAGTGTCCCCGTCAGAGGACACCAAGAAGGAGTATGTCAGGTACAGACACACACACACACATATCAAGAGTGTCCCCGTCAGAGAGGACACCAAGAAGGAGTATGTCAGGTACAGACACACACACACATATCAAGAGTGTCCCCGTCACAGAGGACACCAAGAAGGAGTATGTCAGGTACAGACACACACACACATATCAAGAGTGTCCCCGTCACAGAGGACACCAAGAAGGAGTATGTCAGGTACAGACACACACACACATATCAAGAGTGTCCCCGTCACAGAGGACACCAAGAAGGAGTATGTCAGGTACAGATACACACATATCAAGAGTGTCCCCGTCACAGAGGACACCAAGGAGTATGTCAGGTACAGACACACACACATATCAAGAGTGTCCCCGTCACAGAGGACACCAAGAAGGAGTATGTCAGGTACAGACACACACACACAAGCCCTTTTCCCACATGCGCTTTGTACCGCAAAATGACCGGAACGTGGTGTAATGCCTGCATGTGGGAAAGGCGCCGTGCCGGTATAAGCGCGACCCCGTCGTCCCCGACATTTCACCAGTTTCGATCCAGTCAGAAGAGCGGTATGCTCTTAAGGGGACGCAAGTGGAAACGGGTCCAGTCATTTTCCGCGACAGCGGTCCTTCAATCATGGGCGAAGTGTAGCCTACACACGTTGCTTAATGTTCCAGCGGGCATAATCTAATCATTCGCGCACATTAAAGCAAACTGGCGAAATGATCTTGTGATAGCCTAATAAGAGCAGTATGTCAGCTTGCTGATTTCCGAAGGCAAGCCGGACACATCAAACGAAGCCAGTCTGTAAAAAGTGCTTCAACGCGACGCAGGTGAACGGATAAACATCGAACCAGCAACTATTTCTCTCAGACACGGATCCCAACTTCTTCAAAGTGCATCATCTAATCATTCGCGCACATCAAAGCAAACTACTTCCACACATTTCGCTTCATGCATTTGCTTTCTCTACATACATAGGCTACAAGCGTTGGGCAGCTTGCCTTGCAAGCCTCTGCCATTCTCGCTTTGTCTGTCCTGTGTCAGGCTGCTGCAAAGTACGGAGGACTGAGTGAAGTTTTGCCGACCCCCCAAATAAGCTCCCCCCTCCCCCCGTCCCCCAACATACCGGCTATTTGACGACTAGATTCCCATATGCGCGCGCTAAGGTGTGAAGGGAAATTCAGGGAAATGTCCGATATTGACTTACAGGTAATTTTCCGGTACGCATGTGGGAAAAGGGCTACACACACACACACACACACACACACACATACGGCATGTTGGGGTTTTTACTCAAATAAATCCTTGGCTTTCATTCTGTATAAAGATGATTGTGAAATTAAAACACTAAATGTAGTTTTGAAGCTCATAAACGTAGTGTAACGAGCAGAATTACTATCTTACCAGTAGTTTGTCAGTTGTCAACACCGCTCGCATTCCTCATGTTGCCAGATTTGCGCTTTTCAATCTAACGTTACTTGGAAATGTTATGAAGGCTGCGGGTCTTAAAAGGCTGTTCATCAAGTTTGTCGGGTTGTATTGTGGAGTTTTCTTATTGCTTTGATGTTTTGGACTAGTTCCATTGATCATTGGGCTGTTTATGGGTTGGGTTTTATTGGCACTGGGAGGGTTTTGTCATAAGAACCTGGCAACACGTCTGCCCGTCCCCCTCTCCCCTATAGGACGAATCAGCGTGACATCACAACAAACCAGAAATGCGGAACCCTGCAGCAGTTAACTAGTATGAGTTGTGCCAAACAAACGTTAATATCTCAAAAACTATACATCACATCGCTTATATTTTGACATTCTGAGTGAGAGCAGAAGTAGCTTAAGAGTTTGATGTATAATATATTCGTGTTAAGGTTGTGTGAACTGTTGCAGTTTTTAAAATGAAGTGAATTTAGTAAACAGCACAGCCGGCTTGAGTGAGACACGCAAGGCTGGATCCATAGGGTCCCATTATAAAGTTACCCGTTTCCACCCCGTGACCCAGCCCTTATTCGCATGCTAGTCCCCGAAGTTTAGAGCTAAAACACAGCCTTCTTCGGCTGTGTCATTTTGGGTTTCAATTGCTCCACAGCGCCGGATGTACCAGTTCAGTGCTCAGTGGTTGCGAGGGTGTACTGCAGTTTACAATTTTGAGCATCGGCTCCGGCATGTGAATAATGGCTGGGCATTGGCCACGGCACCCAAATCTTGGATAACAACATTGTCTCGTGGGTGAGGACAGTTGTATTGTGATCGATAACGTGGATACCGCGTGCAGCCACTTAGCCGGCGTGCAGTGGATATAGGGGGTTCGGACCCGAGACGAAGAAGGAAGAACGACTGATGAGTCTGACGTTGAGGCTCAGGCAGTTGCATCAGCATCTGTTCAACATGTTTGCAGGGATCCTATCTGAATCCTATCTGAATCTGGATTGACCATCCATTGTTTCATCAACTCACAGCCTGCCATTCATCACACCCTGCTTTCTCTTTGTTCAACTTTTAACATGCGTCACTCTCTCTCCCTCCCTCCCTCTCTCTCTCTCCCTCCCTCTCTCCCTCCCTCTCTCCCTCCCTCCCTCTCTCTCTCCCTCCCTCCCTCTCTCCCTCCCTCCCTCTCTCCCTCTCTCTCTCCCTCCCTCTCTCTCTCTCTCTCCCTCCCTCTCCCTCTCTCTCCTCTCAGGTTGTATGTGAACTGGCGTTTCTTGCATGGCATTGAGGCCCAGTTTCTGGCCCTGCAGAAAGGCTTCAATGAGGTCATCCCACAGCACCTGCTCAAAGCCTTCGACGAGAAGGAGCTGGAGGTACAGACTCCACCCCTTTTACAGACTCCACCCCTTTTACAGGCTCCACTGTTGGTTGGTTATAGAGCTGCAACCATTAGTCGATTGACAGAAAATTAATCGGCAACTATTTCTATAATCAGTTAATCGTTTAGACTAATTTTTAAGCAAAAAAAAAACTAAAATTCTCACGTTCCAGCTTTGTAAATGTGAATATCTTCTGGTTTCTTTAGTTTTCGATAACAGTAAAGTGATTATCTTTGGGTTGTGGACTGTTGGTCACGACAGAAGAAGACATTTACTATCCATCTGCTATCTTACAATCTCTCCCTCTGCTGTCCAAGTGACTCAGTGGGATAAGGTGTCCCTCTGCTGTCCAAGTGACTCAGTGGGATAAGCCTCTGCTGTCCAAGTGACTCAGTGGGATAAGGTGGACGTTTATTCAGGCTGTCGTGGATTCAAAACCAGCTCAGTCTACAGCAGGATAAAAAAATCGGCAACTTTCACTTTTGCACAACATACACCCTGATGCAATTCCAGATTCCCACCATGCGATGGCGCTCCCCTCTCAAAAGGAATAGTTGAAAAGGCGTGTCCATGTCTCCCCCTCCTCCTGCAGCTGATCGTGTGCGGCCTGGGGAAGATCGACATTTCCGACTGGAAGTCGAACACGCGGCTGAAGCACTGCACGGCCGACAGCAACATCGTCAAGTGGTTCTGGAAAGCTGTGGAGTCCTACGACGAGGAGAGGAGGGCCCGCCTCCTGCAGTTTGTCACTGGCTCCTCCAGAGTGCCACTCCAGGGTTTCAAGGCTTTACAGGGTACGTGTGTCGCTGTGTGTATATGTATATTTATATATAAATATATATATATATATATATATATATATATATAGTGTTCTTCTGATGGTGTTCTATTTGGGACAGGTGGTATAGAAGTAGATTGTCTTTATGCTGTAAACTCCACCTGGCGCTCACAAGTGTCTTTATGCTGTAAACTCCACCTGGCGCTCACAAGTGTCTTTATGCTGTAAACTCTCCGCCTGGCGCTCACAAGTGTCTTTATGCTGTAAACTCCACCTGGCGCTCACAAGTGTCTTTATGCTGTAAACTCTCCGCCTGGCGCTCACAAGTGTCTTTATGCTGTAAACTCTCCGCCTGGCGCTCACAAGTGTCTTTATGCTGTAAACTCTCTGCCTGGCGCTCACAAGTGTCTTTATGCTGTAAACTCTCCGCCTGGCGCTCACAAGTGTCTTTATGCTGTAAACTCCACCTGGCGCTCACAAGTGTCTTTATGCTGTAAACTCCACCTGGCGCTCACAAGTGTCTTTATGCTGTAAACTCTCCGCCTGGCGCTCACAAGTGTCTTTATGCTGTAAACTCTCCGCCTGGCGCTCACAAGTGTCTTTATGCTGTAAACTCCACCTGGCGCTCACAAGTGTCTTTATGCTGTAAACTCCACCTGGCGCTCACAAGTGTCTTTATGCTGTAAACTCCACCTGGCGCTCACAAGTGTCTTTATGCTGTAAACTCCACCTGGTGCTCACAAGTGTCTTTATGCTGTAAACTCTCCGCCTGGCGCTCACAAGTGTCTTTATGCTGTAAACTCCACCTGGCGCTCACAAGTGTCTTTATGCTGTAAACTCTCCGCCTGGCACTCACAAGTGTCTTTATGCTGTAAACTCCACCTGGCGCTCACAAGTGTCTTTATGCTGTAAACTCCACCTGGCGCTCACAAGTGTCTTTATGCTGTAAACTCCACCTGGCGCTCACAAGTGTCTTTATGCTGTAAACTCCACCTGGCGCTCACAAGTGTCTTTATGCTGTAAACTCCACCTGGCGCTCACAAGTGTCTTTATGCTGTAAACTCCACCTGGCGCTCACAAGTGTCTTTATGCTGTAAACTCTCCACCTGGCGCTCACAAGTGTCTTTATGCTGTAAACTCCACCTGGCACTCACAAGTGTCTTTATGCTGTAAACTCTCCAACTGGCGCTCACAAGTGTCTTTATGCTGTAAACTCTCCACCTGGCGCTCACAAGTGTCTTTATGCTGTAAACTCTCCACCTGGCACTCACAAGTGTCTTTATGCTGTAAACTCTCCGCCTGGCGCTCACAAGTGTCTTTATGCTGTAAACTCCACCTGGCGCTCACAAGTGTCTTTATGCTGTAAACTCCACCTGGCGCTCACAAGTGGGAGGAAATAAACGCTTTTTGTTGTCACTATTATTCCATCCCACTCACTGTGAAGTAGGGCTGTGAATCTTCACTGGCCTCACGATTCGATTCAATTATGATTCAGAGGGCTACGATTCGATTCGATTACGATTATCGATGCATCTCGAAGCATCTTCAATCGATGCATCACTTTTTTTCCCAATACATGATTTATTTTTTCTCACTCTTTTTCTCACTGTGTGGCTACTTTTAAAATAAACGTGCATTTGGAATTGCATTGTATTATGATCCAAATAAACAACTGCATGTACTTCCATTATATTTTATTTATTACCCAAAAATATTTTTTTATAATCGATTTTCGACATTTGTGAATCGATGCAGAATCGTGCACGTCTGAATCGCAATGCATCTTATAATCGATTATTTTTGACACCCCTACTGTGAAGGGATGGTGTGTGTGTGTGTGTATTGTGCTGTCTATATTCTAATGGCTGTGTGTGTGTGTGTGTGTGTGTTTTTTGACTGCAGGTGCTGCAGGGCCCAGACTCTTCACTATTCATCAGATTGATGCCAATGCCAACAATCTGCCCAAAGCCCACACCTGGTGTGTATCACATATCGCACACACATCAAATGTCGACGTATCTCTATACTGTAAAATGATGTTTTTATCACTCATGACCAGTTTTATTCACAGTTTTATTCGCATTCGTTTGTCAGCAGGATATCTCAAAAGGTTATGAAGGGATTTGTACGAAAGCAGATGAACTTAGAACTGATTCACTTGCCATGGCGGCCGTTGGCCAAAAGGGGGCGTGACAATGGGCGTGTTCAATCACAAAAAGGCACCTAACTTCTAAATGGATTCACCCAGAGCCGTGTAGATAGAAGAGTCCCGACATCTCCATTCACTCCAATGGACCAGTTTTTTACTCTCAAGAGTTCCAGGAAGTAAGGTCCTGGATTAAGCAGCACTGTCGAGTTGCAGCAAAATAAAGCCGTTTTCCCACATGCGTACCCAGAAAATTACCTGTAAGTCAATATCGGACATTTCCCTTCACACTTCGGCTCTCGCATATGGGAATCTAGCAGCCAAATTGCCTGTATGTTGGGGGGCGGGGCGGCACTGCAGAGCGGGTGGGGAGTGACGTGTCGGCAAAACTCTTGATCGTGAAATAAGTTTGCTTGTTTATCCGTTCACCTGCGTCGCGTTGAAGCACTTTTTACAGACTGGCTTCGTTTGATGTGTCCGGGCTTGCCTTCGCTGTCGGCAACAAGCAAAATACTTCCACATTTCGCTTCGTGCATTTGCTTCGTCTGTGTCCCTGTCGGGCTGTGCCTGTGACTGAAGGAGGAGGACTGAACGACTGTGGCCAGAGAGCGAGCAGGCAGCAGAGAGGAGAGATCACAAGATCATTTCGCCAGTTTGCTTTAATGTGCGCGAATGATTAGATTATGCCCGCTGGAACATTAAGCAACGTGTGTACACCTCGCCCATGCCGGCAAATGACTGGACCCGTTCTACACTTGCGCCTGTTATCGCGCATACCGCTCTTCTGACTGGCTCGAAACTGGTGAAATGTCGGCGATGACGGGGTCGCGCTTATACCGGCACGACGACTTTCCCACATGCAGGCATTAGACCACGTTCCGGTCATTTAGCGGTACAAAGCGCATGTGGGAAAACGGCTTAAGACAGTTTGTGTTGTACTCTGAAAGGGTTTTTCCCCCCTTGAATCAAATTGTACATTATCAGCTTTATTTTAGCATTCAAAAGTAGCGCGAGACCCATTCCTGGCTGTTCATTGGCTAATGAGTCTCGCATTTTGGTCCTCCGCTGACGCCACTCTCTCTCTCTAGAGGACACTAGATTCACCCAACGCCACAAAACTTTGTAGAGAGGTTGGTCACATGGGCCGAGGACCACCTGATTAACTTTCCACGCGGCCACGCCCACTGGCCAAAAGGGGGTGTGGTAATGGCCGTGGCCAATAATAAAAGGCGCCTAACTTCCAAACAGATTCATGTAACACCACAAAAGTGTAGGAGGTATGCCCTCTGAGTGGCCTCTAGTGACCTCTGAGTGACCTCTAGTGACCTCTGAGTGGCCTCTAGTGACCTCTGAGTGGCCTCTAGTGACCTCTGAGTGACCTCTGAGTGGCCTCTAGTGACCTCTGAGTGGCCTCTAGTGACCTCTGTCTCTCTCTCTCTCTCTCTCTCTAGCTTCAACCGGATTGACATTCCTCCCTACGAGAGCTACGACAAGCTCTACGACAAGCTGCTGACGGCTATCGAGGAGACCTGTGGCTTCGCCGTGGAATGAATGTGTAACCCCAACCGTGTCTTCAATGCAGCAAGACTCTCACACAGACTATCTCACGCCCACTCAGATCCTGCAGGGGGCGCCACGGCACAGCAGTCTTCCTCTTCTCCCACGTTATTCCCTCACGCTCCTCTCTCTCCCCCTCTGCTGCTACAGACTTGAAGGTCGCTCGCCCCCAATTCCACTGTAGGAAGGTTGTGATGGCTGTCTTTCACTCGCCATTTTTTTTGGTCTTCTTTCTTAAATGTAGTTCCTGGGTTCTCGTGGTGTCTGGGTTTCGTAGCAATGACCTACAAATCCAATCATTGGTCGTTTTGCATGGAAAGATCTTCACGTTGGATTAGAAATGAGTCACAGGATTGATTCGCATTTTCAAATTGATCGATGTTGAGCCCCATCCTGCTCCTGAATCTTGAACCCGCAACCTACAGGTAGCCATCTCTTGCCCATAGTAGCCGTTCTAACCTCAAACCAATAAAGCTTCCCACCCTCATGGCCACATCGTTGGCGTCGAGGCACCACTGGTTCATCGTACCTCAGTGTCACGCGTCCATATATGAAGGGTTTCGAGGGTCTTCGGATAGCTTTGATCACTATAATGCTCTAGAATGAGTTTGACTTTCATACCAGCAGTCATTTTGCTATAATGCTAGAATTGGAGGGCCCGTGGCGGTGGCGCGGCACACAATTGCTCAACTTCCATTGTGACATCGTCAGTGATGTCATAAATCCCCCTCTACTCATGCATAAATGAATCTCCCACAGGAGGACCACAGCTATATAAAGAAACCCATTAACCAGAATACAACATAATCACTGTAAGAAATTTACCAGCCATAACTATGCTGATAACTCTTGTAAAAGCCAAACTGAAATTCACCAGCCATTTACCAACTATGCTGATTACAATTTCAAAAGGTCAAATTTCTCTCCACAAATAGATGTCTGTGATGTCATAAATCAAATAGTGACATCATCAGGGACGTCACAACTTTCTTCTCCACAATAATTGGAGGGCCGATGGATGGGCATGTCGCGGCGCACAATTGCTCGCCGGGCAAGTGCGCGTAGCTGCGTCTGCCGAAGCGGACGATTTCCAGAACTGCACCCATGATGCATCCACCCTAGAAATGGAGCGTGCACAGCGCACTAGATTTCTAGTCATTTTGAGATGGACCTCGAGGCGTCCGCACCGCAGAAAGTGGCTTGGACCACCTTCCGTTTCCGTCATTCACACTTTGGCCTCAGTTGGTGTGTGGTCGTCGGGCCCTGCGTGATTTGGCACACTTCCACTCAGCGCCGATGTGAAAAGGACCCCGCTGACCCAACGGACGAGGCTCGATGGAAAATGATTCGAGGGAGATGTCTGTTTTCAAAAGTGACGTCCGTTTAGAAAAAGGCAGAGGTATTTTCTCTTTCTCTCGTTGTCTCTCGCCACTTTAGAGCACTTTACCAACCGAGTGGCGGTGGGCGGTGCTTTCTTCATGTTCGATTTCAATTGACAGTCAAATAACCATACAACCACGTTAGACATACAGTATATACAGAGTAACAAAGTATCTATATACCTGTAACTTTTTGAGTATATATGTACAAATACATAGCTGTTTTGTATATTGCTGCTTTTTCTTTCTTCTCAATTTACATGCAAGCATGTTGGTGTCTGTCACAGACCTCTGCATTCTCAGGTGAAGTCGTCCTTTTGTTTTGTTGCGCTTTTATTTTATTTTTTACATGTATGATGCAAGTAGTATGGGAAGAGGAGGAAAACTGGTATGAATGGACTTCAATGGAAACTAGAATTAAACCCACAGAGCGCAAAAACGTCCCAATTCAAACGAGACTTTCCCTTGGCACGTTGGCATTTTGCGTTTGTTTGTTTTTGGCTTGGCCGCTGTGAGGACCCGTAGTCCCTCCTGCTTACTTCCAGTTTAAAAACAGTCGGACACCACGGCAACAGAATGGAGCCCAGACTTTTGCAGTGCTGTTGGACTGAATGCCGACTGCTGCTGAACCCTTGGGTGCTACACAGTGACAACCTGCACCCAGAGGAGATGTCTGCTTAAACACCTGCATGAATGGACGCTCAAAAGATAACGCCTATTTATTTGCCATTTATTGCTTCCCGTCTTAACACGTGTGTCGACTTGCAATGGTCTGTTTTAATATTTTGATCTTTTTTTATATTGCCTGCTGTCGATAGCAATTGCGTGCATATGATAACTGATACTCCGACTTTTTTTCAATGTACCTTTCGAGTTTCAGTGGCCTCCTCGAGAGACAAAACAGAGACACAGAGTATCTTGAAGTGTTCTTTGTACAGTATAGAATATTTTATTGATGCAGTTATCTGTGGATCAACAACTTTTTTGATTTTCACCGTTAATAACCTGACCCACAAACCGGAATAGAAATACATTAAGACACAATTTGTTTTGTTTTGTATTGTTTTTTTTGCACACATTATGCATACTTGGATTCCAAGTTATAATCAGAAACTTCCTTCTATTTACCAAATAGTTAATGGACTGATTGATCTTATTGTAGATATATATGCATATACTGTGTATATGCATATATATGCATATATATCTACACAGGTTCTGGATATGCACACACATGAAGACTATCTTTGTCCAGTGCACACTGTCGTCTGCTTCTGCTTTTTTGGGTTTATTGTGGTTTTTTGTATATCCCAGTTAAGCAACCAAAGTGGACATCCTAGACCATTTTTATTATAATCATGTTTTTGGTTGTTTTGTTTTTTTGGAAAGTCTATGATGGTGATTTTTCAGCCTAATCTTAGAAATTTGTGTCAATGGCTGAACAAGGGCCAAAAAAAGGGTGGAAAAACGCCTAAGCTGGTGTAATCATGGAATCACAGAAATGTTCAGTCAGTACACCGCTTGTGTGGAAGCGACACCACACTTCTTGCTTTCTGTGCTTTTGCGTACAAATTTACAGTTTTGCAAGTCAATTCTTGTGTGTAAATCACTTCTGATGACCCCCCCCTCCATTTTTTAACCCCACACCACCATATTTAATTTCTTTTCATTTCCTGTCTGTTTTTGTATTTATTATGACAGTACATGTATGTGTGTGTTGATAGTTTTTCACATCAGCTGCTCTGTGAGCTTGTAACTGACACCTGTACATAAGGACAATAAAAAGGCAGATGACTTAACTTCTTAAAAAAAAAAAAAAAAAAACGATTTCAGAGGGACAAGCCCCTCTTTATTGTCACACGGTTACACATCAACACATGCACGGAGGGCCACAAACACACATGCTGACGGTGGCCGGTGAAATTTGTCCTCTGCATTTAACCCATCCTGGCTTTGTCCTTTTTCCTCCGGGGGGCAGGCCAGGAGCAGTGGTCGCTTTCTCGTACAGCGCCCGGGGACCGACTTCGGATATTGTCGTCACTGGTCCGATGACGATCTGATCTTCTGCATGTTCTTGTACCCTTGCAGAAAGCTGAGCAATAAAACTCTGCTGTTTGGACCTAACAGCATTATGTTTTATAGATCCAATGGTATTGTGGTCTTCCCCCCCCCCCCCTGCTTCTTTTTACCACGGCGCTGGACCAGCGGTCCTGCCGGGGTCATAAGATGGAAAAGTCAGGACAGTCAGTCACCCAGTCGAAGCCTTTCTGTCAGAAACCGAAAGCCATGACTGAGAACAGAGGAATTGCCATAGAACTCTTCAAACATGTTCTTCTCATTGCGTTTTTATTTTAAGGATGTTGGTTATGGTTTTGGTTAGGCAAGTAAAAAAAAATTATGGTTAGGGTTTTCTTATTTAACCACAACCAAACCATACCCTAACCGAGGGGTGTCAAACTCAATTTCATACTGGGCCACATCAGCATTATGGTTGCCCTCAAAGGGTCGGTTGTAAACACAATATAAATGTATCTAGCCTACTTTGTTATTTTCCCGAACGCACCAACATTTGAATTTTTGACCAATAGAGGGTATGCACACCCACTGGAACACGCCCCCTCAGGAACGAGTGCCAAAATGAGTGTCAAATTCCTCCCTGAGCAGCAGGTGTCAGTTATCTAGGCTGATTACTGCATGCAAGCTCAGTCTTGCTGTGACTCAGTGGGCGTGACCCCACAGTGACTTCTGCTTCTGTGACATCACATGCATACCCTCTATATTTCAAAATGGTCTCATTTTACTGGTCGGACTGTGTGGCTGTAGGCTGTAAAATGTGTTTCTTCTAATGTCAACGAATGGATTCCACACCTGTTTGGGTTAGCCACTAGTTAGGCATGATAGGAGGACTACTGATGTACATGACTGCAGTGAATTTCCCCCAACGCATCAACATTTGAATTTTTGAACAATATTTCAATATGGTCTCATTTTACTGTTCTGTTGTAATGTGTGTCTGCCTCATTGATATGGGCAGACATTTCACAAGCCCATGAGCAGAAGTGCCTACTTTTCACATAACCACATCATCCATTGTGCATATTAATGGGGCACCCATACTTGATAATCTCTCCTATTATTGATGTCTTCCGAGAGGCAAATCAGGTGAGGCAGCTATTGACCAGTGTAAAGTGGTCAGCAGGAATTTTCTGTACACAGTCTCCTTTATATTTGTTCTGCTGGTCCATTTTCATTCAAACATTAAACTAGAGCTTCATCTTAGTGTCCTTATGTTCATTATGTTGGGTGTCACATGTAAATTTCTACTTACATTCTTATTGTAAAAATCGAACTTTTATCGTGCTTTTATTCTGAAGGCAAAACACTAAACCGGAAGTGAGATTCCTGCTAGGCGGAAGTGAAATTCTCTTGGTCAGGCCCCGGACAAGACGGTGGTTTGATCACAGGGCGGCGCTGTTGACTAACCAGCTATTACAAGACGCCCTGTAACAGTGGTCGGCTGGCTGGACTGCTACTCGCCCACTGGACCATTTCACCACTGCAACCAGCGAGCAAGCTAACAACCAGAAGCGAACAACAAGATGTCAGTCAGTTCAAGCCTGTGAGACAAATTCGGAAACTCCCCCGGCAGCCGCCCCCTTCTTCTTCTACTAGTGTTTACAGCCGCCCCCTCTCCCCGTACTTCAAATCAACGATGAGCAGGAAGCGGGAGATTCAAGCCTCACTTTCCCCTATCAAATCCCAATCAGCTCAGTATATCCAGATCTATACTATCAATGAGCGCTGCATATAAAAAACCAACACATTCTTCACAACAACCACCAGACCAAACTTGCTACGAGACTTGACTTGTTTGATCATCAACCGATCATGGCAATTAAATGCGGAGTGAACTCGTGCACTTTGAAGAAGAGGCGAGAAGCAGAGGTAACAGCAGGCAAAGCGCTTATTTCGCATTGTATCCCAAAAGATCCTGAGCGCAGAAAAGAGTGGCTGCGAGCTCTGAAATACCATGAGAGCACCATTACAGTCGTGGACCTGCGAGTTTGCAGTCGCCATTTCAAAGAGGAGGACTACGAACGTTGTTATCTAGTCTCGTTGGCAGCTCAGCCTCAGGGTCGGAGAAGACTGAGGGAAACCGCAAATCCTTCTGTAGACTTGGATGAACCAGCAGCGGGACCTTCTCTCCCAACCCCAGGACCGAAACGGCGTCGTCTGGTAAGCACATCTAACTAACAAGTAGGATACAAACTGTGTTCATTGATCAAATACATTAAAATAAAAATAGGCTTACACTATAACGTTATTTTTGATTGTGACATTTCAGAATCCAGCGCCTGATGCTTCCCTGTCACTTCTCCCTCCTCCACAAGCTACACAAACAAGCGAAGAGGTAGGCTATAGCTAGCTATATACTAGCTCTGAATGCAGTATTGTGTTCGTTGCTAGCTCTCGCGGGCCACATAAAATGAGGTGGTTTGACATGTGCCATAACCCTAACCAAATTGTTGTACTTGCCTAGCCCTAATAACCAATCTTTGGAACGCAATTTAAAGTAGCTGAGAGCAAGATTTTCGATTGTTATAAAACAGTATAATTATAATATTGATGCATCACATCTTACCTATAATAGTAGCTGAGACCAAAGCCGTGTGAATCGGAGTTTGCTCTCTTGACGCTTATAGAGTCTGTGTCTGCTTACAGCCAATGTTTACAGCCGGACCGGCTACCGGCGACACCCGGAAGTGAAACGAAACGGTTTACGGCAGCTCCCTGCTTCCGCCAGCTCTGCCTAGCACATCTCGTCGTTATATTCTAACAGTTTGTTTGGAAGTTATTTTGTTATTTTGTTATTTTGTGGTTATGGCCGAACTGCGAGATCATGATTACGTAGCCCGTGCAAAGAAAAAAAGGAAGATTATGCCCCGTACCGACCAACAAAGAGAACGCAAGAGGACGTCTGATAAATCACGCGATAAATTTCGCATCAACATAGGTCCCGAATTCAAAAGATGGAGAGAATTTCGGGATATGAATGGTTTCAAAACAGACAATGAAATGGCTGTTTTCCTCCTAGACAGGTAGGTTATATGATATGTAGCCTATATTGTATTTCTGAAATACTTTTGGAGACGTGGTTTTGCTATTTACGTTATATGCTACAGCAAAGCTAGCTAATGTGTCGGCAAACTGGAGCTCTTTGTTACTGTATTTCAGCTTTCGTCCAGTGCAATCAATAATAAAACTAATAAGTAATAGTAATAATAATACATTGAAAGGGGGGGGGGCAAAGGGGTAAATAAAAGAATGACTTATCAACATAATAATGAAATTAAATATTCCATACTGTCACAGCGTCAAAAGATACTACAGCCCTGATCTGCAGAAAGCCGTCCCAGGGGTATGGTTGAGGTCCAAAGGGGGACTCCCAAGGAGGAGAACGCTTGGGGAGACTGATCCCAGACCAACTGCAGAGTCGGCACATGTGTTGCAGGTTATTTTTGAAATGTATACTACTTAACCATGTCTAACCATATGGCCATTTGAAAAGTTAATGCAGGATTTAATGTTTTACAAGAGGAAAACTACAAAAGGCCTTTTTTTTTTTAACACAGCAAGGGATAGTCTAGCGGTTCATTCCATTAAAACTGGGAGACGTGAATGTGACAGCTCCCTCTCTTAGTGCACTGTGCAGAGGAGGTTGGTAGTCAGATCAGTCAGGCTAGTAGTTGTTAGTAGTTCATACATAGGGACCATTGAGATATAATATGAATGGAGAACGCGTCCCTATCTCCTCCCTGTATGGTCTATTGAAGCCAAAATCTTCTCAGATCAGAGAACCAGAGTCTGTGCACTAGCTCTTTTGGGTTGAAACCTCAGTCTGAGCCCCCCCCCCCCCCCTATACTTTCTTATGTAGAGTTGCTGTTTCTAGAATGCGCACAGTGCATTGTGTATTTATATACAGTCTAGCTCTGTAAATATGGCACTTTAAGTTGTAATATTTTTTGTCTCAACAAAAGTAATCAGGAAGATTCCCACTATGAGATCAGTTTATCAAAACGACGCCTGTACGAAAATCTGATTTTGGTTGTCGGAGATTGAGACCTCCGGGCGGCTCTCAGGCTGCAGCCCGGACCGGAAGAGGAGCCAGGGATGCTCTCAGCCTTTCACTGGAAGAATTATCGGATGCACTGACTGCTGTGTTGATTAGCCTAATGTTTCAGTCGCATTTTGATTAACTTTATGATTTAATTCCTTTTGGAGCAAATGTTGGTTTAACAAATCTGACCATGGCGCTTTATGCTACGTTGTTTACTGGTATAGTCAGTGTGAGTAGGGCAGCCTGTAACGTTCTATTTAATATAGCTCAGTGGTAACGTTAGCCCAGCTGCCTGGTCTCGTCTCTGTAACTATATCCTTACAACAGCTAAGAAAGGAGCTTGTGAAGAACGAACATCCCCACAGTCAAAGCACTAACCTGAGATATCTATATAAAAACGTTTATTGCTTTACTACCAAAAATAAAACCTCCAGTGTCTGTATAAGCTAAGGCTAACCCGTTAGCGATTAGCTAATGGTGGTTGTGTACACTTGTGTAGGCCCCGTGTTGGTTATACCCGGGAGTTAACATTATAAAACACATTTCCTGGCATATGCAGGCAGTTGGACAACCTGGTAAGTTAAGTTAAGTGTGTCTATTGTGTTATTCCAGCTATCCTTATCGGTTGTTAAGTTATAGTAATATTAAGCCGATAAATAATGAAAAACAGCCGACTAGCACAAGCGGCTAACGCTAGTGCTAGCCTGCATGTTAAAAACCATTGTGTACCGATAACGTAGCTGGAACTAATAAAACACATATTTTCTGAACTTACTCCAGTCCCCAACCAACGTTACTTCCTCGCGCACCTTTCTCAAATGTCCTTTTTATTGGATATGTCTGGTAGCCAACACAGCCACCCCGACCTCCAGGGAGCCAGTACCCGTGCTAAGAGCCCCTGTCCCGGCCATACACACCAAGCACAGCCACCCGACCCCCAGGCAGCGTTAGATAACGGATGAAGCCGTGTGTCTTGTCTATGACGATAGATCTATAATATGAACAGCCTGTCCAGCCAATGACGGCTTGAGACTGGCTGCCACAGCTGTCAATCATCCATTTTTATATGTCAAATAACTACTTAAAAACAAACTGATCAGAAAAATGACCACTTGCACAGGCATTAGCCTGATAATAACTATCTAAAATGATACAAACCACCTTTCGGAAAAAATTATCTGACGTACACTGTGATTGTTCCGGTTGTCCATTTCCCCATCCACTAACATGGGGAGGCGGGCCTTGTGACCTATACTGGCACCTGCCGCCAGAGCGGCGATCTAACATGCAGCGGCTTCACTAAACGGGACCCGAGGCGGTGTCCATCTTTATATGTCGATGGTAGGGACACTCACGCGTTGCGATATTTTTTCCCGGATGATGGCGAAGGCTGGAGGCACCCTCTCTGCCTGTGATTGGCCTAGCGTCAAACGTTCATCCAATCACATCCAATCTTTCTACAGTCTGTGGCCAGACAGACAGCAGTTTCGCATGCTAGCATGCATGAAAGACGCCACTGTGTGTTTATGTTTTTGATATAGTCTGGTCTCTGGTTTATAATGCAGCTGCTACTCTTGGCAGCACACATATGTAGCCTACAGACAAATAAAAAAGAAAAGTTAAAAGATTAATGAATCTCCGATTCACACGGCTTTGGTCTCAGCTACTATTATAGGTAAGATGTGATGCATCAATATTGTAATAATTATACTGTTTAATAACAATCGAAAATCTTGCTCGTAGCTGCTTTAAAAAGCTGTACGAACCTTGAATCCAACATCCAAAAGTTAGATAGTGTAATGCTACCGTGTCTTGAGCAAGCATTAATTAATTTGGCCAGGTAATTAATTACTGTTTCGTTCCCTAAATTGTCTTAAGATATAATAAAGTTATTATATCTCAGCTGAAATTAGCTTTGCAGCTAGTTTATGTTTTAGCAGGTTGTGCAAACTGTAAGTTAGCTACCTAGATGACATTCTTGAATTTAACTTGGTAGATGATGTTAGCCTAATTTCAGAATGATCTTCAATCTGCACAGATCTTGACATCCCATGCCGAAATTTGTGTCACCGTGGGGAGCCAGGATGAGCTGGAGCCTGAGCCTTGCATCACTAGCGGAGAGACTGGGGGCCAGAATGAGCTGCAGCCTGTGCCTTGCATCACTAGTGGTCGAGAGACTGGATGGCAGAGTGTGGGGGGCCAGAATGAGCTGAAGCCTGAGCCTTGCATCACTAGTGGAGAGACTGGGGGCCAGAATGAGCTGAAGCCTGAGCCTTGCATCACTAGTGGAGAGACTGGATGGCAGAGCGTAGGGGGCCAGAATGAGCTGAAGCCTGAGCCTTGCATCACTAGTGGAGAGACTGAGGGCCAGAATGAGCTGGAGCCTGAGCCTTGCATCACTAGTGGAGAGAGTGGATGGCAGAGCGACATAGCCCGGCTAAGCAAGATCATCCAGCTGTCAAAAGGAACCTTGGAGAACAAAAGGAGCCAAGGTATGAAGCTACACATGCTTTTGTGTTTTTCAATTTAATAAACTGCCTATGCATTGAGGTGTGTTCATGTTCAGTTTGAAGTTTTATTCCATAGTAGTATTTTTTTTTAATAAAAATTACAGCACTCCCAGGCACGGCTGGCACAACCAAACACGCCATTTATATTGGTGTGGCCTTCGAGTGGTGGAAAAACCTAAGGGTTTCCAAGGGTTTGAAGAGTGATGAGCAGCTAGCCGTGCTACTTCTGGACAGGTGAGATATCATTTACTCTGTCTAGTTATATGGATTAGCCTCAGGTAGGCCTGTTGGTGTTTTTTTGTTTGATTGTTTTTTACCTTGGATTTCACACAGTTTTGTTTTGTATTTGTTATGATTTTCTGCCTGTACAGCACTTTGGTTAACATAAGTTGTTATAAATGTGCTCTATAAATAAAATGTACCTTGACAGCTAATGTCACCATCACTCCTCATGCCTACACCCAACCTCCTCGTACCTACACCCAACCTAGGGCCATATGAAATCTGCCCCCCCCCCCCTTTTTTTCTAAATTCCATTTTCCATTTTAATTTAAATGTAGGGGTTAGGATAGATAGATTTTTTTGTTTTATGACTTGACTCTCAGACAGCCTCTTCGACATGTTTCTCAAAGTGAAAACTAAGTTGGGGTGATGTAAGGGTCCCACACAAGACCAACCCCCCTCTCAAAACACCCTAATCAAAAACAGAATGATTTAGGCCTATTTTACAATGATGAAATCATTTAGGTTTAGAATAATTAGGTTTACTTTTGATTTCTATAATTAGGCCTACTTTTTTTTTTTTTATCCATTTCAGCCAAATTCTGTTATATTCCATTTCAGGCTATGAATGATATATGAACAAACCCCTCCTGTAAAAACCTTCAGAATATAGTTAGGAACACAACTGGAAATGTTGGTGTGTGTGTAAGTGCTACTGAAGGGGAGATTTTTGGCTCAGAGTATGAGAAAAGGGAACACGGCTGGTTTACCCTTTTCACCTGTGGTGTCTCGCCTTAAGACTAAACCTAATTTGAAGGGTCAAAACCCAAAGAGAATAAAGGAAGTGAAAGTGAACAACAGAGTAGAAGTGAAAGAGATATCATAATCTTATGCTGAAGTGGTTCAGAGTGGAGACAAATGATCAAATGGAGAAAGTGGAAATGGAACCGGAGCAGAAACACAAAGGAATTGAACAGAACATTTGTGTGGGCAAAAGAGGATTTCTGATGTTTGTGGCCATTAATTGTGCGTAACAGGTCAAAGGAAAAGATTAAGATGATGATGGACACTGAGGTTTCTGGATATTGTTGACATTTCTGGAGAGGAGATTGAGAAAGCGCTGAGGGATGAATTCCCGCAGAGTCAGACAAGTGCTCCTGGGTCATAGAATGGACATACACATACATACTATCATGAATGGGAGCGCTATAGGTGGATACATGTAATGATGAACACTGTTAGATTGTACTATGAAGAAGACGTCAAAGTCCAGTAGGTGGCGGTAATGCACCACTTAAGGATGTCAGGCGCCATTAAACACGGAAGAAGAAGAACATGCACCATCTAGTGGAGAAAGGCTGACGGTAGGGGAAACAGCCATCGCATTCGCCCCCACCCCCTCCCATTCCTGAAAGTGGAATAATAATGTGTTGATGAAATGATGATGGCGGAATCGACAACAACAACAACCGGTGCAAGTGGTAACGTTACCATTAAGCCAAAAAGACAACGCACTCTGGGCAAAATAGCGAGCGATCAAGCGCGAGCAAAAACACGGGTCAACGTAGGACTCGCGTTCAACCGCTGGAGAAACCTACGGACAAGAAAGAAAATCATGAATGACGAGGATTTGGCGTTCTTTCTTATGGAAAGGTGAGCAACGTTTAGCAACATTTGATTTGATTTAGCTGTTGTTAACATAGCAACTCCAAGGGTGTTTGCTTTCCTAGACAAAATAGGCACGCGTATGAAAGAGATGTAGCTAGTCACAGGAAGAGATCGGTTTGCATGCGTATCAGTAAAGAGTGATGTTTGACACGCTGGGCTTTCCGTAACGTTACGCCCTGGTAAGGTTTCCCGCGAATGGTAGCATAGATGTTCCTCCATTACTGTCGTGCACCAAGGAGGTGCCTCCCTCCATGGCCTCCTCAACCAAAACAGGAGCGACTCTGATGAAGAGGCTTTTTTGACGGAGCAGAGCGCAGAGAGCGAAGCGGGACAGTGACGACAAAACCCGGGGAAGGAAGGAGCAGCTCTGCCTGGAGAGAGCTGGGCTTCCAACCCCACTTTCAATTGGCTGGCCGTCTATCAAACTACCGTATATAATCTTATCGCAGTTATTTAAAGCTACTATCCGTAGGTTCGGGAGGAAAATAAACGTTCACAAAGTGTGTTCTATTATCAATGAGTGAATGCGCCGTTCCGTAACTGTCTCTGCGTCGTTCCGTAACTGTCTCTGCGTTCACCCATTTGATTGCAAAGAGACATAGCAGGATTTTCTGCTCGTCGCTGGTCACGATTTGATGTGACGTTATTATGCGCGAAGAAATGGAGTCCGCGAACAAAAGCAAGCGACCCGCAGCAGCAACACAGAGTCCACTAAGATCTCCACTAAAACCCAAAAAGAAGAACGTTCTATCCGAGGAAGCCCTTCTGGCCAGACACGAACGTGGCCGAGTCACTGGCAGTGTCCACAGAGAGAGAAGAATCAGTCAGGACTCCGGATAAGAGGGGGTTGTCTTGCTTTGACCTCTCCATTGCACCTGTTGTCAATTTAATTTGCACCAAAGAGTAAAATTGATTCACAATCACTTTTGCTTCCTAAATGGACAGATTGATATCCCTGAAGTTTGACTGACTTGGTGTTATACTGTTGTTAAAATAGAACTAAAGCAGCTCTATATTCCATTAGGAAACACTATTGTAAGGTATCTGGTATATGGCATTAGAACAGGGTATCTCTGTATGGTATCTGGTCTATGGCATTAGAACAGGGTATCTCTGTATGGTATCTGGTCTATGGCATTAGAACAGGGTATCTGCCGGGTTTTAAATCATTGCCTTGAAGGGATAGTTTGGTTTGTTTGAAGTGGGGTCCTATCTGCTAGTTCGATACACTAACTTAATTAGGTACAGTGGTATTGAAGCGGGGCGCAGCGTGTAACGAGATCCGTCACCCAGAGCAGCAGCCTCACCTGCTTTTTCTCTGTAAGTACATGGGGTCAACAACTAAAACGTAATTTAGCCACCTCAAACAACGCCCACCTAAACAAATCGATATCTGTGTACATGTACGCTCTATTTTGAGAATTCTCAGCGCTTTACTTTTCCGCCAAACAGTCATTTCATTCGGCACTACTTTTTCTCCCAACCGTATTACTACCGTATTCCTCCGCTAAACTCCTGCACAGAGCCGCGGTGCTGGATCACTCTGCAGATCACAGGTTATCTCAGTTCACAAAGTACAGTTACATCGCGACAGCACGTCTGGAGTATTTTTTCCATCAATAATTCAACGATGGTGCGTGTTTGTGTATTTCCTGGCTGTTCGAACAGACAAAGATCCTGGTCTGGTTATCGGTTTCACCGTATTCCTTTGAAGAACAGAAGTATTATACAGTTGTGGCTTGTTGCACTGAATAGAGACATCAGCACGCCTCCCGAAATTTTGGCAGAACTTCGCGTTTGCAGTGCACATTTTTCTGAAGAGGATTATCAACAACCCCTCCCAGATAAGAAAGACAAGCACTTTCTGAAGAGCGATGCTGTACCTAGACCACAGGTGAGATATGAAATAGGAATCACACCATGCTTGTAGGCTACTATCGCAATTTTTTTTCTCTTTTGTCTAAATGCATGACGAAATCGGCACGTTTTCACGTTATTTATGCGCAATATTACTTTCACAGGCATGTACATCACCGGGCCCAATGCAGGAAGAACAGCAAATGTTTCCTGTCCCAAGACAATCCACCCGCAAGAAGACACCAGTCAAGAGGCTGTATCTAACCAAGAGGTATCCTCTTGTCACCATGGTGAACGGCATATCATCGTCTCTATCAAAATCACTCATATTTTCATTCGTGTAGGCTATTGTACTTGCTGTGTCTTCTTCAACAACAAACAGGAAAAATGACCCAGATCCCAGCTGGTCTGCGGAGTGATCCAGCACCGCGTCTCTGTGCAGGAGTTTAGCGGAGGAATACGGTAGTGATACGGTTGGGAGAAAAAGTAGTGCCGAATGAAATGACTGTTTGGCGGAAAAGTAAAGCGCTGAAAATTCTCAAAATAGAGCGTACATGTCAGACTTAATTGAACACCCACTTCCTCTGGACCCAATACTTCGATTAATTAATGATGACTCTAAGCTTAATTTATCGGGGAAGCAGAGGAAGATTTGGCTTGCTGGCCTAACTGTAGTCAAGAAAATGATAGCCCAAAGATGGCTTCCCCCTTAACATTCACAAATGGCTGGCATACTTTCGTGATATAGTAATGCTTGAACTCTCCACTGCGAGGGTTAATAGAGCGAAGTCCACAACTCTTGAACTTTGGAGAGATGTGGCACCTCAGATATCTGACTTAATGACCTCAGTGCCTCAGGAACCAGTGCTTCAGTAGCGAAGTGTGAGACAGTTACTTTAAACAAGAGACCGTGGGGGGTGGGGGGGTTTGGGGTGGAGAGGGTGCTCTCCTATATTTTATTTCATTTTTATTTCTTTTTGTTTTGTGGTAAATACAAAATTGATGTCACTCATGTCACAAGCCCTCTGAGACATGCTTGTGAATTAGGGCTATATAAATAAACTTGACTTGACTTGACTTAGCACATGTTCTGATGGGTATTGGGGGGGTGATATGAGTGGGCAGGTGGGATGAGGGCTCATGCATCCTGGCTAATGTCTGTCATAATGTCGTGTAACTATGCTGAACTATTGATGTCAATAAAAAATTGATCACAAAAAATAAAAATAGAGCGTACATGTACACAGATATCGATTTGTTTAGGTGGGCGTGGTTTGAGGTGGCTAAATTACGTTTTAGTTGTTGACCCCATGTACTTACAGAGAAAAAGCAGGTGAGGGTGCTGCTCTGGGTGACGGATCTCGTTGCACGCTGCGCCCCGCTTCAAGACCACTGTACCTAATTAAGTTAGTGTATCGAACTAGCAGATAGGACCCCACTTCAAACAAACCCAACTATCCATTTAACACGTTCACTGCCAATGGCGAGTTGAGTCGTCAAAAAAAATCCAACGGTTGACTGCCAATGACGAGTTGAGTCGTCAAAAAAAAAAAAAAAAAAATTTTGACGGTGGGACGTTGATCAACGCCCCCCACGTCTCCTATAAAAATATTGGAGCCACCGAACGTGTACAACCCATTCCACCGACCCACTAAGTGGCGACAGTGCACTCCATTCTAGAAAAAGTTGAGCCAAAACTGCAGGGGAATGCGCGATGAAACCATTCTCCTACTGTAAAATGGATTGGCGAAAACGCTTTCGCGCTGATTGCTGGCGGTGCGGGATTGCAAATTTGCATAATAGATTATGGGTGCAACACACTTTGAAACACGCAGCATAAATAAGACCACAATCGCAAAAGAAACCCCGTTTCTTGGGGTTTCTCAACCGAAAACCCAGAAACGAACGAGCCTCATTCTCATACTGTAGGCGAAAACGCTTTCACGCTGGCGCACACGGGCGCACAACGGTGGGGGGTTCCAAAAATAGACTGGGTGGAAAACACACTTTGAAACACGCAGCATAAAGCCTAGAATCGCACAAAGCTTCATCAAAGCTCTCAAACCCAAGAAACGAGTGAGCCCCATCCACACTCCCAGGGAGGGAGGCTGCTCACTGCTCAGACAGGCAGTAGAAACTGCTTGTGACAAACGCGCTGCTGAAAGCCACCAGACACGCCCACGGAGGGAGGAGTTTGAAGGAGAGGGCGTTCAGAACTATATTGTTTAGATGTCTGATATCTCACTGATGCCAAAAATAAATGGTTAAAGTGACTGTTCTGCCTGTTTGATTGAATTTCACAAAACTGCGATTATCTCAGCTTTCAGTCTCAGACGCTGAAACCATGCTGTACTCAACGGCTAATATCTACATAACTACTAACTCTACAAACTAACTATTTTAGACAGAGAAAGCACACATTCTATTAGTACTTTTGTGAACTTTGTGTTCACAAAGTCCAAGCAGAAAATAATCCTCGGCTCTTGTAAAATGAGCCAGAATCCTCAAAAAACCCCTCTGGCAGAAGCTACCTACAGTAAAAAAAAAACGGCTGGCAGTGAATGTGTTAAAAAGTATTAACAAGTCTTTGGGAGAGGCATTACATTTTGTAGCTATTGTGCTGATGGTGTTAAATGAGTATGTGATATCGTACCATATCGATCGCAGCCCCCTGAAATGAATTGAAATCAGATGGTGGCAGACTGTCATAGCAGCAAATATCTTAACTTTGTCCAACGAATCAATATAATATTGTATCGTGATGAAACTTATGATTTACACCTCTATCGCTGATCCGACGAAAGTGGCGTTGAGGTCTTGAAAAAGGTCTTAAAAGGTATTCAGGATTCAGGATTCCTGCATATAGCTTGTAGAAAGATTTTGGGGGAAGTTACGGAATAGATACAGTCTAAAGGTTTTAAAGGCTGCATTACAGTAAGAGAAGTGTAGGCTAGTAGTGACATTTAAGTATAATGTCGTAACTCACTCACTTTTTCATGTATACACAGAGACTTCACAGAATTGTTTGGTCGTGGAAATTTGTTTTGAAGTCATGGAAAAGTCATGGAAATCTATTGGTGAAAATGTGTATGAACCCTGAATCTAGGTGTAATGAGCCTGTGAGGTGGATGTGTATGAACCCTGAATCTAGGTGTAATGAGCCTGTGAGGTGAATGTGTATGAACCCTGAATCTAGGTGTAATGAGCCTGTGAGGTGAATGTGTATGAACCCTGAATCTAGGTGTAATGAGCCTGTGAGGTGGACTGAACACGCTTGCTGAGCTTAAAGGGCTTGGATCGTGTGCATGGAGGCTTAAAGGAACACAGACATTTTGGGAGATTGGCCTATTTGCCATCTTCCTGATAGTAAGACGAGAAGATGGATGCCCTTCTCTTCTCTGTGCATGCAGTAGAAGAATAGCTAGCCGCCCCTCCCGCTAGTAGTTAGCTTAGCACAATGAATGGCAGTAAATGGTGACTAACCCTGTTAACACGAGCAAAAATGTACAACAACAAAAGCATGAAAAGCTTCCATACTGCTCAACCTGGCGTAATCCAAGTCTCCACAAGCCCTGAGATGCCAAGTTGACATGAAAAAATGAGAGTGAGAGAGAGAGAGACCAACAGACGGAGAGAGAGAGAGCTCTCAGCTCTGTCTGCATGCGGCTCAGCATACACACACACACAAACACACCACAGCATTGAGTGAGAGAGGGAGAAAAACGGAGCTCACCTGTGAATACAAGGCAGGATGACAGCAGATTAAGAGCAATGCCTCCTCGCATTTAAAATAACTTTGTGCCATGAGTTCCACTCTATCTGTCTGTCTCTACCCGCATGTTTGTTTAGTGTGCATGTGTGTTGTAAAGAGGTTGGTTCGGGTCATTTTCATCGCCATTCATTATAACGAGCAGAGCGTGTGTTTAGGCTATTTTTATTTTTTCAACTATCGTCCCGGCTCCGTCCCCAAATTAATTTCCATCGTCCTATTTTTAACGTCCCCGGGATGACGGACCTCCCGTCACTGGAGGTCCTGTCGGGCCCTGGTGAAGTGTTTATGTGTGTGTCAAATGTGTGTTGTCCTCCATGCTACTCTGCTGCTGCACTTTGTGAAGTGAACAGGGGGAGGGGAGGACAACAACTTTGGAAGCGTCTTTCAGACATAGAAATGCAACTGATAGAATGTGCATGTAGCGCGATTCTAACGATCTGTCTGGAAAGGCAGATCGTGGACCCATTCTAATCGTTAAACGATCTAAGATCGTCATATCGCCCACCCCTAGTGTGAATGTGTTTTTTCTCATTTCTTTCTGGCAACCAGCATCATCATTGAATGAAAATAAAATTATCAAAATCTTGTGGGCAATTTTTGCCCTTCAATCACAGTTTTTAGGGGCATTCTGAGATTTCTTTGTGCATTTTTGCACTTGGCCATGGCTGATTTCCTACACTGTCCTGGTCCCACACTATGGTTCCACATGATGTGTAGTTAGGCTGACACCGTCTATGATACGCTGTGACAGTCAACCAGTAAGCTAACTTTCATCTCTTCTCATTGCAGTTATCTTGGGGCGAATACGACACTGAGGTGAGGAGCCTGTATATGAATTGTAACCTTTGTACCAAACCTTATGATGCACTGCTGCAGAGCCTTGATGTTTGTTTTCCATGTGTCTACTATGCAGCGTGGATTTTGTGCGACTTGTCACAAAGGAGGCACCTAAGCATCAGGATACAGCAGCTGCACCTTCTAAACACAACTCAGAGGACAGGTAAATATAATGAAGTGTATGCCTGGGCTGGTGACTATGCCCGTTTTACTCGCATATGCGACTAAAAATAGAACAGTGCGAATTGTAAAATGCCTTTTGGGGCACGTGTGCGAGTACAGAATTCGACCGTCAATATATATATATTTATTTTTTCAGAGCGTTAAAAATCAGAACGGCATTAAAGTTGAGAGCCTGTGTCCCAGTTCACTTGAAGGCAACACAGCGTTGCCTTGAACCAATGGTGACTGGTGAAAAAAAGCACGTGTACGGCAACCATTTTAGGGCATCCTCGTCCGTCAGAGTATAGGCTATCGTTCCTCAGTCTAAGCGTTGTCAGTTGTCATGTCTCCTATAGTAAACCATGTCGAGTGTGCTCTGAAACACCTTCAGTCCTCACACGAAAACGCTGTCATTCTTCCTGCATTACTGTTTCACTCCTCACGCGTCAGTCATCGCACAATACGGCATCACTCGTCAATCATCAGTCCTCACTCGTCAGGCATCACATCTCACACGAAAACGTTGTCGTTCCTCCTGCCTCACTTATCACTCAAACTAGCTGTCAGGCATCACTCAAACTAGCTGTCAGGCATCACTCAAACTAGCTGTCAGGCATCACTCAAACTAGCTGTCAGGCATCACTCCTCACGTCTCACACAAAAAAACGTTGTCGATCCTCCTGCAGACTAGCTGTCAGGCATCACTCAAACTAGCTGTCAGTCATCACATGAAAACGCTGTCATTCCTTGTTTTTGGTTGTTCTTCCGTGTGTGATGGGGAAACTGCAAGAATGCCTCTGTGAAATGAACAACAATTTCTTACAACTTCACTTCCGGTTGAGTGATTTTGCCTTAAAAATAAAAGCGCGTTACAGAAGATTAAACATGCGGGAACGCAATCCTTATTTGCCAAATCCAAGGTATGTTAAAACTATACTATCAATGGTAAAAATGTTGTCTTGCGTCATCATACATCGTATCGGACACAGACCATTTCCACCCGCAGCAGGATTAATGTCAGCTAAACACTTTCATAGGCTAACATGGCTAACGCTAATTAGCACCAGCTATCTTTGCGCTATCTAACGTTAACGTTACTTGACTGAGCAAATAACGTCATGTGTAGGCCAGCATGTCGTTATCCAAACTTCATTTCAATTCAACCTCTTCATTTTGCTCTGAGTGCACCAGATTGATGCATCTTACTTTAAAATGTACAACATTTTCTTTCAAGAGGGTCCAGTGTCTATCCACCATGATCTTTATATTTATTTATCTTTATTATTTATATGTTATAAATATACTTTTTTTTTTCAGTTTAAATAAACCTTGCCTTTGGGTTAGTCACGCAATTTATTCTCTTGAGCTTTATTCCTTCCCAGCCTATCTGAATTCTGTTGTATTGATACAGTGCATAGAAGTTATGGCAAACTAAGGCCGTTTAGTTTTGCAATCTCAAACTCAAAATGTATAGTAATTGTGTTAGTTGAAGGTGTGTCGCAGATGTAATCGGTTACAGCTCGAAGTGGCGATGGGGTCTTGAAATTTATTGGAAGGGTCTTGAAAAAGTCTTGAAAAAGTCTTGAATTTAACTTCAGGATTGCTGCATATACCCTGGTCTCACACCCATAGTGAACCTGATGAAGCATAACATGTGAAATGTGTTGTTCGCCTTGTTTCTTGTTTTTTTTATGTAACAAAATGAAGTGTCCATCTTTCCTATCCTGGTGTGCGCTGGACAACAACTTTTTTATTCTTGTGATTCACCCTGCACCAGCTTTCCTCAGCTCTTTGTTAAAGCCTTTTGTCCTGTCTGCATTTCTTTAGGGGAACTGTTTATAATCCATACCCAGTTATAGTGGGTGTGTCGACTGTATCCGAGGCCGCTTCTACCATCCCTGGTGTAGCGTGTGGGTCGACTGGATCCGAGGCCGCTTCTACCATCCCTGGTGTAGCGTGTGGGTCGACTGGACCCGAGGCCGCTTCTACCAACCATCATGCTGCTGCTGTCCATGCTTTCCAACCATCTGAAAATGGAATGGTAAATCATGCTTCAAATAGTAGACTTGATTTTGACTGTGTAGTGTAAAAACTCCAGCAGACCTCTGCTCAATATTTAAGTTATTAAGAGCAAATGAGGAGTAAATTATTAATTAACAACTCTATAGTAGGAGATTAAAGCCCCCCTCCACTGTTATTTTGTCATTTTTAAGATATTTCATGTGTTGCTGGGTTTTGCCTACTCTGTTGATCAGCCAGTGTTCGCCAGTGTATTTTTTTTGACAAATAACCTTATTTTTTACTCCACTGCTTCTCGTCAGTGTCTGTTACTCCACTGCTTCTCTTCAGTGTCTGTTACTCCACTGCTTCTCTTCAGTGTCTGTTACTCCTCTTCAGTGTCTGTTACTCCACTGCTTCTCTTCAGTGTCTGTTACTCCTCTTCAGTGTCTGTTACTCCACTGCTTCTCTTCAGTGTCTGTTACTCCTCTTCAGTGTCTGTTACTCCACTGCTTCTCATCAGTGTCTGTTACTCCACTGCTTCTCGTCAGTGTCTGTTACTCCACTGCTTCTCGTCAGTGTCTGTTACTCCACTGCTTTCACTAACAGCTGTGTTGTGCGCCTTTCAAGGAGCAGCTCAGAAAAGACAGTGCTTGCCAAAGCCAAGGAGGACACAACAGGACAAAGACAAAGCGAGCGTTGAAGAATAAAGGTGAGACACTCACATCAGCAGAAGTCTCCCCCCCAGCAAAGGATTTCTGCTGATTGTAATCAGTTGATTTGATTGTAATCAGTTGATTTGTTCACAGGTCAAAAGTCTGTCAAGAATTTGGAGAGGTATGTCGGCCTCGGTGCCTCAACATATGTGGATGATGGACAGTACCTGGTGGATTTGGAGAGGTATGCTGATGTGAACAGTCAGGATTCACTTTACATTCATATGATAACCTGTATATGACCTATAACCTGTGACTATGACCTATAACCTCTGACCTTCACCTCTCGTGTGACTCGCTCCCTGCTTCTCTTCCAGCCCCTCTCAGCACGTGGTGGATGAGGCGTGCATCCTCCAGCTCTTCAAGACCTGCCTGGAATGCAAGAAGCTGTGTCGTGTGGGTAGACGCGTGAAAGGCCTACAGCTGGTGATCAACCAGTCGTGCCACTACTGCCACTTTCGTTGCAGATGGACCAACCTGCCAGAACCAGTACCAGAACCAGAACCAGAACCAGAACCAGCCACCCAGAGTGATGTTGAGCACACCCCCGATTTGACATACCTGCCTCCGTGTTTCGGCCTCCAGAAAGACGTTCCAAGCTGACTGTGATTGTGTTGTGAGCAAGTCGCAACAGGAAGTGTTGTTAGTTCCAGTTTGAACACCAGTGACACAGGAAGTGTTGTTAGTTCCAGTTTGAACACCAGTGACACAGGAAGTGTTGTTAGTTCCAGTTTGAACACCAGTGACACAGGAAGTGTTATTAGTTCCAGTTTGAACACCAGTGACACAGTGGAAATTGGCAGCAGAAATCACAGCCACTTCAGTACTTTGACATAAGCTACCTCAATGGTGTTTCTCATTTTCCCTGGAATACCTTGTCCATTTTCTGTCGTTTCCCCGCCATTTCTGGATCCAGGCACATGGAAACCTGAGGCATATTGAACTCTGAACTGTATCAGTACAAAAACAACCTAATCAATATCTTGTCAGTGTGCAATATTCATACTGATTAGTTTTGCATCTGTGGTCCCGGTTGGCGAGAGGATCCCTCCCCCTATCCTGTCTGACCTCCCCTCCTCCCCCTCAAACACACAAACGTGCGGCACGTAAAGAAAGATGTGGTTAAGATTAGTTGAGTTAAGAGTTTTCATATTTAACCACAAACATACTCTAACCAAATTGTTTTACTTGCCTAACCCTGATGTTTGAAAATAAAAGTGCTTGTTAAAAATGTGTGTGGTTTGACCGGGAATCGAACCCCAGTTGTCAGATTGGAAGCGAAGCACCTCACCCATTAATAGGGTTGCCACCCGTCCCTTAAAATACGGAATTGTCACGTATCTGGCCATGATATGGGACGCAATATTTTTTCCCGGATGATGGCGAAGGCTGGAGGCACCCTCTGCCTGTGATTGGCCTACCGTCAAACGTTCATCCAATCACATTCGCTTGGCTCTGCTGCGTCTTTTTCTACAGTCTGTGGTCAGACAGACAGCAGTTTCGCTTGCTAGCATGCATGAAAGACGCCACTGTTTGTTTTTGATATAGTCTGGTCTCTGGTTTATAATGCTGCCGCTACTCTTGGCAGTGCACGTATGTAGCCTACAGACAAATAAAAAAGAAAAGTTAAAAGATTAATGAGAATTGATCAAGGGTTATATAAAAACAGTGTCAATGCCCATTTACTCATTCTAACACGAGAGTGACATGTATTTGAATTGAAATATGTATCAGTATGTGGTGTTTGCCCAGCCCTTCATTGGGAAATGCAGCTTTATGGAGTGGGATCACGTGGAGATGGTCTTCAGAAACTTTGATGAGATTGACAGTAAGTAAACATTGTTTCAGATACATGGTGTAGTTGTGGAAAAGTGTGTGTGAGTTTGGAAGAGGAGTGCACCACTATGTGGAGACATGCATCCATAGCAGTGTTGATTTCGTAGACGAAAACTGAGGAAAAATGTTAGTCGACTACCTATTTTCACTGGTGAAAACTAGACTAAAAATGTTAGGGAGGGACGAATTGGAAAGAGATCCAATCAGAAGAGAAGAAGAAGTTAAACATCCGTGTCTGTATTGCACATTCAAACCTTAAAACAATTCCAGAATAGATTAATATATCTTTACAATAAGTTTGGAAATTCTAATAGTTAGTTTTCTTTGACTAAGATGAGATGAAATACTTAGACACTTAGTCCACGAAAACTTGACTAAATAAAATCAGGATGAGGTTGACTATGATAAGAGCTTAAAGGACGGCTTTACCGTGGGGAATATGAATATATATTCAATCTCACGCCCCTAAGGTTTTAGAATCCGTTGAAATTTTTGAAATTGGTTGTTTCCCGCCAGAGATATCACCCAAAATCCACTCTGTGTGTGTGTGTGGGGGGGGGGGGGTGGAGGGGAGGGGAGGGGCGGGTGCGGGCACCCGAAATACTATATTTCCCACAATGCACTGGGCTCGCGTGGCCTTCGTTTCCACGCCCACCGTGCACGCTTGACCAATGGGCGGCTCGCAGTGATTCAACGTTGATCTAGACGAAAAATAGCCGGGAGACAGACCTAACTTGTGAATCAACGTGAGTAGACGTGTTTGTTGAGACACAATAATGGCACTAAAATGCGGAGTGAAATCGTGCACGGCGAAGAAGAGGCGAGCAGCAGAGCTACCAGGCAACGCGCTTATGTCGCATCGCTTACCGCAAGACCCCGAGCGCAGAAAACAGTGGCTGAGCGCGTTGAAATCCGCTGAGAACACTGTTTCAACTAACCCTAACCTGAGAGTTTGCAATCGCCATTTCAAAGAGGACGACTATGAACCGAATTACCTAGGACCAGATGCAGCCCCGCCTAGGAGGAAACTGAGGGAAACTGCAATTCCTTCACTAAACTTGGATGAAGAAGCACCAGGGCCTTCTCGCGCTGCCCCAGAGCCGAAACGGCGTCGTCTGGTAAGCACATCTAACTAACGTATCCAAGTAGTATATGTCAAATAGACTTGTACTCCGACACAGCTTATTTGTAGAACGAGCGGGTTTATTTACGTCTCAACAACATGAGTACAGTATGACGACTGTTTGTGTTCTCTGCCAACCTTGCTGGCGCACTGCTATGACATCACAGCCTAGCTGCATATCCTATGTCTCTGATTGGTTAACAACTATGTCAATCAGAATACCAAATACCTTGACATCTCCCCTTCAAATTCTCATCCCTCTGGACCACAGGGTTTCAATAACTCTTTTGGTATAACTTGACATATATAACAGGAATGTCTTACTTTTACCTTCTAACATCCCGCATCATAAACAACATACATCCCATTCAATCACTTGAGCTGAATGTCCAATAACCAGTTGTTTAACTCTTTCCCCCGAGATAACAATAACACTTCTAGTTTCTTTTAGCTTTTACTATTTCAAACAATATGAGTCACTGTTCCATTTACTTACCCCTTTTATTTTTTTTATTTTTTTTTCACAACATGACTCTTTTGTCAGATATTACATATCCATTCTTATTACCGGTTTACACACTCTACCAGACCTTGTTACCCTCTGACCCTCAGGTGTGTTTTGGTTGAGCCCCACACTTTCCCTCAGTCTCTGACCAGAGCCTTGTGTTTCTGTCCCCGTTGGCTCTGTGGTCTCTTTCACAGTCTCTGTGTTTGCTGTTGTTGCTACAGGAGGCACAATCTGTAGGTGTCTCCTGTTCCTTCTCACCTCTCCTCCCCTTGGTGAGTTCACTTGGTACGAGCGCTGAGTGCAACTCTCCCGGATCACAGACGCAGGCCCTTTCCACACTTTGTCCTCATCCAACTTCAGCAGAACTTGTTCTCCTGGTCGTAGCAGTGGCAAGTCCCTTACTCCATGTCTCCTGTTGAAGTAGAACGCCTGCTGTTGTTTAGCCTCCGCATCTCTGCGTCTTATAAGAGCTCTATCCGGCCACTTAGGGACCAGATTCCTCTTGAGGGAAGGGAGTGTGGTTTTGATTTTTCGTCCCATGAGCAGCTCTGCTGGGCTTACACCAGTAGAGGTCGTTGGTGTTGCTCTGTAGCACATCAATGCTAGTAGTGGATCCTCTTGTTTAAGGATGCGTTTTGCGATTTGAACAGCCCGCTCCGCGTGCCCGTTGCCTTGCGGGTTGTGGGGGCTGGATGTAATATGCCCAATGTCATTCTGTCTGCAAAACTCCTTCCAGGTCTCACTCGTATACTGTGGTCCATTATCACTGACTATTTGGTCAGGGATGCCAAACCTTGCAAATGTTGCCTTCAGTAGCTTCACAACCTGATCTGTTGTGGTCGTTGGCATGTGCAAGATTTCCAGGTAACGGGAGTAATAGTCTGATATCACAATATACTGCTTGCCTTTATACTCACAGATGTCTGTGGCTACCTTCTGCCATGGTCGTTCAGGCAGAGGTGTGGGCTGTAGTGGCTCTTTGCGCTGTGTCCGTTTGTTTTCCTGGCAGAAGGGACATGTTTCCACAGAGCGTTTAATATCGGCCGATATGTGAGGCCACCACACCGTTTCCTTTGCCCGCTCTCTGCACTTTGACAGGCTTTGATGTCCATCGTGGATGCGCTCCACGATCTCCTGTCTCATTGACTGTGGAATCACAATGCGACAGCCTAGTGTGATGAGGCCCTCACATGTTGACAATGAGTCTTTCACTGTGTAGTAGTCTTTTGCACTGTTTGGGACACTACTCACTCGATCAGGCCATCCATCTTTGACCAGTTTAAGTACGCTCTGCAGCTGCTCATCCCTCTGTGTAGCAGCCCGTATCCCGTCCAGTTTGTGCTGTGAGATTGGCCAACTGTGAAAGACAGCATCGACGTGACATGCAACTACAGTCTCTGTTGTGTTGTCTCTATCATCCACAGGGCTGCGTGACAAGGCGTCGGCTATGACTAGCGTTTTCCCTGGTGCGTATTCTGCCTTGGCATTAAATCGCATTAGCCGCATTAGGAGCCTTTGGCATCTCACTGGTACCATATCCAGGTCCTTACTATTTATCAGCGGTACCAGAGGCTTATGATCTGTGATGAGACGGAATCTGTCCATGCCTACCAGGTATTTTTGGAACCGCTCACAGGCCCATACTCCTGCTAAACATTCCTTCTCTATTTGTGCGTACCTGGTTTCCGCATCTGTCAGCTTCCTTGAAGCATAGGCCACAGGTTTCCAGCTGTCACCGTTTAGCTGCAAAAGAATGGCCCCCTATCCCGTAACGAGACAGCTGTCTCCTTCTGTGGGTCGTAGTGAGCCAGAACGGGTGAGGTGCTGAGGGCTTCTTTGAGTCTTTGAAATGCTTGTCGCTGTGCCTGATCCCATGTCCAGGCTGTTTCTCCCTTCAGCAGGTCATACAGGGGACTTGCTGTTGTTGCCAAGTCCGGTATGAATTTACTCATGTAAACAATCATGCCTAGTGCACGTTTCAGCTCGCGCACATCTGTGGGCTCCTGTAGCTCGCTGACGGCGTTCACTTTACCAGGGTCCACTTTTATTCCACTGGCGTCCACTATGTGGCCCAGGAACCGTAGCTCTGATTGTCTGTACACACATTTCTCCTTATTGAGTTTGAGGCCAGCCTGCTCCATTCTCTGCAGCGTACTCTGCAGGTTTGTGTCGTGTTCGGCCATGTCCTTCCCATGAACGATCACGTCATCATATACACGGCCACTCCTTCTAATCCCTCCAGCAGCTCGTTCATTTTGCGCTGGAATATCTCTGGAGCGATATTTATCCCAAAGGGTAGGCGCTTAAAGCAAAACCTCCCAACAGGAGTAATGAAAGTGGTTAGGAGGCAGCTGTCCTCATGTAACGGTATCTGCCAAAAGCCTGAAGCAGCATCAAGACATGTGAAGACAGTGGACCCTGACAGCTTAGCCAGTGTCTCCTCTGTCGTTGGCATTTGATATGTCTCTCTTTTGATGTTTTCATTTAGCCTTTGCAGTCCTACGCAGATTCTGACTGCGCCTGTTGGTTTCATGACTGGCACCATAGGTGCACACCAGTCTGTTGGCTGTGTGACTCTCTCTATAACGCCCTCCTCCTCCATACGCTTCAACTCTGTCTTTACCTTAGGCATAAGTGGTAGAGGGACTCTTCTGGCTGCGTAGACAGCATATGGTTCAGCTTTCTCTTTTAGCTGGATCCTGACTGGGTCTGTTTTAAGTGCCCCCTTCTGTCTGGGTGCTGCACTTGCCTGGTCTACTCTTTTTACCAGACCCATCTCCACTGCTGTCTCCCTGCCTAACAGGTTGTTTACCGTAGGCCCTCTTGCTACCACTATGTTAAATATAAACTTTCTCTGTTTATGTAGTGAGCTAGCAGTGAACTGTCCCACTATATTTAGTGCACCTCCTGGGCTGTCTATGGGTCCACCGTACGTCACTAGCTCTCTCTTTGGACTAAGTGCTTCAAATGTTTCCTGGTTCATTACTGTAACATCTGCTCCAGTATCAATCCTGAATCTAACTGGAGTGTTTCCTATGTTATGTGTTGCCAGCGTGTGTTGTGCAGGCGATCAGAGGCATGTACCCCGCAAATGATGGACAATACCGTGGCTTCCAGGACACCAATGTTGCAATCGCAGAACTCTTTCAATAAGAGATCCAAGGGCATCCATTTAACTTTTATAGTAGGCTATAACATGGTAAATGTCATCTGAACATCTATTGGAAATTTGAACAACGCTATTTGGACATCCACTATTCATGTCACATCTTGAAATTTGTCCTCTGCATTTAAGTTGAATCGGTACTTCTGCTTTACCGGTCTTTTTTTTACACAAATAACTGTAGCCTACTTCTACTTAATCAGAGCAACAATGTGATTAAATGTGGAATGACAAGAAAAAATGACACGTCTGTGCAATAGGCTAAGTAGGCCTAAATAACTCAGATATAGGGTTTGCAATTGTAACGTTCCATATAATGAAGTATCTCATGCTTCTTGATTTAATGATTGTTTTGCACCTGCTGCTCACGTTTGAGATACTTCTGGCTTGCCTGGAAAGAAGGTGGGAGCAGCCGAGTACAGTCAGCCAATCAGAGGCAGAGAGGGGAGGGTCTAGCCTTCGCCATCATGGGAAAAAAAGATCGCTCACGCGTCACGGGAAAAGCTTGTGTGTTACGTTTTCATTAGCGTTAATACACTCATAATTCATATTATGTCCACTATCAAGAGCAATTCAGTTGGTTCATGAAATCGCTGGGCTGCGTGCCGTGCAGTGGTTGTGGTGTGGGAGATTCCAGCTGTCAAAAGAAGACAAAAGACTTGCTCTTGGCCAATCCCGGCGCTTGACTGCTGAGTAGGCGGGCACAGGGCGTGGTTTTTGCGTAACCTATGTGTGCCGAGAAGAGCCTGGTGACGCGAGGTTACCTATGTGCGATTCGAAATCACGCCACCGTTCATTGCGCAGCAACAGACCGGAAGTAACTCCAGAGTGTAGCTACGTAGTAGAAGGTAGTTGTGGTTAGGGTTTTTAGCGTAGCTAGTTTAGTTTATTATGATTAGGCTTCCCACTGTTCATAATGGTGAACTCTTGTGTTTGTGCGGGCTGCACAAACTCTAGTCGGTCAGGACATCGAGTTTTCAGTTTTCCAGACAAGACGAGGCATGGTCCTGCTTTCCGTGCCTGGGTGCGTTTTGTGAAGATGAAGAGGGCAAAGTTCACTGCTGCATCGGCGATGAAACGCGGTGCGGTTGTGTGTGGCGCTCATTTCAAAGAGGAGGATTATCTTCCTGGGGATCTGTTAGAGGTGCGGATGGGCTTCAAACACCAGATGCGGGTCAGACTGGCCCCTGGTGTCGTTCCTTCAGTCCACGCTCCATCAGGCCCGCCCTCAGCAGCTGCTGGGTCGGCCTCGAGTGCTCACGGATCCGTCAGAGATTCAGGTGCTGTACGTAAACGTGAACTGCACAGCGTAAGTTTTCTAACGTTTGCTAATTTACAAATTAGTCAGCATGCCATAATGATGTAAAAATCGTATGTATTGTCAGTCAGGGTTCCTTTATATCTTGCCTCATTTTGGAGACTGACTGATATAGATAAGACTAAAAACATAAACACACAGTGGCGTCTTTCATGCAGGCTAGCAAGCGGAACTGCTGTCTGTCTGGCCAGTAAACCCACTGAAGTCGTGGACTCGTGTCGAAAGACTGATGCAGGATAGCCAAGTGAATGTGCTTGGATGAACGTTTGACGCTAGGCCAATCAGAGGCAGAGAGGGGCAGGTCATGCCTTCGCCATCATGGGAAAAAAATATCTCTTTCGGTACCGACAGCTATCTTTGCTTTGCTACAACAACGTTTGTTTACTTTGGTCAACCTGATCATCACAATGGTGAATTGTATGGTTGTGTGGTGCACGGGGAAGAATAGGAAAGGGTCACTAGTTACTTCGCATACTTTTCCAACAAAGGATCCAGAACGATGTAAGCAGTGGCTGCGGGCTATCAACAATCCCAGATATGGCGAAAACACCACTGTGGAAACCCTGGGCAAAATCCGAATTTGCAGTCTCCATTTCACCCCACAAGACTTTGTACGTTCTGTTACGGATCCATTCGCCCCACCCGCGAACCCAGCGCGGAGAAGACTGAGAGAAACCGCTGTTCCGTCTTTACATCTGGAGGAAGAAGATGAACCGGGACCTTCTGACCGCCCGCTTCTGACCCCCGTAGCTAAACGGCGTCGCCCGGTAAGCATATCGCCATAGCAACGTAACGTTATTAATACAACTATATTGTTTACATAACGTTAGCGCATAGTAGACGAAGTAGGCTTCGAAACTGACATGTCAGCGCTGAGCGTCTGTCTGATGCTCCCTTTGGCTTTGCTGAATGGCTTTGCTGCAACTTTGGATACAACGTCCCTGTCAGCTGCGAGGGGCAGTGTTGCCAGATACAGCTGATGGTTTCCAGTAGTCTCGCAGTAACCACTGCTGTCTCACGTAATCTCACCAACTACCACCACTAGCCTAGCCAGCGCTAGCCAGCCGTAGATGATAGACTGTCGGACCATATCGACTGCTGGACCAACAGGGACGAGGATGGATGTGACACACATCCACGGGATATGATGTAGTTCAGGTTCTCTTTTTAGAATGTGCGCAATCCGAGACTTATGTTCCAGACGATAAGTTATCGATTCCTATCTGACTATCTTAGAACAACGAATTTGATTCAGAGTGTAGTTGTATCCTGTGTAATCAGATACCGCAGATCGGCCACTGCCGATGACGTCACAATGTGCGACACTCTGTTACCCCAAGTCAGAAATAAACATGGACGCCAGTGGTGTACCGTCAACTTGCCTCGTCTTTGTACTTAGACAATTACATGTCAGTGCTAGACAGTAAACATTACACAGAGGATATGCGGATGTTATTTTTTTCTTCCTTCTTTTCATTTGGTAAATAGTAAATACTAGACAGTAGATCCTGATCCACACCATCATCCACACCAGTTGGTGGCGGTTATGCATCACTTCGTTGTTTGCCAAACGCCAATAAATATTAAAAAAGAAGAGAAGAAGACTTCCAGACGCTATGGCCGCGCAGTAATAGCCATGTAATAGGTTGGTAGTGATTCACACAGATCAGTTGTTTTCAGTCAGTCATTAAGTTAGCGTTAGTTATTTAGTTAGTCAGTATAGTAGTAGTATGTCAGTCAGTCAGCTGGGACTCTTGACTGTGTTTAGCAGCACTCGCTAGTTTTAGGTAGCTAGCTCCCACCCCGTCTCGTCTCCCAATTTGCCTGTAGTTTTGACTTGATAATGCCGGGGAAAGGAAAGTATTGTGTTTGTGCAGGCTGCACAAACTCCAGCTCCAGCGGACATCGAGTTCACGTTTTTCCCAACATGGAAGGAAATCGTGGACGCGGTCTCTTTGAGGCTTGGTTGCGATTTGTCCAGGAGCGGAGACCGAACTTCACCGCTGAGTCGGTGTCGAGACACACGGTCGTGTGTGGCGCACATTTCAGGGAGGAAGATTATGTCCGCGGAGACATGATGCAGTTCAGGTTGGGTTGTCGAAGCTCCAGCCATGTCAGACTCATCCCTACTGCGATCCCCTCACGTCACCAGACGGCTCCTTCAGTCACCCCGTCCGTATCAGCAGCAGCAGCCGCCAATGTTACCGACGAACCTGGCAGAGATCCAGTTGGTTCGACACGTGAAATGGGTATGGTACGTCTGTTAGTGTTTGGTAACTTCGAAATAGTGCGATACAATTATATGTGTGCAGTGAGTCTTGCTGTAAGGTAGCAGAGCCGAAGCAGTCTCACAATGAGCTAAAATACTGTTAAAATGATGGTGACTTTATAGCAGCGGTTCCCAAACTTTTTCACATCAAGGATCCTCGAACTGACACAAATCTGACCACAGAACCCAATTTGACAAGATGTCCCAGGGTAGGGCTGGGCAATATGTTGATTTGTGATGAATGATTACCATTTTTGCCCCTAGGGTTCCCCGGACCCCACTTTGAGAACCACTACTCTACTTCATAGAACCGTTTTAGCATTTGAGATTGTTACTCATTTCCATGTGTTGTCTGGTCTATGGCGCATTGTGGGCCAACACATACTCAAGCCCATGTGCTGTCTGCCATCAGAGGAGCATTTCCAGAGGAAGGACATTAACTTAACAAGGGGACGTTTATGTTTTCTTGTGTTCAGACATGAGTTTATAGATGTTATTTATTTACCTTGACAGTTCTGTCAGAACACAAGAAAACATAAACGTCTTAATTATAAATGAAGACATGATGAACATCATTGAACTTGGGTTTTGAATGGAATGGCCGCATGTCACCCAAATGCAACCAATAAAGAATAATCACAATCAGTGTCTTCCTGTATGTATGTATGTATGTGTGTATATACATGGGGAAATTCATCCTCTGCATTTGACCCATCCTCTACTAGGAAGCTTCCTAGAACTAGGAGCAGTGGGCAGCCACAGTGCAGCGCCCGGGGACCAACTCCAGTTCTTTGTAATAGTAATATCAAACACACACCTGTAAATTCGGCACAGCTATAGATCCATCTTTGGTGCGGTTTTCTGGATTTTCCCCCCATTCTACAGTACACAGCTATGCTACAGACAACAAGGTTTGTCTTCCACATTCAGTTGGGTAAATGGTAAATGGCCTGCATTTATATAGCGCTTTTATCCAAAGCGCTTTACAATCAGTAGGTCCATTCACACACCGATGGCGGCAGGGTGCTGGCACACCATCAGGAGCAATTCGGGGTTCAGTATCTTGCCCAAGGACACTTGCCATGCAGAGGAGCGGGGAATCGAACCACCGACCTATTTTATCCAAGGTGATTAGTGGATGACCCCTGAGCTACAGCCACCCCTGTGGCGGTCCTGTAAGCAGGCAAATTAAATGAGTGTTAGACTGATGCCACAACGTCACGGAAGTCAAAACAGCTCGTTTGGAGGCATTTTTTCCCTTACATGGATGGTGTGGCTTTAGCTGTGGAGCGGACCGTGTGTTTAGACATTTCCATGATGGCAACACATGCCAACGTCCTTTATCATCAAAGAAGCAAGGAAATCTTGTTTTAAAATGAAGTGGGACCTTTAAAAAGCTGTACGAACCTTGAATCCAACATCCAAAAGTTAGATAGTGTAATGCTACCGTGTCTTGAGCAAGCATGAATTAATTTGGCCAGGTAATTAATTACTGTTTTGTTCCCTAAATTGTCTTAAGATATAATAAAGTTATTATATCTCAGCTGAAATTAGCTTTGCAGCTAGTTTATGTTTTAGCAGGTTGTGCAAACTGTAAGTTAGCTACCTAGATGACATTCTTGAATTTAACTTGGTAGATGATGTTAGCCTAATTTCAGAATGATCTTCCACCTGCACAGATCTTGACATCCCATGCCGAAATTAGTGTCACCGTGGGGAGCCAGGATGAGCTGGAGCCTGAGCCTTGCATCACTAGCGGAGAGACTGAGGGCCAGAATGAGCTGGAGCCTGAGCC
Source organism: Poromitra crassiceps (assembly GCF_964638095.1). Lineage (NCBI taxonomy): Eukaryota > Metazoa > Chordata > Actinopteri > Beryciformes > Melamphaidae > Poromitra > Poromitra crassiceps. The sequence continues at coordinate 27,594,034 of NC_139646.1, forward strand.
TTGTATGACTAGTGGAGAGACTGGATGGCAGAGCGACATAGCCCGGCTAAGCAAGAGCATCCAGCTGTCAAAAGGAACCTTGGAGAACAAAAGGAGCCAAGGTATGAAGCTACTCATGCTTTTGTGTTTTTCAATTTAATAAACTGCCTATGCATTGAGGTGTGTTCATGTTCAGTTTGAAGTTTTATTCCATAGTAGTAATTTTTTTAATAAAAATTACAGCACTCCCAGGCACGGCTGGCACAACCAAACACGCCATTTATATTGGTGTGGCCTTCGAGCGGTGGAAAAACCTAAGGGTTTGCAAGGGTTTGAAGAGTGATGAGCAGCTAGCCATGCTGCTTCTGGACAGGTGAGATATCATTTACTCTGTCTAGTTATATGGATTAGCCTCAGGTAGGCCTGTTGGTGTTTTTTTGTTTGATTGTTTTTTACCTTGGATTTCACACAGTTTTGTTTTGTATTTGTTATGATTTTCTGCCTGTACAGCACTTTGGTTAACATAAGTTGTTATAAATGTGCTCTATAAATAAAATGTACCTTGACAGCTAATGTCACCATCACTCCTCGTACCTACACCCAACCTAGGGCCATATGAAATCTGCCCCCCCCCCTTTTTTTCTAAATTCCATTTTCCATTTTAATTTAAATGTAGGGGTTAGGATAGATAGATATATATCTATTTTGTTTTATGACTTGACTCTCAGACAGCCTCTTCGACATGTTTCTCAAAGTGAAAACCAAGTTGGGGTGATGTAAGGGTCCCACACAAGACCAACCCCCCTCTCAAAACACCCTAATCAAAAACAGAATGATTTAGGCCTATTTTACAATCATGAAATCATTTAGGTTTAGAATAATTAGGTTTACTTTTGATTTCTATAATTAGACCTACCGTACCTTTTTTTTTATCCATTTCAGCCAAATTCTGGAAAATTCTGCTATATTCCATGTGGTTATATCAGGCTATGAATGATATATGAACAAACCCCTCTGTAAAAACCTTCAGTATATAATTTTGCCCACCCCTAGTGTGAATGTGTTTTTTCTAATTTTTCTGTCTTTCTGGCAACCAGCATCATCATTGAATGAAAATAAAATTATCGAAATCTCGTGGGCAATTTTTGCCCTTCGATCACAGTTTTTAGGGGCATTCTGAGATTTCTTTGTGCATTTTTGCACTTGGCCATGGCTGATTTCCTGCACTGTCCTGGTCCCACACTATGGTTCCACATGATGTGTAGTTAGGCTGACACCGTCTGTGATGTCAACCAGTAAGCTAACTTTCATCTCTTCTCATTGCAGTTATCTTGGGGCGAATACGACACTGAGGTGAGGAGCCTGTATATGAATTGTAACCTTTGTACCAAACCTTATGATGCACTGCTGCAGAGCCTTGATGTTTGTTTTCCATGTGTCTACTATGCAGCGTGGATTTTGTGCGACTTGTCACAAAGGAGGCACCTAAGCATCAGGATACAGCAGCTGCTCCTTCTAAACACAACTCAGAGGACAGGTAAATATAATGAAGTGTCTATGCCACCCTTTGATTTGATTTGATTTCACTTTGTCGGACAAGTCGGACAAGGGAGGGCGTGACCGAGACCATCAAAATGTGGTCTTGGTCAGTTGCCATACCTGCTGCTATTGAATGATATGTTTTGTATGTGGTTGACTCCATTTTGTATTCTTGTGAGTATCTCATTGGGTAATTGACACCTGCCTATCAGCCAATCAGCAATTGAGGACGTAAATGCAGACCTGATGGCAGTCTCACACCCATAGTGAACCTGATGAAGCATAACATGTGAAATGCGTTGTTCGCCTTGTTTCTTGTTTTTTTTATGTAACAAAATGAAGTGTCCATCTTTCCTATCCTGGTGTGCGCTGGACAACAACTTTTTTATTCTTGTGATTCACCCTGCACCAGCCGGCACCCAGGACAGTAGCACTGCTGTGCACAGGGCTTTCCTCAGCTCTTTGTTAAAGCCTTTTGTCCTGTCTGCATTTCTTTAGGGGAACTGTTTATAATCCATACCCAGTTGTAGCGGGTGTGTCGACTGTATCCGAGGACGCGTCTACCATTCCAGTTGTAGCGGGTGTGTCGACTGGATCCGAGGACGCGTCTACCATTCCAGTTGTAGCGGGTGTGTCGACTGGATCCGAGGACGCGTCTACCATTCCAGGTGTAGCGGGTGTGTCGACTGGATCCGAGGCCGCTTCTACCATCCCTGGTGTAGCGTGTGGGTCGACTGGATCCGAGGCCGCTTCTACCAACCATCATGCTGCTGCTGTCCATGCTTTCCAACCATCTGAAAATGGAATGGTAAATCATGCTTCAATTAGAAGACTTGATTTTGACTGTGTAGTGTAAAAACTCCAGCAGACCTCTGCTCAATATTTAAGTTATTAAGAGCAAATGAGGAGTAAATTATTAATTAACAACTCTATTGTACAACAAGTAGGAGATTAAAGCCCCCCTCCACTGTATTTTGTCATTTTTAAGATATTTCATGTGTTGCTGGGTTTTGCCTGCTCTGTTGATCAGCCAGTATTCGCCAGTGTATTTTTTTTGGACAAATAGCCTTATTTTTACTCCGCTGCTTCTCGTCAGTGTCTGTTACTCCACTGCTTCTCTTCAGTGTCTGTTACTCCTCTTCAGTGTCTGTTACTCCACTGCTTATCTTCAGTGTCTGTTACTCCACTGCTTTCACTAACAGCTGTGTTGTGCGCCTTTCAAGGAGCAGCTCAGAAAAGACAGTGCTTGCCAAAGCCAAGGAGGACACAACAGGACAAAGACAAAGCGAGCGTTGGAGAATAAAGGTGAGACACTCACATTAGCAGAAGTCTCCCCCCCAGCAAAGGATTTCTGCTGATTGTAATCAGTTGATTTGATTGTAATCAGTTGATTTGTTCACAGGTCAAAAGTCTGTCAAGAATTTGAAGAGGTATGTCGGCCTCGGTGCCTCAACATATGTGGATGATGGACAGTACCTGGTGGATTTGGAGAGGTATGCTGATGTGAACAGTCAGGATTCACTTTACATTCATATGATAACCTGTATATGACCTATAACCTGTGACTATATGACCTATAACCTCTGACCTTCACCTCTCGTGTGACTCGCTCCCTGCTTCTCTTCCAGCCCCTCTCAGCACGTGGTGGATGAGGAGTGCATCCTCCAGCTCTTCAAGACCTGCCTGGAATGCAAGAAGCTGTGTCGTGTGGGTAGACGCGTGAAAGGCCTACAGCTGGTGATCAACCAGGCGTGCCACTACTGCCACTTTCATTGCAGATGGACCAACCTGCCAGAACCAGTACCAGTACCAGAACCAGAACCAGAACCAGCCACCCAGAGTGATGCTGACTGACTGTGATTGTGTTGTGAGCAAGTCGCAACAGGAAGTGTTGTTAGTTCCAGTTTGAACACCAGTGACACAGGAAGTGTTGTTAGTTCCAGTTTGAACACCAGTGACACAGGAAGTGTTGTTAGTTCCAGTTTGAACACCAGTGACACAGGAAGTGTTATTAGTTCCAGTTTGAACACCAGTGACACAGGAAGTGTTGTTAGTTCCAGTTTGAACACCAGTGACACAGGAAGTGTTATTAGTTCCAGTTTGAACACCAGTGACACAGTGGAAATTGGCAGCAGAAATCACAGCCACTTCAGTACTTTGACATAAGCTACCTCAATGGTGTTTCTCATTTTCCCTGGAATACCTTGTCCATTTTCTGTCGTTTCCCCGCCATTTCTGGATCCAGGCACATGGAAACCTGAGGCATATTGAACTCTGAACTGTATCAGTACAAAAACAACCTAATCAATATCTTGTCAGTGTGCAATATTCATAATGATTAAGCTGCGTTCACACCGACCTATTAAAGTTTTTCGCTGGCATCGAGTTTACATACAAAGTCAATGCAAACGAGCGATTGAGTGTATATTCGCCCGGGAGAAAAATCGCTGGGCGTCCGAGCGACAGAGACAGAGCGATAGGGAGAAAATACGCTCGTCGCCCCAGATGAAATATCCCAACTCGAGCGAAATTACGCTGGCATCAGTCGCTCGCTGTTCAACGCTGATTGGCTGCCGTGTGAGAGTGAGTTAAGGATCACACTGGGTTTATTGTGTGGCAACAAACCGCATTGACAGGCTGACAGCTGACATGAAGTGAAGTCTGTACTACCGGTATGGAGCTCGCATTAGGAGCACGCTGATGCGTGATTTCTATTCGCACATAGGTTACGCAACAACCACGCCCTGTGCCCGCCTACGCAGCAGTCAAGCGCCGGGATTGGCCAGGCGCCCATGCTCACGTGAGACTGACAAGGTGAAGGCCACAACAGACTCGTCCGCCTCGTATAAAGCTTAATAACAACTGATTCACTTGGACTTGTCTATTCACAGTATTCCCATGATGTCACATGCATTTCTGACCAATATGGCACTTTACACTACACATTGGCTGTGTGTAATTAGATTGTAATCACCTGTTAATTGATTACAATCAGACCAAGATGTCTGTGTGGTGATGTCACAGAATACTATCAATAAACCACTGGTCTACTTGTTGCTGTGAGTTTTGTATTGTTGTGCTAACATTCTGGTATGATAAACATGGACCTGGAACCATTCTGCCTATGTTTGAATCTGGTTTTCTATTTTGACACTTATGAGCACTCAGTGCAGACTCAGAGTAGTTAACTGTTTCTTTAATGATTAATACATGTCAGTTCGTGAATATATTACTTAATCATTAGATAGTTGCTGATTAGTCGGTCAATTCCTGAATAGAGTGGTTAATGATTAGTAAATGTGAAAATAATAATTGAAAACAAAATATTAAAAATATATATATGTATACCCCCCCCCCACATCAATTGGGTTAGGGTATGGTCGTGGTTAAGAAAACCCTAATCTTAACCACATCTATATGACTTGCTGAATGTTCTGTGTGTTTGAGCTGGGCTGTAGTCCAGTGGTGAAAGACCATGCCTTCCAACCCAAAGGTTTGTGGTTTGAATCCCGGTACGGATACTAAAACCTTTTCAAGTCTTTCATTGGGAAAGCCATAACAAAACTGCCTAGAGATCCATTGTAAGTTACCTAGGCTGATGGTCTAGGGGTTAAGGCGGTGATCCTTAACAACCCTGGTGCAGGTTCGATTCCTGCAGGGGATTTGATGTTGTCTCCCACTCCCTCTCCCCCCCCACTCCTCCTCCTCCCTCTCCCCCCCCCACTCCTCCCTCTCCCACCCCTCCCTCTCCTCCTCCCCCCCACCCCTCCCTCATCCCCTCCCTCTCCTCCTCCCCCCCACCCCCCCCCCCTCTCCCCCCCATCCCACCCCTCCCTCCTCTGCCATCTCCCGGTCTCCTTCCTTCACCGTGTTCTCACTCAACCACTCTCACCATCTCTGCAGGGACTGTGCCTGCTCCCCTCTCTCCTCTGCGGGTCAGTCCCTGCAGAGATGGTAGTAGAGTGGTTGAGTGCAAACAGGGTGAGAGGAAGGAGGCTGGGAGATACATAGAAAGATGGCAGAGGAGGGAATTTTGTTGGGGAAGGGAGACAGGAGGAAGGACGGGGCTGAGGAGAGGGAGAGGTCAGACGGTGGGTGGGAGATGGTGGTGGACTGGTTGTCCTCCTGCCTTGTCCCTCTACCCCCTCTCGCTCCCTGTCCTCTCTCCTGCCTTGAAGTCCTCTCTTTTAAGTCCTCTCTCTCCTGCCTTGCCCTCCTGCCTTGAAGTCCTCTCTCTCCTGCCTTGCCCTCTCTCTCCTGCCTTGCCCTCTCTCTCCTGCCTTGAAGTCCTCTCTCTCCTGCCTTGCCCTCTCTCTCCTGCCTTGAAGTCCTCTCTCTCCTGCCTTGCCCTCTCTCTCTCCTGCCTTGCCCTCTCTCCTGCCTTGAAGTCCTCTCTCTCCTGCCTTGCCCTCTCTCTCCTGCCTTGCCCTCTCTCCTGCCTTGAAGTCCTCTCTCTCCTGCCTTCTCTCTCTCCTGCCTTGCCCTCTCTCTCCTGCCTTGAAGTCCTCTCTCTCTCCTGCCTTGAAGTCCTCTCTCTCCTGCCTTGCCCTCTCTCTCTCCTGCCTTGCCCTCTCTCCTGCCTTGAAGTCCTCTCTCTCACCCCCCACAATGGAAGTCCTCTCTCTCCCCTGCCTTGCCCTCGCTCTCACCCCCCACAATGGATCTCTAGGCAGTTTTGTTATGGCTTTACTTCGCATTTGTGCTTGTCCTTGAATATGTCGGATTAAATGCAACACTAATTGTTCCAATCACGTCTCGTTCCACATATCTGATGTGAAATCATTGCAAGTTCAACGCCATAACTTCATGTCCAATCAGAACTGTTCAATGTAGCCGAATGCCATGGTAATTTTGTTGGAATTACTGCACCCACTAATTTAGGGGTGCCAAATGAACACAGTACTATAATCAAATTCAAATGAAGTACTGACCACAGACTGTAGAAAGAGATGTAATGCAGGATAGCCAAGCAAATGTGTTTGGATGGAAGTTTGACGCTAGGCCAATCAGAGGCAGAGAGGGGCGGGCTATGCCTTGGCCATCATCCGGAAAAAAATATCGCCTCCGGGACAACAACGCTTCCTACCCAGCATGTGCACATCTTTCCGACGGGTGGTTGTTATGGCAACTATCAACAACAAGACATAAAGACTGAAATAGGCTACCTTGTTAATGTGTCTGTCGGAGACACGGCCTAACGTTAACATTTATATCAGCCTGCGCTCAGCTATGTATACAGGAAGTAAACTGGATATTCAGGTGGGTTGTGACGAAGTTAAAACTGTCTAAGTGTTATTAAGCCATGAGCCCTCAAGCACAACCTGATGTTGAGATGCTCTCCTCCATGGACATGGAATCCAGACAACGAACGGAAGGTCAAGCAAGGGTTAACTTCAATCTCTTATTAGCTTCAGTCTTTAACTGTCAAAAAGATTCTAGTGAGAGAAGTCAGTGAGTTCACACATTTCATATGGAGTGAAGGGCATTTATGTGTTGATTAGACGTTAGTACCATTTAACAATGCAACCTTGGTGTGATATCATTGGTCAAGCTAGCAGTCCTACATTACCATGTTCTCGGTTCTGGCTAATGCTTGGAAACAATCAAATATGGAGCTATGGGAAAGGGTCAGTTAGCCTACATAAATGAGATTATCATCGCCCCCTGGTGCTCAGAAAGCACACTACAGTCAAATAAATAATTGAACACAGTGAGAACATCTCGTATAAGAGGAAAAAACAAAAGCATTAAAAGTCTTGTTAGTGTCTGATGATATTCATACAGATGAGTTTAAACATCTGTGGTCCCGGGTTGGCGAGAGGAAGAACTTTGTGTACTAGATGATGTCTGCTACAATAACTGCACACAGTGAGGGAGTCTTTCACATTCTTCAAGTTAATCAAGTATGAAAACCTATGGAAGAAGAGGACTTGGTCCCGAGGTGTCGGTAAGTTCTCGTATAGCAGCCGAGGTGAGAGGAAAGTTAGCTAGTAGCTACATTCTGTCCGTGTTCCTTCTGATAAATACTCGCTCCACAACACAGTCTGCTCTTGGTAGAAGGGAGAACATTGTGTCACGGGTGATGGTACACTATGTGTAACCTGGGATCACATAAGATTTTAAAATGATTAAAAAGTTTCTCTTCTTGTGCAAATCTTAGAAGGAAAGTGTCTGTGGAGACGGTGTCGTTGCAGCCAGTCAGAATATGTCGTACCCTCAGTTGTGACGGGGGGGGGGGAGACTGAGCTGTCTCTTGGGGCATTTTCCTTCGGTATAAAGTCCAGTGTGGAAACAGCCGTGGTGACGTCAGTGCAGACAGCTGGTGCTGTACTGGAAGGAAGCCATCTGGACCCGGCGCCGCAGCCTCTGGACCTCCAGGTCCCTGAAGTGGTCGTCGTCGTCGTTCTGGATGATGATGTTCTGCAGCTCGCCAATCTCCCGCTCCATCCTGCACCGCAGCTCTCGCTTCATCTTCAGCAGAGCCTGAAACACCAAAGCAGGGACACGCCTTAAAAAAAAACCAAGCAGGGACACGTGGTCTTCAAATAGAACATCTCTTCCTCTTGATGTGTGCTGAGCCAGAATGACTTACTTTCAATGCAAACAAGTCAAGATTCTGTGCATTCCAAAATGGATTGAGAGTTGTGTGAAAAGTTGAAACTATCGGTGTGAAGTATCACATTTATATATTTTTCTTTTTACAACCATTGTGCCTGTATTCCCTTTATTGAGTAGACTAGAAATAGTATGCGCTTTGCACGTTCATTAGCGTGCCTCGCTTGCACACGCACCTTGCAGGCTTTTCTCTCCCTGAGCAGATGAGCAACTGTGTCTAATTCAACACGTCTGTTAGTGATGGGAATAACGGCTCTTTGAAGGGAGCCGGATCTTATGGCTCCGTTCCTTTCCGAGAGCCGTTCAAAATAGCGGCTCCTCGTTCCCCTTTTTTTTAGGGGCGGGCACTAGCCTACTGTTGATCTGCGAAATCAGTAGGATAATGATATGGTACGATTTGGATCAGATTTGATCTTAGACCCAACACTATTTCATTTAGCATCTGTGGACTGCAGCAGCATTAAATTACTCATAGATCAATGATCTGCATTGTAAACATGACACAAGGTGACACCATATCCATCTGCGCTTAGTCAGTGAATTTACTTCTTCTATGAAATGTGTCGTGTAAATAAATTTGGCTTTCCTTGAATGCAATTCATGCAACACTTCGCTGCTCAGAAAGTCGACAGATGCACTCCGCGGCGTAGCCCGTTTTGATATTAAGCTGAGACCGCCCACACAGGCCAGTTACAGCATGCTCCGGTAGCAATTAACGAGTGCACCTATCCTCCCTGCTCAGCGGGCTAGCAGAGGGAGGTCTACCCTGTGTGTGTGGTAGGGAGCGGCAGGCAGTGAAATTTAGGCACAACATTAAAACTTCTCCAAAATGAGCTTTACCTTTTCTTGAGCTTTTTTCCGAACCTGGATCTCCTGCCGTTCTTGTGCGAGTGTTTCAGCCAGCAGTGAAAACTGAAAGACAGAACATTATACTTTTGTTTAAAAATACAACATTTGGTTTCCAACCATGTTAGACCTTCTTCAGTATTTATTATAATAAATTCAGTCTGCGCAGTGGACTTTTTGTGTGAGATATTATGTTATGTGTCTCCAAGGTTTTAGTATGTTTTTGGGTAAGAAAATACATTTGATAGAGGCCACGCATACATACAAATACTTGGAGCATCCATCCATTCATTCATTTTAAGCCTTTTACTTTGCTCAAATCAGATTTGGCGTTAGGGACTCCATTGCATTGAATAGAATGTCCTGTTTGCACAGTAGTCCCACCTGGTCCTTGTAGTAGTTCTCCATGGAGGTGATGTGGTCCTGGTGTCGTCTCTGGTGCTGCAGCCGCTGCTCCGTGGCGTACGCCCTCTGCTCTCTCAGCCGTGCCTTCTGCAGGTCCAGACCCTCCTCAAACAGCTGGCGAAACATCTACCGTACACACACACACACCATGACACACACACACACACACACACACCATGACACACACACACACACACACCATCAATACCCGATACTAACATGAACTGTCCTGCAACCTTAATCTTAGTAGAATTGAGTTAATATAGCTCATATTTCTTAGCATAGCTAATATTTAATAATTTTGAAGATTTTGTCTGGTGTTGAAGATAGACATCTTGCCCCTGCTAACTAGGTCATATGATGAAGATGAAGATTGTTCTTCACAGCAACAGATAGAATATGTGAGATGCTTGGCAGGGTTCAAATACGGCTTCCATTTTAGAATTATTTTCCCAGGCAGACCCTATATATATATATACTATACAACTGGTGTGTCGTGTGAGAGAAGTCCAGGTGTGCGTTGGGATTTTGTGACAAATTGAGCATAAAAAAATTGGGCAAGTTTGAAAACCACTGTACTATATATATATATATATATATATATATATATATGGCTGCTATGTGGCCTCACTTGCCCTATTGGCATGGGCAGGGCACAATGGCTCAACTTCACTCACTGATGACATCACAATTGCTCGAGTGACTATCACTGATCACATCCCCACAACATCCTGTTCTCCCTGTTACCCTCAGGGAGAAGATACAGGGTCCCAAAAGCACGCACAAATCGCTTGAGGAACAGTTTCTTCCCGCAGGCCACGAGACTCCTAAACATACACAAATAGTGTAGTAGCCGTACTGTACCGTACTGTAGCTGCTTCCATTACGTATGTCTAATGTTTAATTGTATGTTTAATAAGGAATATGCTATTTGCACCTGTATGTCAAATACGCCGAATTTAAAATGTTTAAGCACGTCTAAAGTATGCACATGACATGTGCACCTATGTGCAGTGAATATGCCACTGTCTCTGACTTGTCTCATCACTCTACTGCCTTATTGCTTGTTGTGTCTCTTGTTGTTTTTGCACTCATATGCCCTGTTATATTTGTACTATGTTGTAAACGGAGTCCACAGCACAAGAATTTCACACGTGATACTTGTACCATGGAGTGACAATAAAAATCTTGAATCTTGAATCATGGAATGCTCGAGTGACATTACTCAGCGCATGAGAAATAAAAACATCACAAATCTCACAAAGTGGGACAAAAATGGCAGAGACACAAACAAACAGAGACAGAACCCACGTACGCCCTTTTATATGATGGTGATGCGTGCTTTCCTTTTCGAACAAATACTGTTATTTTTATTGCAATTATGATTAATATTGTACATTGTTTTTTCCTTTTTTTGTTTTAAAATGTTTTTAATGTATTGTGTATTATTATTATACTTATTATAATTTTTTATATTGTCTTTTATGTTAATGTTCGAAATAAACAACATTCATCATCATCATCATCTCCGACAGCGGCTGGGTAATAAGAGCATCCCTCTTTCTATACATTTCCAGACTCTTTTTTTTTCTTCAAAATTCCCAAACTATTCAAGACTTGAAAATGATCAAATTAATTTTTTTATACTTTTCCAGACCTGCATAGGAACCCTGATTTATAGATCTCTTTAGATTTCACACACAACACATGGCGGTTTGAGGGAGTACACAGAGGGAAAGGGATAGCATCACTGACTCCATCAGAGGCCTGCAGTACCCACCCTCTCCTCCTTGGTGCGTGCTCTCATCAGGCGGGCCCGGAGCTGCACATGGTATTCGTTGTGGTACTTCTTGGCGCGGGCGACCTGCTGCCGCTGCTCTTTCAGTCTGTTCTGGGACGACTTCTGCTGCCGGATGCGCTCCTTAAAGTCCCTCTGGAGGAGGAACATTATTTTAGCTTGCTACTATCCATGCTGTGTGTGTGTGTGAGGAATGTTTACAAAAATACATGTATAAGAAACGTGTGTGTTGGAGTGAGATGTTTTGTCTCCAGTACAGTTTAAGGGTGTGTGTCCATATAGCGTTTTTCTTTTTTTAAGTGGACAAAGTGCTGCCTGGAGCACTTTGTCTAAGGAGAAATATGACGCGGACACGTCACCTGACGTTAGCTTAGCTCCTAGCTCAGTAACCATCTGGTTAGCACGTCTTCTAGCAGACAATACAGTGTTGTGGAACACGCGAGGCTTAACAGATATTTCCAATACACGACCGTTATCCATACTGCCTTTATGATCGCTGTTACAGTCATGTAAATTCACTGATTACCACGCCCTATTTAAGTTAAGTTATCCTTTATATAGGAGCAGTGGGCAGCCACAGGGCAGTGCCCGGGGACCAACTCCAGTTCTTTTGCCATTGCCTTGGTCAGGAGCACTGACAGGAGTATTAACCCTAACATACATGTCTTTGATGGTGGGAGGAAACCGGAGCACCTGGAGAAAACCCACACAAACACGGGGAGAACATGCAAACTCCACACAGAAAGGACCTGGGACGGACCGGGGACTTTCTTGCTGTGAGGCAACAGCGCTAACCACTGAGCCACCGTGCCTTCCGTCTCCATCGGACACTCTGGCTTTCTCCAGATTTGTTGTTGCTATGTCATTGCGATTGGTTGGCTGAGAAAAGCGGTTCATGTGACGTCACCCGTCACTTTTTAAAAAACTTTGTAAAGTGCTCCTCTGAGCTCAGTGCTTTGTGGCCTTGTTTCCTATTCGTACGCCTTGTTTCCTATTCGTACGCCTTGTTTCCTATTCGTACGCCTTGTTTCCTATTCGTACGCCTTGTTTCCTATTCGTACGCCTTGCGGCCGCTTCCCGTTACTTTGCTGGTGCTCAGTGAAAAGCTGCTATATGGACTCACACCCTAAGAATGAGACAATACACAAGTGGCAGAAAGCAGAAAGCAGTGTTTATTTGTGAAGATGAGATCACATTGTAAACATAGACGTGAAAGGATCTTTTGAGTGTGTGTGTGTGTGTGTGTGTGTGTGTGTGTGTGTGTGTGTGTGTGTGTGTGTGTGTGTGTGTGTGTGTGTGTGTGTGTGTGTGTGTGCTGAGGCTCACCAGACGCCTGTTGTGCTCCTGTTCTTTGCGGACGATGTCCCCCAACAGGTCATGTCTCCTCTGGGCTTCCTCCACCTGAAAGACAGGCATTTATTACAGGTATCCATCCATCCATCCAACCATCCAGCCACTGAACAATGTGTCCTGAGCGTAGTGAAGTCCTACCTGGCTGGAGAGTTGGTTGTGGCGCTGGTGGCTGTGAGAGGAGGAGTCGGCGTGGAGGCGGTCCACCTGCTGCATCTGGCGCTCCCACATGCGGCCCAGCGTGTGCCGGGAGACGTGGAGGTGGGGAAGCTCCTCCAGGAGCACCGGGAGCAGGTCGTTCTCCTTCACCTTCACTGGAGGAGGAGGAGGAGGGGGGAGAAACAAGACAGAATATTATGATCCTCTAATACTCAATCTAATTATTGCCCTTCCTCATCAATATCTCCATGGCTTTAGTTTCTAGTGGCTTCATCAAGACAGAAGCTTCTATGAGTGGAGGTTGAATGTTTTGATGCTTTTGGTCATTGAACTGAGGTCTTAATTGATGCAATACGTGTGTGCATGAACGCAAGACATTTTGGATATAGGAAAAATGACTTAAAAGATGTCAAGAGATCGGAAATGCAAAAGTCTTAACTGACTTGGTGGGGCTTTCCTGGGGGGCTCTTGCCGTCTGCGTCCTAGCGTGGTTTGTTTGGTGCGTGGTGACCGATGCTGGGCTCTCACTTCCACTGGGGCCTGTGTGGGGGTCCGGGGGACGTCCCTCAATATGGCCTCTCTGTATTCCCGCTCCTTGGCACACAGACGGTCAAAGGTCACATTCCAACAAAACCAAAAAGCCATGATACTGACCAGCAGTCACATGATACTGGCCAGCAGTCACATGATACTGGCCAGCAGTCACATGATACTGGCCAGCAGTCACATGATACTGGTCAGCAGTCACATGATACTGGTCAGCAGTCACATGATACTGGCCAGCAGTCACATGATACTGGCCAGCAGTCACATGATACTGGCCAGCAGTCAAGCCAACAGATTGTCTTTATTTTGTTCCTTTGTAGACACAGTTATCTCCATTGATATTATCCATTTTGCCTGATCTCATCCAAGCTGAAGGCAGTTTGTTCATTTTCATTCCCTCAGATGGTTTAATCTTGATCATGTAATCTGCAGAAATCAACATTTGATTTTGCATAAATTTTTCCTTATTTTTTAATACCTTTTTTAATCCTAGTTATGTGGTGGTTCGAAACAGCACTTTTATTTAAATTATCGGTGCGTTCCCGACTCGAATCTGATGCTCTGCACGAAAATGAGCGTGCGAGTGGAGAAAGAAGCACAGCGTGCTCTTTCTGAACAAATTAACGAACGGCTCAAGAAACAGCGACACACAGCAGCTTCTTCTTCATTCTATCAAGAGTGATCTGAAAAGACAAGACAGCAGCAGACAGTTGAGGGTTAGGAGCTCTGCAGGCAGGGAGCTGCTAGACTTACAGCTTCCTGAGCTTTGAGGCGCTCCTCGTCCAGGTGTGCCCGTTCTCCATTTTCATATCTTCTCAGCTCTCCAGCGTAGGCCTTGTTTACCAGATGCTGAAAGAAAGAATGCTCCAATTTACAACCTGATATACAGTATATTATATATATATATAAAACAACAATGTACAGTTCATGAATTGTGTAACTGAGACGAAATTATCGCATACGGGGGAAAGAAAGACCTGTTGATGAGTTTTTAGTTATTTAACGGACCTGAATAAGAATGCAATATAACTGGGGGAAAAAGTAAAAAGCATTAAAAATACACTGGAAAATGAATTGCTGAAAAGTGACCAAGGAGTGTTTTCACTGTTCCTACCTGGCTGTGTTTACACTGTTCCTACCTAGCTGTGTTTACACTGTTCCTACCTGGCTGTGTTTTCACTGTTCCTACCTGGCTGTGTTTTCACTGTTCCTACCTGGCTGTGTTTTCACTGTTCCTACCTGGCTGTGTTTTCACTGTTCCTACCTGGCTGTGTTTTCACTGTTCCTACCTGGCTGTGTTTTCACTGTTCCTACCTGGCTGTGTTTTCACTGTGTTCCTACCTGGCTGTGTTTTCACTGTTCCTACCTGGTTGTGTTTTCACTGTTCCTACCTGGCTGTGTTTTCTGTGAGGCTGTCTGTGGTGTAGCTCTCCTCGTCGTGCACGGCCGGCAGCTGCCAGGTTGCTTTGTCTCCCATCGTCCTGAATCGGCACCTCTGTCGTGGCGCCATCTAGCTGTCTCTGCAGGGAGCGCTGGGCTCGTGGAGGGGAGGGAGACAGGGAGCGCGTCCGGTGCCCAGCTTCAGCGTGGGGTGTTCCTGACAGAGAGGTCAAGGAGCAAATGGAAGAAAATGAGTAGAAATTAATCAATTTGAGCCAGAGAGGCTCAAATTTGAGCCTGAGCGGCTTTAGAAAGCTTCTTGAGAGACAATGTGTGTGTACCTGTGTGTAGGGTGTGTGTATGAGAGACAATGCGTGTGTAGAGTGTGTGTATGAGAGACAATGTGTGTGTACCTGTGTGTAGGGTCAGGGTGTGTGTTTGAGAGACAATGTGTGTGTACCTGTGTGTGGTCTGGGGGTCCTGCGACACTCCATGATGCTGTCACTGTGGTGGGACTGTTTGTCCTCTTCTCTGACCTCACTGGACTCTCCGCTTTCACCCAGGGCTCGCTTCAGCATCTACACAAATCACACACACACACACAAATATTTTGTATTTATTTTTGTTGGGGGTGGGGGGCATTTAGCCTTTATTTGATAGGACAGTATGCAGACAGGAAACAGTATGCAGACAGGAAACAGTATGCAGACAGGAAACAGTACGCAGACAGGAAACAGTATGCAGACAGGAAACAGTATGCAGACAGGAAAGGTGGAGAGAGAGAGGGGATGTGGTAAAGGACCACAGGTCGGGCACTCTACCAGGTGAGTGATGAGCATAAAATCAACTATACATAGGGTCATAAGAATTTTTTTTTTTTTTTTTCTTCCAAAACTCCATTTGATCTTTTATGAAATTACAATTTTTGCATTTTAATTTAGGGGTTAAGATCTTTTTTTTTAATGACTTGTCTCTCTCAGACAGCTCTTCAACATGCTTCTCAAAGTGAAAACCAAGTTGTGAGGTGACGCAAGACGGACCCCCCTGTCTAAACACCCCAATTGAAATCGGAATGATTTCTCTAGACCCATTTTTAAATTATGAAATCATTTAACACATTCACTGCCAGACGTTTTTTTTTTACTGTAGTTAGCTTCTGCCAGAGGGTTTTTTTGAGGATTCTGGCTCATCTTTCAAGACCCGAGGATTCTTTTCTGCTAAGATTTTGTGAACACACAATATCTCAAAAGAACTAATAGAATGTGTGCTTTCTCTGTCTAAAAGAGTTAGTTTGTAGAGTTAGTAGTTATGTAAGCATTAGCAGTTGAATACAGCATGGTTTCAGCGTCAGAAAAATTATTCAGAGATAAACGGCTTTTTGTGAAATTCGATAGAACAGTCACTTTAACCATTCATTTTTGGCATCAGTAAGACGTCAGACATCTAAACAATAGTTTTGAACAGTAATTTCCTCCATAACAGCAGGAAACCCCCCTCTGCTTCCAACTCCTCCCTCCGTGGGCGTTCTTCTTGGCTGCAGCGGCCGTCACAAGCTTGTCACCAGTCTCACTGCTTTGCTGCTGCTGCTGCCTGTCTGCGCGGCCGCTGTTTGAGGAAGTCTGGATGGACTCGCTCGCTTCTTGGAGTTTTGGTTGAGAGAAGCTTTTGCGATTCTGGTCATATTTATGCTGCATGTTTCAAAGTGTGTTCCACCTGTAATCTATTATGCAAATTTGCAATCCCGCATCGCCAGCAATCAGCGCGAAAACGAAAGCGTTTTCCCCCATCCATTTTCATGAGAATGGCTGCTTTTTGCTTGCCTTCCTCTAGTCAGGAGAGCACTGTCGCCACTTAGTGGGTCGGTGGAATGGGTTGTAAACGTTCGGTGGCTCCAATAATTATATAAGAGATGTAAAAGGGTTAGATGCACATCCCACGGTCAAAAAAAAAAAATTCATTTTTTTGACGTATTAATACGTCATTGGCAGTCAACCGTTGGATTATTTTTGACGTATTAATACGTCATTGGCAGTGAACGTGTTAATATTCCATCTTATACAGTTGATTACATTTTTATTACCAAATTCCATAATTCAGTCAGTTTTTTCTGCATTGTGGAAATCATATGGCCCTATATACACACCGCAAATAATCTAAATGACATTTAGATTAGATTGAGATGTATTTCGAACATGGTGAAAAACAAAACAAAACAAAAATAATAAAAGAAATATAGGCAAGAAAATGCCAAACAGGAATAGTCAATTGAATTCACAGCAAATACAGCAAATTCTCAAGAAATTCACATTTGTATATCATGTTCGAAAAGGAGTAAGAAGTAAATACTTGTCAAGTCCTACCCCTTGTTTATCTATATCTATATCTACTAGGGCTGTGAATCTTCACTGGCCTCACGATTCGATTACGATTCATCTGTCAACTATTCGATTCGATTCGATTAAACGATGCATCGCGATGCATCTTAAATCGATGCATCACTTTTTCCGCAATACATGATTTATTTTTTCTCACTTTCTTTTTTCTCACTGTGTGGCTACTTTTAAAATAAAAGTGCATTTGGAATTGCATTGTATTATGATCCATAATTAAAATAAACAACTGCATGTACTTACATTCTATTTTATTTGATTATAAAAAATAAAAAATAAATTTATAATCGATTTTTGATATTTGTTAATCGATGCAGAATCGTGCACGTCCGCATCGCGATGCATCTTATAATCGATTATTTTTGACACCCCTAATATCTACATTTGCTTGGTTACTACATGCAAATGACAATGTGCTAAGAGCAGATACAGGAACACGCAGACACACACACACCTGGTCACACACACACCTGGTCGAGCTCTTCAAGTCGTTGGGACAGTTTGTCTGACATGTCATGCAGCTCCTGTTCCGTCTGCCTGTTCTTCTGCCTGCGATAAGACAGAGGCTCCTCAAAGCCCTCCTCCACCACCACCCTGCTGCTGCTGGAACACAGAGAAGACAGTCTTTCACCTCAGGCAATGTTTTCAGTCCGATACATCATTGAGCCTCTCTGAGACATGTTTCATGTTGTCTCTCTGAGACATGTTTCATGTCGTCTCTCTGAGACATGTTTCATGTGCTCTTTAAAACGTCTCACTTCCAGTTTATGGAATGAACACAAATAAGCGTAACATGGTGACATTGTTAAACAGTGATGGAGAGTAAGGAGGTGGTAAGATAGTTGAGAAGAGAGAATAATAACGGCTTCCTCGAGTGCTGCAAAGGAAACTACTGTGCTGCACCTTTTCTACACAGCAGTCTCACCTGACGCCTCTCCCCTCTGTGTGAGTCATCCGTCTGTCCCGTTGCCTGCGGGCATAGCTCAGGTCCTCCTTCTCGCTGTCTGGGGGGCCGGGGTCGTTGTCCGGGGGGCCGGGGACGGTGGGCTCCAGCTCATCTTGCAGGGTGAGGAAGAGCACGTCTGGCTGGGTGCGGAACAAAACCCTCCTGGGACCCCCGTTAGTGGGCTGAGAGTGGAGAAAAGAGCTGTGACTTCACTCAGAAAAAGGCCCCACAGAAGAGCAGGCAATCATAAAAGACAAAGTAAAACAGCAAGATTCACCTGGTACTAGTCATCACTTGAAATACCGTATTTATTTAATATTGGCCTGGGCCTTTATTTACCTCAACTGCAGAGGGTACCAGTCATTTATGATATTATAGACATTTCAATTTCAGTTGTGTGAAGTATGACCATGTTTTGCTCTGTGGTTGTGGCAGCATGGGTGTAGTGGATAATTCAGTCACAGACACAGGTCCCATTCTTCAAATGTAGCTACTGCCATCTTGTGGCAGTTGTATGTTAGGTTATATTTGATTTGACCTTAATTTTTCTCAACAAATCGAACATATAAAATCACAATAAAGACAAAATCATTTATAACCATGAAAAATTAAATCAAACAGTCGTCATCAAAAACACAAACAAGGATGAGTTTGAGAAGGGGCTGAAGGAAGCAAAGGTGTATGTTTGTGCCGACCACGCCCAGGCCATTATCGGAGACCCGGCTTTAAATTGACTACTATTAGAGTAAATATGGTATTTAAGTATAATCTCCATTTGACATATATGGCTATTGGCTACAGTGGCCGTCCAGTATCAATCTAGTGAGAAATGCAGCAGTGAAATCAGCAAGAACCAAACAGTCCCCTGAATAAGAAGGAGGAAGAAAAGGTAATGCTGTGGTTAAAGGCTGTTACACACCAAGTGCGATGCGATGCGAATTTAGACCCACCTGTCAATCACAGCAACAGA
The DNA here is from genome assembly GCF_964638095.1 of Poromitra crassiceps. NCBI lineage: Eukaryota > Metazoa > Chordata > Actinopteri > Beryciformes > Melamphaidae > Poromitra > Poromitra crassiceps. The sequence continues at coordinate 27,612,957 of NC_139646.1, forward strand.
TGTGTACACGTCGGAAGCGAATTGCTGAAAAATCGACCTTGGTCCGAAAAAATGAACGCCGCAATAACGCTCAGCGAAACTTCGCCATTGGTATGCCCGGTTGATTTGATTGATTGACTGGAAAATATTATTGACGTGTGAATTAATCGCACGAAAAAAAACGCTCCTGATGTGTAAGGACCTTTAGAAAAAATTATTCTTAACAAAAGACTGAATAACTGCAGGTTTCAAATAGTTTCTCATCCGCTCAACATTGCTAGGCTTTGGGTGTGGTTGTAAACGAAGACGAATCAATAAGTGCAACTTAAAGCCTTAAATTGATGAGAGTAAAAGTCAGGCTGAAAAGCAAAATGATTTGCCTGATTACGAGCCAGTGTGTGGGAGCTGCTCCCGTGTGCGGGAGCTGCTCCAGTGCGCGGGAGCTGCTCCAGTGTGCGGGAGCTGCTCCAGTGCGCGGGAGCTGCTCCAGTGTGTGGGAGCTGCTCCAGTGTGCGGGAGCTGCTCCAGTGTGCGGGAGCTGCTCCAGTGTGCGGGAGCTGCTCCAGTGTGCGGGAGCTGCTCCAGTGTGCGGGAGCTGCTCCAGTGTGCGGGAGCTGCTCCAGTGTGCGGGAGCACAAACGACTCTGTTGAACTGTGAAAAGCAAACACACCCATATAAGAACATGAATGATGGCTTGTTGCTCCCCTACCTCTAGCGTCTCCGCCTCTGTCCTGTCTCTCTGTTGACTGGACACAGACTCCGCCTCCACCTCTGTCCGGGCTCTCTGTTGACTGGACACAGACTCCGCCTCCACCTCTGTCCGGGCTCTCTGTTGACTGGACACAGACTTCTCACTCTGAACTGGAAATCAAGCAGGACATGACATTAAAACTGTAGGTGAAACACTGGTGGATCTTCACTTTTTAAGCATGCACACATCCAGACAGGTGATCGAGCAGTCGTATGCTTTGGTATGGATTCTTATTATTATCATTTTTGTATCTAAAAAACAAACAAACAAACAAAAAACACGCTCATGGGGTTTGAGGCTCCAGCAGCTGAGTCAGAGTGCAGGTATGTGTGTTTTGACTCACTGGGAGAGTGGCACAGAGCGGGAGACTGCAGGCCGTTGGTAAGGACTGTCTCAGCCACCCGTCTAGAGCTCTGAAACAGAGAAACAGAGAGTCTGAGCAAAGGAGCCAATCACTAAACCATTTAAAACTCAATCACTTATTAAGGGAAATATACTTATCAGCAACTTGCTGATGTCAACAGTGAGAGCGAGAAAAAGTGCAAAAACAACAACAAAAACACAAAGATTAATTGCACCATATATACCGACAGCTAGACATATATCCACCTAGGCCGGTACGTAACAGTTGCATAATATGATTTTCTTGTGGTATTTTCTGATACCCAGTTTAGTTTTAGAGCCCGACCGATACTGGATTTTGGAGGCCGATGCCGATACCGATATTAGGGAGTAAAAAGATTCCGATATCGATCGGTCGATATTCTTATATTATATAATACACATTATATTACACAATGTTTTTGCAATGATCCCTCAAATATCAAACACTTGACAAACATATGACTTGACATGACTTGAGATATGTAATGTAGGGAGGATATTTTACAGCTGATCAATAAACTTTATTGTCCAAAATGACATCAATGCAATGAAACGGTCAACTGAACTGGGAATTTAATAATTATAAAAATCTAGAAATACAAAAACACAAATAGAACAAATATAAAATATAACTTGAGGTAAGAAAAAAGATCAAATCTACACAACATGCTGTCTATAACTTAAAAAACACAAAATAAAAAAATATCGGCATATCGGCCGATACCGATATATCGGTTATGGGCCAATATCGGCCGATAATATCGGTGGACCGATATATGGGTCGGGCTCTATTTAGTTTGCTTAGTTAACTGCTCTTTTTGTCTTGCTGTTTTAACATGTTATTTTCACAGTAGACCTCCTTGGGACGGGTGCTGCCAACGAGCAGGAACCAGCAACACATTTGATTATGTGCCAAAAAGCTGCATTTATTGGCAATACTGTAATATAATTCATTGCCTCTGAAGGCTAATAATTTCCGTGCCGTTCCAAATTGAATGCAGATAATACAGTATGTATTGTAATGACCGTAAAACAATGTCATTGGCGAGGGAACCCCAGATTACCAGCTCACCTCTGCAGTCACAGGGGCGCCCTCCTCCTCTGAACGCCCGTGGCCGAGGCCCTCAGCTGGGTGGGGAGCTACGTCCGGCCTGTGCTGGCTGCTGCTCTGGTAGGGGGGCTGCAGAGGGATGGCCGGGTCCAGCGGCTCGGTCGCTGGAGCGGCCTGGGGCTCCAGAGGTTCCGACATGATGGCAGCTGGAGCGGGGACAGATGCTCCTTAAAAAAAAATTTTTTTTTAAATTAAAGGTTAGTCTTTAATCAATTAATCAATCTTTTTTTTTTTATATACCGTAAATTCCGGACTATAAGGCGCACCGGTCTATAAGCCGCACCTTCAAAGGTGACTATTTTTTTCTTCTATAAGCCGCACCGGTCTATAAGCCGCGGGTGTTTTGATGTTTAATTACCATATGTAAGGCTTCGTGCACAGAGGGGATTGTCGGGAAAGAGATGGCTGTTTGGGGAAGCTCCCATTTATTAACATTTCAACAAAACAAAAGTCAGGTCACTAATCCCCAGACAAAATCACACATTGTGAGATGCTTAAAAATCACCATCGGCGGGAGCTGCTGTGCAGCCAAGAACACAAGTGAAATTCGTTCTCTCGTGACCTGTGGTTCTCAACGTGATGGACGATTCACCTTTCTTGTTAACAGTCCTAGTGAGAGGCAGGTCGAACGTCAAAGGCACTTCATCCATATTTATGATCTGCTCCGGTCCGATGGAATATTCCTTGATCTTTCTTTGTGTGAATTCGCCGAAGTTTGTAATTTTCTCCTGGTAGTCGGGAGGGAGTTGCTGACACACAGTCGTCCGCGCCCTGACGGACAGTCCCTTTCGTCTCGGGTTTGTGCATGATCCTTTGCTGCTGCTGCTGTTGTTGTTCCTGTCTCGCTACTGTCTCAGACATGGCTTTCAGGCTCAATCGCCGCCATCGTCGTAACACAGCCAGTTCTCCATCTTTTGAAGCATGATGTTAGATTACAACGAGCTAGTTGTGTGGCTTAGCCTTCCAAAATGTTGCTGTTAGTTTTTTAGAATGTAATACATAGAATTGGGAATGTTACATTCAATTTCATTCAGACTGTCTGACAGGCTCAATCGCTGCCTTTTTCCCCCCGGAGCGAGGGAGGAGGGAGGGAGGGTGTTTTACCGTAGTGGCTGAGAGAGAGTAGTGGCACAGTGCTCCAATCAGGTCGCGAGGCACATTTTTTGCAACATCATCCAATCAGGGTCTCGCTCTCATAATGTCTGTCTTGCTCTCGTTCTGCCTCATACCAACATCCATAGATTTTGGAGGTTCCCGAGTGGCCGTTTGCTGGAAAAATCCATAGATAAGACGCACCGTTATATAAGCCGCAGGGGGCAAAAAAGGCCAAAAAACGGGAAAAAAGCCGCGGCTTATAGTCCGGAATTTACGGTATATATATTTTAATTTGCAATTTTCAAAACGTAAAACAGAAACAATTAATCAATCTTTAAATTAGGCGTTATTAGAGGCAAGAAATAATAGTCCCGCAGCTCAAAATGACCATTTATCAGCAGGTGTTTGATAGGGTTGTTGATGTGTAACATCAATAAGTATAACCCCTTTATTTGAAGCTGCATCGTCAAAGAAGAAATAGTGGATGTCCTGTACATAAAGACAGCAGGACATTTTGCCCAACATGTCCTGCTGTCATTGCTTTGTGTTTGTGTCTAACCTTCTTGTTTGGCTGTGAATGTGCGTGCCGTGTCTCCCAGCCCAATCAGCTCATTCGTTGATCCCATCTCCTCTGCGTTCCACGAATGGAGGGAATGTTTACTGGATTGGACACCAGACCTACAGAAGAAGACACAATCTGATTGGACACCAGACCTACAGAAGAAGACACAATCTGATCCAACTGCAAGTCACATTTCACACTATATGCAAACATCTAGTTATTGTACATGTACTTAACCCATTGATACCTGATGCAGCATTTGCGTGCATATTAGGGGTGGGGGAAAAAATCGATTCACCTAAGTATCGCGATTTTTAATGTCACGATTTTTTGGATCGATCTTTTATTCCAGAATCGATAATCGCAAATTAAAAAAAAAAAAAAAAAAAAAAAATTTTTTTTTGGGTGCTTGCAGTCAGGCCACTCACTGAACAGCAGGCCAGGCGCCGCCTACTGGTTTACTAGTGGTTTTATTACTTTATTAGTTAGTCTGAAGTAATAATTACACTTCAGGGTTAAAGTGGGTGCATCTCATTGTAAAATTGGACTTCAAACGGCCCAAATCTGGCTTCAAACGGCCCAAATTTCACGCGCGTTGGCCCATATCGGCCTGGCCTGCTTGGTATCTAATGCCCGGCCTGAATTATGATCCCAGTCCGCCCCTGTTTTTAACTATATCGCCCAGCCCTACTCATGATATATAATATACAGTCTCTAGTGTATGATTCAACTTTTCCCATGTTCTAATCTAGTGTAAAAAAGCAAACAAACTGAAAAAAGAAAAGAAAAAAATAAACAAAAATCGCAATAAATCGTAATATCCAATCGCAATAATCGTAGAATCGCAATACTTAAGAATCGCAATATAAATCGAATCGGCACCCAAGAATCGTGATAGTATCGAATCGGGAGATAAGTGAATCGCCACAGCCCTAGTGCATATCCCTCATTTGTGTGCGTATCCCTTTAAGACCGCGAACCGCATATCCCTTTAAGACCGCGAACCGCATTAACGCAGTTCGCGGTCTTAAAGGGATACACACACAAATGCTGCATCAGGTATCAATGGGTTACAAAAAGCTGCCTCTAATACAAACAGAGAGGGGGCTGACATACGAACAATGTCCTGCTCTGGATTTGTCCCGGGACTTCATGCTTCACTTCACTGTCTTTAAAGTATTCATATAATCAGAGACAATTTCATATAAATAAGTGTCTGTTTTGCTACTCTTTTAATCACCAAACAATATAAAACAAAAATATGAAACCTACACCCTGTTCCTGAAAGAAGCTTTTCCATTGGCTGTTCTAGGCTAGGTGGGTCTTTCCTGAAACACAGTTTCACATCCGCCCACAGTTTTATTGTCAAGAGATTTCTGGGAAGCGTTGGGAATTATTATTAGTCTTCATAAAGTATGCAAATATGTTCCATCAGCTGCATTCAAAGCAAAACAGGGACAGAAATCAAGAGCTACAAACAATTAATTGATGAGGGGAAACTTGCTCATATGATTCTTTAAGTTTGAGCTCTACTCACTGACCTCATGTTGACAGCATTGTGAGGAATGCTACCTAGCTGGCTGTTGTGTCAATAGGATGTACAGTCAGGATCAGCACTGAGGAGGATGTGGTGACAGACAGTCATGTGGAACACAACTGACACTGTCAGCAACTTCTGCTTTAAAGGACAGTCAGACACAAACACAAGTGATCTGTTGCCTGTCACTCGTGTCCTTTTTGTTGATGTGACTTTTATTTTATTCCAAGAAGTATAGAAGTTAGCTTTGTTTTTTATTGATCTTTTGATTTGTACGGGAGCGAGTGAGTGGATCTCTGCCTAGCAGGACCAGTGGATCTCTGTCTAGCAGGACCAGTGGATCTCTAGCAGGACCAGTGGATCTCTAGCAGGACCAGTGGATCTCTAGCAGGACCAGTGGGAGATATTTGGGTCAAATATAATAATGGAGTTGATGCAGCTCGACACAGTTTGATTGACAGGTGATCTCTAAGTGCAGTGCAAAAACAGCACAGTAATAATGAGCGCTGAGCAGCACCCAAGATCAAAGAAAAAAAAAAGTAGATTACTGCTTTAAAATCAATAGTTCACAAATGGACACATCATAAATAAATTGTGTCAAGTCATCCCCTGTCTCTTAGCAAATAGGTAGTATGTGTAAGACGAACACTCACTCTCCACTGGAAGACTGGGACGCTCCCTCCAGCAGGGCCTCCTTCTGCTGCCTGGCCTCGGAGCCCACTGGCTCTGTGCTTCCACAAGGGCCATCCTCAATGAGCAGGTCATTCAGCTCTAATGGACAAAGACATGGACAGTCTCAATGAGCAGGTCATTCAGCTCTTATGGACAAAGACATGGACAGACTCAATGAGCAGGTCATTCAGCTCTTATGGACAAAGACATGGACAGACTCAATGAGCAGGTCATTCAGCTGCTTATGGACATAATGTCCAGTTCATGTTGGTCTTAAACTGGGTTTAGAAGACATGTCCAGTTCATGTTGAAGGACGGACTGATTGTGTCTCAGTTGGTGAAAAGGAGAAACAGGCTGCAAAATGGCACAAAGGCCTGTAAGGCAAACCCAAATTAAATGTTGAGTAGAACTTTCAGGAATTTATATTTATTCCAATGCAATTCCATGTTTATCCCAGTGCAATAAAACTCATACTAGTGCAATCATTTATGTATACTCCAGTGCAATAATATATCTATTCCAGTGTAAACATAGCACACTTACCCTGGCACAAACATCCACTGTAGATTTTGGATATATTTTATTATATTCTTCTTATTCACTATTTACTTATTTTCTATTTTTTACCTTTTGCCCCTGAGATTGCTGCCATGTTTGATCTTGCCGTTTCGTCTCACGGTCTCCTAACTGCACTGATGAGGAGTAGCACTAGACACTCTAGATGTCGTTGTTATGTACAATGACAATAAAGTATTTCTGAAATTCTGAAATCTGAAATCAATGGAAAGGTTTCAATTCCGATTCCAGTTTTTATGCTTTACATTTGATACACATTCTGATACTTTCTCAATATGAGTTTATGTTGATTGAAAGCATGTTTCATGGTGCAATCCAATCAAGTACATATTTGTGTTACATTAACATAGCATCAGCTTTTCTAAACATAATTAAAACCTAATAAAGCTGTGTTCCACAATAGAAAAGCAGAGCTCACATTAAAAATCTATTATTTTTTAAACTTTTTGATACATTTTATTATAATAATAAATACGAAAATTGTGTATGGTAGTTGACAGAGAAAATAGTCATTTTGGTTGTACAAAAACATAAATACTGTACCATTTCCCTTAACTCCTTTGTAAAAATGGAAACTTGCATGATTTGTAAAGTTGCTGAGGGCGGTGAAAATGACAAATGAAATAACTACCTCCATTCTGTGACTCATCACTTATCTCCTCGTTGAGATACTCCAGCAGGCCATCAAAGATGTCCAGCAGGTTCTTGATAGCCTCTTGGTCTCCTCTGACAATATTTTCCCCTGCGAACACACAGGCATCACCAGCATTACAATGAATATTCAAAACTCAGCTGTTCAATACAATGAATATTACGACAGGATCATCTCATTTCCGGTATTAAACGATTTTTGTCTTATTACATAAGTGATTGTAATGTGTAGATGAAACACCAGATTATGTTGAAAATCTTTTCAAGGAGGATATTCAAATTCAAGCATATTCCGAACCTTGAAAACATGACTGTTAAAATCAAGCATTTTCCAAACTTTCAAGACTTTGTACGAACCCTGAATGTTAAGTATTAGGGACTGCTGGCTGGTAAGTATTACCGCAGATTCACACCAGGTGCTATTAATAAGAAGCAGAGCTGAAGCAGCGCTTAACAGAAGCTGAGTGCCACGCTAAACCGGTCACACCAGAAGCACTCTGCCCTCCCCCTGCTCACAACTTGCATTGACGTCATGCCCGGCAGCTTGGGTGCAGCGCGCTGCACGCTTGAAAAATAGAACAGAAGCTGAAACTATCGCTGCAGCGTAGCTTCAGCAGGCGGCTGGTGTGAACGGTCTCGCCTGTTAACAAGGAAGCCGAAATTAAACTGCCATAGCGCTGCGTAGCTTCAGCTAAATGAAACTGCCATAGCGCTGCGTAGCTTCAGCACTGCGTAGCTTCAGCGCTGCGTAGCTTCAGCGTGGCTTCGGCGTATGGTGTGAACGAGGGCTTAGGACCTGCTGGCTGGTAACTGTGGTAGTTTTTATTTAACATTGACTTCAGTTGTATTGTCATCCAACCGGCATGCGCTACCATGTGACATGACTTCAGGGTGCGTTTCTGCAACATAACTGAGAGGAGCCTATTCAAAATACTCCCATCCATATACTGTTAATATGATCCTGAACATACTTTAGCCCTTTCAGATGGCAATGTTATCTGTTTTGGGGAGCTCTGATAGATAGCCTCGTAGTTCTGAGCTAAAGGAAAATAGGAGAATGTTGACATCATTTTCTAGGAGAACACAAGACCCAGGACCCAGGACATTTTACAATATCCCCCCCATTTTCCACATGTTTTCCTGAATATTATTTTCTTTCATCCTCTGTGAATAGTAGGGGTGTCAAAAATAATCGATTATAAGATGCATCGCGATGCGGACGTGCACGATTCTGCATCGATTCACAAATGTCAAAAATCGATTATTAAAAAATAAATAAAAATTTAATAATCAAATAAAATATAATGGAAGTACATGCAGTTGTTTATTTTAATTATGGATCATAATACAATGCAATTCCAAATGCACTTTTATTTTAAAAGTAGCCACACAGTGAGAAAAAATAAATCATGTGTTGCGGAAAAAAGTGATGCATCGATTTAAGATGCATCGAGATGCATCGATAATCGTACTCAAATCAATCGTAGCCCTCTGAATCGTAATCGAATCGAATCGTGAGGCCAGTGAAGATTCACAGCCCTAGTGAATAGCTCTCTGTAAAAGCGTCTATGTCTATGTATGCCTAGGTGAAGGTAGGTAGTAGTTAACCATCCTCCCTCACTCTTCTCCGCATACTTTCTCTTCATTAATTAGCTGTTAAGAGTGAGAATATAATAGCGACAACAGTGTTTCTCACCTGTGATGTGTGAGAGGCTGATCTGAAGGTAATCCAGGGCTTCTCACCTGTGATGTGTGAGAGGCTGATCTGAAGGTAATCCAGGGCCAGTGTTTCTCACCTGTGATGTGTGAGAGGCTGATCTGAAGGTAATCCAGGGCCAGTGTTTCTCACCTGTGATGTGTGAGAGGCTGATCTGAAGGTAATCCAGTGTTTCTCACCTGTGATGTGTGAGAGGCTGATCTGAAGGTAATCCAGGCTCACCTGTGATGTGTGAGAGGCTGATCTGAAGGTAATCCAGCTCACCTGTGATGTGTGAGAGGCTGATCTGAAGGTAATCCAGGTGTTTCTCACCTGTGATGTGTGAGAGGCTGATCTGAAGGTAATCCAGCTCACCTGTGATGTGTGAGAGGCTGATCTGAAGGTAATCCAGCTCACCTGTGATGTGTGAGAGGCTGATCTGAAGGTAATCCAGCTCACCTGTGATGTGTGAGAGGCTGATCTGAAGGTAATCCAGGCTCACCTGTGATGTGTGAGAGGCTGATCTGAAGGTAATCCAGCTCACCTGTGATGTGTGAGAGGCTGATCTGAAGGTAATCCAGCTCACCTGTGATGTGTGAGAGGCTGATCTGAAGGTAATCCAGGTGTTTCTCACCTGTGATGTGTGAGAGGCTGATCTGAAGGTAATCCAGGTGTTTCTCACCTGTGATGTGTGAGAGGCTGATCTGAAGGTAATCCAGGGCCAGCGAGTCGATCACGGACTGAATGTTATGGACGTCATCCTCTTGACTGCAGGGGGCCGCAATATAATCTGAATACACACATACACAATTTGTCAATAAACAAAGCCACACATCTGACCACACAAACATACTTAAATACACAGCAGCACACACGTGTTCAAACAACACAAACACCTCCTTGTATACAGTACTTATACCACAGTAATGATGACTTAAACGCATGAAAGGGCTCAGCAACAGAAACAGTCTTGTGATAGCAGGTTTGCTGGTGTCAGGAAGCATTCCTGACATACTAAGCAGGCACAGGGGAATGTGCAGCTCACTAACCTTCAGGATCAGTTGTGTTATGAAGATCAGAATTGAATGCCCTTGTTGTTTCCTCGTTCAAGCTCAAACCCTGACATCCAGCAGCTTGATCTTACCTGGAACCTTCTCCCCCAGGATGTTCTCATACAAGGCAATGAAAACATGGGCATCACAGTCCGTCACCTTCCTCAGTCTTAGCTTTATGAGACACTTGCTGAGTAGGTCATTCGCCACATCTACCCAATCTGTAATAGAAAGGAAAAGAATCATCGTGTTTGTGCCCAAAAGACTCCAAAAATAGTCTCAATCTGGCCTGAAGTCGAGAAGGAAAACAATTCATGCCGTGTGTGTACAGGCTGAACAGAAACAGGGAAATCAATGTGAAGTAGGCTTACATCATCAGACAAAATACAGAACAATGACGGGACAGTTCAAGGTGGACAAACAATGCATAAACGGGGCTTAAAATAAAGAACGAAAACGCGACTTTTAACCAATTTGACCTGGAATAATGCAACCATCACTGCCACAGTGCCAATCCGCGGCAAACTGAGCGGGGAAGTGCCATACAACACAACACAACACAACACACATCTCTCTCTGTTAGCTAACGACTGGTCCCATTATATTATTAAGAAATGCGATAGATAGCGATCAATTCAGAATGACAAAACCAGCAAGCAGCCGTTGAACGACTGTTACCTCGGCTAAAGCTACCTTTTGTTTACTGTAACTTTACCGACTCAGTGAACGTACTCAGAAGTGGCTAGCTAACATTATATAGCGTTACTAACTCGGTGTGTTTGCTGACTGGAACATTCAGAAAACGTTCAACATATTAAATGACGTGTTATCTCTTAAATGTGGGTAGGGGTGCTGGTCGGCTTTCGCTGATATCAAGGCAATAGGGTGAGCTAGCAGCTAGCGTTAGCTCGTTAGCACATCTTACGTGTCGGTATCCTCCTCGCTTTTCCCAGACTGGAGGAGTGGAGTTTCGACCGCATTAATAACGTTACCTCTTTCTCCCTCCGGGGTTCCCATCAAACAGCTGGAGCTCCAAATCCACAGACAGACACAGACAGCGCGCAGCCGCTCTGACCCGAGTGTTGTTGGTGTGTTTGCTGTGTTGTGTAGTGGTTTGGTTTTCAGGAACAGAACAGGGAACTGTCGGCTCTCATTTAAAATTGAACTATCCTCTGATTGGATGACACGCTCGCTCGTTCTTGTTTCCGGAAGTGCCTCTCGGATGGGTGCGTTCCACAGACAGACTGGCATCGCTACTCTGAGCATTTATTACAAAAGCACATTTATTTATGATCATCTTCTAGAAAGCACCAACGTGCTTTGACCTCGTGTCAATTATCGCTATCCCTACTGTACACTGCAAAGTAGTAGCGTTAGTTCGCTTGCATCATGTGTGAAGTTAAAAAGTGTGAATGGTGCAATGAGCCAGGTCATTCACCAGAGGGCGACAGAGCTCCGTGTGTCGGTGTGAAAAGCGTGAGATTGCAAGAGAGTGCAGTAACAGTCGGCACAGGACATTACGTCATCACAGGATAAATGCGATTGGCTGGCTGAGGTTCAAATCTGAGCCAGCCAATCGCGTTGTCCTGCACTGTTTGGGACGTGTATAAAAGGCGACCGCTGACCGGGGTGGGTGGGGGAACCAGAGGAGAGGGGGGGAGAAGAGGAGGGGAGAGATGAGAGGAGAGGAGGGGGAGAGTGGAGGAGGAGAGAAGAGAGGGGGAGAGGAGAGAGGGGGAGAAGGAGAGGAGAGAGGAGGAGGGGAGAGAGGGGGAGAGGAGGAGAGGGGGAGGGGAGAGAGGAGAGGAGAGGAGGGGGAGGGGAGAAGTGGAGGGGAGTAACCTCGCGTCACCAGGCTCTTCTCGGCGAGAAAGAGCCTGGCTCCCGCCCACAATTGATTTTGTCACCCTACTGGTTCCCGCCTAGAGCCCGCCCTAGACCGGATGGCAGCGTTTCTAGCTCGTCAACTTTCACGTTAACTTGACAATTTGACCCAAGTATCAGAATCCTCTTTCACCGTTTTGACCGGTGTGTCAGGCGGTGGTGGCGGAGATGCCATATTGCATAAACGTTTTGTTTTATGTAACGCTAGCTTTGTTTTGATCAGACTCTAGTTTAGGTAACATCACCGCGTCAAGCTAACGGCAACAAAGACGTTGTTAGGCGCATTGCCATCCGGTGTTAATTCTGGGTCCGGGGTTTACGCCCCCATGACAAAAAGCGGGGTGGAAGGTGCCCAGACTAGAGGGGAGAGGGGGAGAGTAGAGGAGGAGAGAAGAGAGGGGGAGAGGAGAGAGGGGGAGAAGGAGAGAAGAGAGGAGGAGGGGAGAGAGGGGGAGAGGAGAGGAGAGGAGAAGAGGAGGGGAGAGGGGGAGAGGAGAGAGGGGGAGAAGGAGAGAAGAGAGGAGGAGGGGAGAGAGGGGGAGAGGAGGAGAGGGGGAGGGGAGAAGAGGAGAGGGGGAGAGGAGAGGGCTGCGATTGGCTGGCTCAGGTTCAAATCTGAGCCAGCCAATCACGTTGTCCTGCACTGTTTGGGACGTGTATAAAAGGCGAAGAGGAGGGGAGAGGGGGAGAGAAGAGAGGGGGAGAGGAGAGGAGGGGGAGGGGGAGAGGAGGAGGGGAGAGGAGAGGGGAGGAGAGGAGGGGAGAGGAGGGGGAGAGGAGAGGAGGGGACAGGGGGAGAGGAGAGGAGATGAGGGGAGAGGGAGAGAGGAGAGGAGAAGAGGAGGGGGGAGAGGAGAAAAGGAGAGGAGGGGAGAGGGGGAGAGGAGAGGAGAGGAGGGGAGAGAGGGGGAGAGGAGAGGAGGGGAGAGGAGAAGAGGAGAGGAGGGGGGGGGGAGAGGAGAGGGGGGGAGAGGGAGAGAGGAGAGGAGAGTATACCCTTTGTATGTGGAGAAATTGTATTGTAGAAAAGGATTCTTGGTGGGATTTAATATGGTCTCCTGTTCCAGCCACCCGACATACAATGAGACAAAACTGGGGGACATCTTCGACCCCATGCTCACTTCAGACACCTGTAGGAAAAAATCATTGCCAAACATGAAATAATTATTGGTCAGGACCATCTCCATGAGTTCTGTCAGACAGACCACACTGGGTGAGTAACACTGTAACACCGTCACCTAGAGTTCTGTCAGACAGACCACACTGGGCGAGTAACACTGTAACACCTAGGGGCCTCAATGAGGAGATGGATATCCGCCCTTTTTTATGAAGTTTTCCTTTACTTTGGCATTGATTCCTTTATATAAACTTGTCTTTGGTATCTCTAAACTGTGTCTTGGTCTACACATTGTTGCATACTACTTGACATATCTAAACTGTTGGTCTTGATCTACATAATTATGTATACTCCTATAGGTATCTCTAAACTGTTGGCCTCAGGCTGTTTTATTGTAATGCACCCATGAGACACTTGGAGGCGCCTCTATAGCTTAGTCCCACCCTTGATGACGGCCTTTCAGCCTGACTGTGGGGTCTGGGACACCCTAGTGAGGGTCTTTAATTTTAACTTTAATTCTTACTTTTGTTTATCACATTTTGATAATGTTACTGATTTTCATATGTATTCTTACTCTTGATCACACATGGTCACACGTCACCCATTTGATACATGGTAGTTTATACCAAATTTGATCTATTCAAAGAACAACTTTAAGATTTGTCATCATCTATGGTCTCTAGTTGTTTTCATACATATTGTTTCCAACCAGTACTTCAAAGTATTCACCTGACCATGTAACCACAGCTGTAACCCATCCTGCTTGATTGCATTGGAATTAATTGTATCATGACCTGACCTGTATGTATTTAACACATTGACTGCCAGCCGTTTTGTTTTTGCTGTAGGTAGCTTTTGCCAAGCCGTTTTTTTGAGGATTCTGGCTCATTTTACAAGAGCCGAGGATTCTTTTCTGCTTGGAGTTTGTCAACACAAAGTTCACAAAAGTACTAATAGAATGTGTGCTTTCTCTGTCTAAAAGAGTTAGTTTGTAGAGTTAGTAGTTATGTAGATATTAGCCGTTGAGTACAGCATGGTTTTAGCGTCTGAGAGTGAAAGCTGAGATAATCGCAGTTTTGTGAAATTCAATCAAACAGGCAGAACAGTCACTTTAACCATTTATTTTTGGCATCAGTGAGAGATCAGACATCCAAACAATATAGTTCCGAACGCCCTCTCCTTCAACTCCTCCCTCCGTGGGCGTGTCTAGTGGCTTTCAGCCTGCGTTTGTCACAAGCGAGTGCTCTGCTGCTGCTGCTGCTGCTGCGAGTTTGAGCAGCCTCCCTCCCTGGCAGCGAGTTTGAGCAGCCTCCCTCCCTGGCAGCGAGTGTGGATAGGTCTCACTCGTCTCTTGGGTTTGAGAGCCCCGATGAAGCCCCGTGCGACTCTAGGCTTTATGCTGCCCACCCAGTCCATTTCTGGAACCCCCCACCGCAGCAGCGCGAAAGCGTCCCCGCCTACAGTATGAGAATGAGGCTCGTTCGTTTCTGACTGTAAAATCAGCAAGCCATTTCCTTGAGAATGGAGGAAGCAGCCGCGGGAGGCGGCTGCTTTTGGTTGACTTTCTCTCTGTCGGGAGAGGACCGTCGCCACCTAGCTGGTCGGTAAAATAGATTATACACATTCAATACTTCCAATATCTCCATAGGAGACGCGGGGGGCATTGATCCACGTAGCACCGTCAAAAAAAAAAAATCGTCAATTTTTTTTTGACGTCAGTGGCAGTCAACGTGTTAAGATGGCGTCTCACAGTCCTTTGCCAGTCTGATGAAGAGCTTTGCTCGAAACGTCACTTTTTTGGGTGTTTGAAATAAAAAACACAAACTAGGAGCCCTTGCAGTGTGCAAGCTTTTTATTCATTTTTTACTCTGAGTTTAACGTCAGACTTTTCTTCTTCAGTCAAACAGATGGCAGGCAGCAGATTGAGTGGGATGCATTTTATTGATTGATTAAACAGAAACAGAAACAATCAACAGAACTTCAGTTTCCTCTCGAGGAATCTGGAAGTCAGGGAACACAGCGTGATGTCATCAGGATGGGACGCCAATGTGATTGGTCTGAGGGCGGGGTGGGTTTAGCTGTAGGCGTCCTTCTCAGTCTGTGATTGGCTGGAGGGCTGGACCACTGGGAGGTCAGGGGTCAATGCGGGCTGGACAGGCTCTGCCCCCAACTCACCTGGACAGAAACAAAAAACAAAACGCATGAAAACACCAGTGTCAAAAGATTTCTGCTAAATGTTTCAAAAATGCATCATGGACTAATCAGAAAAATCAGATTTATCTATAACTGTAAACCAGTTGGAAGATACCTTACAAGTCACCCAACGGGATTTACACCTTTGCACTCTTTAAATAGCAGGAAAACACGGAGGAGGTATATAAACAGGGATGAGGATGGGGGAAAAAGAGGGAGGCTATTGGATGTTGCACCAGGGCGGATTGGTGCAGAGTGCCCCCTCATCTCTGAGCAGAGACAGGAAGTTGGTCACTCTGTCTTCCTGGTTCATCTGGAGACAGACAGACAGACAGACAGACAGACAGACAGACAGACAGACAGACATACAGACAGACAGACAGACAGACAGACAGACAGACAGAGAGAGAGCGATTGAACAGTCTGTTGACAGAGGAAACAGTCAAATATAAAAGACAAATTATAGGGAGGCCTTTCAGGGTTCCCTTAATTTAATCAGTGTCTCAAACTATGCCGTGTTGGGTCCTTGAATTTGAGGGAATTGTCTCTTCAAACTTAAAAAACCTTGAAAAGTCTTTGTGACTATGCTGTCAGGCTGTAGCTACCTGACACTGTGACTATGCTGTCAGGCTGTAGCTACCTGCAGGGACACTGTGACTATGCTGTCAGGCTGTAGCTACCTGCAGTGACACTGTGACTATGCTGTCAGGCTGTAGCTACCTGCAGGGACACTGTGACTATGCTGTCAGGCTGTAGCTACCTGCAGGGACACTGTGACTATGCTGTCAGGCTGTAGCTACCTGCAGGGACACTGTGACTATGCTGGCAGGCTGTAGCTACCTGCAGGGACACTGTGACTATGCTGGCAGGCTGTAGCTACCTGCAGGGACACTGTGACTATGCTGTCAGGCTGTAGCTACCTGCAGGGACACTGTGACTATGCTGTCAGGCTGTAGCTACCTGACACTGTGACTATGCTGTCAGGCTGTAGCTACCTGCAGGGACACTGTGACTATGCTGTCAGGCTGTAGCTACCTGCAGGGACACTGTGACTATGCTGTCAGGCTGTAGCTACCTGCAGGGACACTGTGACTATGCTGTCAGGCTGTAGCTACCTGCAGGGACATCTCGCTGAGCATGATGAGCTTCTTGATGCCGATCCAGACTCGCTTCCCCTTTATGTGGTGCGCGATGCTGGTTCGCTCCTTCTCTGTGAAGCTCCCCAGCAGCTGCACACACACACACACACGCACACCCACACACACAC
This sequence comes from Poromitra crassiceps, assembly GCF_964638095.1. Classification (NCBI taxonomy): domain Eukaryota; kingdom Metazoa; phylum Chordata; class Actinopteri; order Beryciformes; family Melamphaidae; genus Poromitra; species Poromitra crassiceps. The sequence continues at coordinate 27,629,486 of NC_139646.1, forward strand.
ACACACACACACACACAGACACACACACACACACACACACACACACACACACAGACACACACACGCACACGCACACACACAGACACACACACACACGTTACCCAGGTGTCTGAAGGCACAGTCAAGACGTTTTAATACGAAGCAAAATAAAGAAACAAAGCTGGTAAAAACAGACGATACAAAATTAGAAATACAGTAGGTGTGTGTGTGTGTGTGCGTGTGCGTGTGCGTGTGTCTGTGTGTGCGTGTCTGTGTGCGTGTGCACGTGCGCGTGCGTGTGTGTGTACCTTCAGGGCGTCGACGAGCTGCTCTCCAGTGGAGATGTTGGGGATGTGGATGGTGGTCCTGAAGGCGTCCAGCATCCCCATCTCCTGCAGGACGTCCTTCCTGCTGGTGGTGCCAATGATCAGCAGCTTCCGTCCCTGTAGAGAGGGAGGGAGTTATGTTACAGTAGCTGCTTGTAGGATCCACCAATCTACTGTTCCAGGTATTATGGCTCTACTTCAGAACCCAAATGCTGAAATTGTAATAGCAAATACAGCGAGGACACAGACAGCAATGGTCAAACCAAAGCCTCTAAATGTAAATGTCTAGATCTCAATCAAAATGCAATGATCTCCACTCTCACATGAGATGAACCTTTACTGGTCTCTGTGGGGAAATGAGACTGTAGCAGCAGCAAAAGTTCATTCATGGGGCGGGATGCATGAAATATGCAATGGTGGCTCAGTGGTTAGCACTGTTGCCTCCTGGATTCGAACCCCGGTCCGTCCCAGGTCCTTCCTGTGTTGAGTTTGCATGTACTCCGGGTACTCCGGTTTCCAGGGACGCCCTGGCTTCCTTGAGGGGGTTCCAGGGGGTCCCCAGCAAAAAGGGGAATCCTTTATTTTCACCATCATTCCACCCATAAGTAACACAATGACAATGTAGGACTGTTTTGGTCATAATTCTCATTTTCTGTAATACAACATCTGAGAAGAGGGGTGATCGCTGTACGTCAGGTGCGTAGGAGCATCAGGTAAGTTGAGAATAGGAAATCCTTTCCCGCACACTGACTTCACTTAAGACTTTTATTTAAATAGAGCAACGTTTCAGTCACACGAACTTCATCTGGCAAAAGTAATACAACATCTAAAAGCAAAAGTTTGACCAGATGGGGGCCCTGGGACAAAGTCTTATCAAGCGGGGGTCCGTGGTCTAATTTGTGTCAGTTTAGGGGTCCTTGATGTGAAAACGTTTGAGAACCACTGTTAGGAGAACCACTGTTAGGAGAACCACTGTGTTAGGAGAACCACTGTGTTAGGATAACCACTGTGTTAGGGTTCATACTCCTGTCAGTGCCGCTGACCAAGGCAGTGGTACTGACAAAAGAACTGGAGTTGGTCCCCGGGGTGCTGCACTGCGGCTGCCCACTGCTCCTAGTTCTAGGTAGGTGCCGAGTATATGAGGAGTCAAATGCAGAGGATAAGTTTCCCCATCATGGGGATAATAATAAAGTAAACAAATAATAATAAGACAGTAGAATAAAATAATGATATTATAAAACAATAAAAATAAAGTAGGGATAATATAACGTATAATGCTGATTAGTATTGGCGTTGGATAAGAGTGTGAATGTAAATGTTAAACAAGATAGCTCCAGCGTGTAGGGTGACCTCTGACCTTGGGCGGGGGTTCCTGCAGCACCCCCTTTAGTGCCATGAGCACCAGGTTGGAGAAGCGGGGGCCGATGGGGACGTAGTCCAGCAGACGCTCGATGTTATCCAGCACCACGCAGCTCAGCTGAGACTTGTAGGCATCGTCAAAAACCTGAGAGTTTCACAATGTGTTCACAACAGTGAGGTCAGTTCAAGTTGGTTAGGTCAGAGCTATGGGATATGACATCCTCCATCTTTGCTCACTACATCATGGCCTCTCCTCAGTTGTGCCCAACTAACAGGTTATGCACTTCTTTGTCAAATGCAAAACTGTGACATGATGGCTTTGTCTTCTCAGTATCGCTCATGCCATGTAGGGAATTATCGCTTATCGGTATCGGGCAAAAAAACAAAGAGATGTTGTGCATCCCTAGTGAAATGAGAGGTACAGACACCTTTTTGATGGCCTGGCACTTGGAGGTCTCTGACTGTCCAGTCATCTTGTTCGGGGAGCAGATCTTAATGAAGGGAAACTTGGAGTTCTCTGCGATCTTAACTGCCAAAGCTGTCTTCCCGCTGTGGCGGGGACCTGCAGAGTGTGTGTGTGTGTGTGTGTGTGTGTGTGTGTGAGAGTGAGTGAGAGTGTGTGTGAGAGGGGAGGGGAGGGGAGGGGGGGGGTTAGAGACAATGAAACCACTGTAAATGCAGTCAACAAATATGTTTGTGTGGTAGTGACACCGGAGTGAAGCAGAATACATGCCCCGGAAAAGGGGATCTCTCTCTTCAATGGTTGGCACTTATACAAGGGTGTACTGACACTGTGAGTGTGTGTGTGTGTGTGTGTGTGTGTGTGTGTGTGTGTGTGTGTGTGTGTGTGTGTGTGTGTGTGTGTGGTGGTGCTCTTAACCTTGATGAGCCTCTGCATTTGAACAATGCTATTTATTTCTACTAATGGACCCGTGGGAGCTAGACCCCCCTGGGAGTTAGACGCGATTCCCATACATAAATCCCATTGACTTTGACACGTAGGAACCAGGAAGTGCTAACATCCAGGTGTTCTGGACTCATTCCGGTGGTATTCTATATATTATATATATATATATATATATATATATATATATATATATATATATATATATATATATATATATATATATATATATATATATATATATATATTCTATATCAGTGGATGTTAACAATTAGATTAGCCTGGTCAAAAAGATCTTGATCACGTGACCTCACGTTCTGTTTCGCTCCACGGGTCAGTGTGCACTTCCAGCCGCTTGATTTCCTGAAATTCCAATGTAACCCGGCCAATCAGGGACTCTGTCATAGTAGTTGATGACCTAACCGGACCAATCGGGCCCGCTAGCAAAACAGTAATGGTGTCTTCCGAAGCAACGAGCGGTAACATGAACCTTAGTAAAGTCAACAGTCATAAGTGCAGAAATAGACTCAATAACGACAATTCAACAAGAACAGGAGTGTGCACCAGGGGAGTTTCTCAGCGGAAAAGACGCTTTCGCCATTCTTCTGAGTGGATATGGATTGGATCTGGCAACTCTGATTGGCTCAAGGAGTTGTCTGTCAAGTTCTCCCGCCCACTGAAATCAATTTGGGCGGCAGGAAGTCCAAACTGATATGTAAATCTAAACAGAATAGTCCAGGAGCCATGGGGTTGAACCTCACTTCGTCGGATAAAGGTTTTTTCTCTGCTGATTCTTGTAGTTTGGGGGTACCTATTCAAAATACAGGAGGGTGCCCGGTGAGCACCCTTGAGCATTTTCAGATATTAACCCCTTAATTGCCAAAATTCCAGAGAAATAGGGATTTATGGGATTTCATGCAAAATACTCAAATCAGATGCATCCAATTTGTTTTCTCCAATGTCTATTCATAAAGGAGGTCATGTACAATGTATTTCATTCCACATGACATAATATTAACCCTTTTAGGCCATGCCAGCAAAACCAACTGTTTATGACTATAGGGGTTGTGCTGGATGAGAACATCCATTGAGCCTTTGCTCATTGGCATGTAGAGATTCAGAGTAGATGATACACTCTGGGAGGTGTGAAGGGCACATTTTGCTGCCGATGGTCTGATGGTAGTTAAGCCTATTTGGATCTTGAGCGTCCTACTCTGAAACATGCACAGAACATTGTGCATGGCAAACCAGGCACTCCACAGTTGCACTTATTGGAGTTAAAAGGGTTTTGCAGCCACACCTGATCATCTCCAAAATGTAGTCTGGGACAAGTTTGCAATCTTCCGGTAGAGTGGTTGGGCTCAGTGACCTGTTGCACATTTTTCCCCCCGTCCAAATGCCTCAGTGTTTAATGCTAGTGGCAGATTTACATTGATATTTCAATATATTGCTTGAAAGTGGGCCCTCTTAGCATTCTCAATGAATGCTTCATTCGCTGGTGGCAGAGCAGCTAAGTTTGGAGCAGACATGTGTCCTTTCCCATTCTTTTCCTCCCAGACAAGTAGCCTTGTGTGTGACATGTCTGTGCTCGCCTAGAATGTGAGGTCACCTGATCAGATCAAGACCACTTCACAGAAATATGCCAGAATGTATTTGACAACTTCTTTGACAGATGCCTTGCAGTAGATGGTGGTTTTCAGCTGAACTACAGTCCTACCCTCCAGTAACACAGCCACCAGTGGTATGCAGTTGCAGTTGTCGTTCTTGGTCCGCTGCACCAGCCGCTCCCCGTAACCCAGGACGTGGGTGACGGGGTCGCCCCACTTGATGATGCCCTTCATCATGTACCTGGCATAGTCCTCCTGGTTGGTCCCGAACGCCTGGAGAAAGGACAGAGGGGGCGAGAGTTAAGGACTGGCTCTGATCTTGTCTTTGTATGAAAGTGTGCTCAGATTTTTACTTTTTCTGAAGAAAATATAAACGGTCATCATGTAAGTTTAAAAGACAGACTCGGGTCTGGGTAGTAAAGAGGTAGGAGCACTCGCCTACCACCATGGGAGACCCGGGTTAAATTCCCGGCAGTGGTACTTTCCGGCTTGTTCAGAAGTTCCTACAGACACAACTGGTCGTGTCTGCATGTGGGAAGCCGGTGGGCTGTGTTTTCTTTAGGACTTCAGCTCGCTGCTGCACGAGAAGCTCTCCCAGCTGGGCGTGCCCGACTCCATCTGCAGATGGTCTACAGATGGTGTCTTCTCTCCATACCCCCCCCCCCCCTACACCAACAGCCACACCTCCAGCCATCAGTCCGTCAAGCTCTTGAAATTCGCAGATGACACCACCCTCGTAGGGCTCATCTCTGATGGAGATGAGACTGCATACAGGCAGGAGATTGACCACCTGACAACCTGGTGCAGTCAAAGCAACCTGGAACTCAATGCTCAAAAGACAGTGGAGGTGGTTGTGGACTACAGGAAGAACGCAGCCCCATCTTCCCCGATCACCCTGGGTGACCCCCCCCCCCCCCAGTCCTCCCATCACAGGGACAGCTTCTACCCAACTGCCATCCACCTCTTCAATGAGACCTGAGAGCCCCCACAAATCAGGACTTATATACTTATAAATCACTTAAAATCACTTTACTTGACATTTTACATGAACATTATCCCACGGATACTATCCTACCACCGCCCCCCACCCCCCAAAATGTCACTTTAAAGATGAGCTGAACCCAAAAATGGCTTTTTAAATTTTTAGTTCTCATACCTGGGTATTCAGTTCAGCTATTTAATAATGTATGCAAAAAAAAATCACAAAAATAAGATGTCTTTAGTTTTTCACATCAAAAGTTCATTTTTCAAGATTTCATACATAACAGTAATCTACAGTTTGCTGACATCACATTGCACTATCAAATTTCTACCCCATTTCAACCAATCATATCAAGACATGGTAGTCTAGTGCATGTAATCTGGCAGAATTTCTAGCCCATAAACTAACTAATAACTTGGCCAATTGTATATAACATACAAAATAAAGCAAACGGTAATGTCTACGAATGCAAAGACATGTTACTGGCTCGTTAAACTCGCATTCCAGGATAACGTTAACGTACGCGGGTCTTACCCCGGCCCCTCGGAGATTCCAGGCGGGCAGGCAGCACTCATGCATCGGATTCTCCGCTACGCTCCACAGGGAAGCAGCTGGCTGCCTGCTTCTCTGCGGATCCCACTCGAATTCCACTCGATTTGGGGGCAGAACACGCCAGGATTGGCCAACGGCAAATCCAGTCCCCAGAATTGTCAAATCAAATCATCGAACGCTATGGCCCGCCTCTCAACTCTCTGTCATCTCAGACAAGATTTGTTTTCAGTCAGATACGTATCCGAGCCTCACTCTACACGGGTTCAGGCCGTCTTTAACTCATTGAGTGCCAAGGACGTCGATCGACGTCAAAGTAAATAGTGACGTAGAGTGCCAAGGACGTCGATCGACGTCAAATGCGTTTTTTGACGGTGGGACGTAGATCAAAGCCTCAGGCATCTCCTGTACAAATATGGGAGCTATTGAAGGTGTATAACCTATTTTACGGACTCATTAGGTGGCGACAGTGCTCTCCAGATTATAGAAAGGTCCGGAAAACAGCAGGAAAAAGCCGTGATCAAAGAGAAACCGATGCATGCTGCAGCCAGAGCCATATAGATTGCTCTGTCTGGAGCTGACGTTGGCTGCGAATAGCAGTCAATCCGCTCCCACAACTGAGCCCCTCTGTCTCTGTCTGTCTGTCTGTATAGTTTCTCCACACGATTAGCCGCCAGAAAAGCAGCACCCGACGCCAAACCATTCAGCGGTCCGGTTTGGCTCTTCCGTGTCGCGCTGGGAGCCGCCGCACAAAAACGGAGAAAATAGAGTGGGTGTGTGTTAGGCTGTGTGTTTAGTGTGGGGAGGAGTTTGCAGCTGAGGGGGGGGGAGGGGGGTGGGGCACGCAGGGCATCACACAACTACACCACGTCACTACATCAGAAAATATTACCTTCAGACTCAGTGAATGTGCTTGAAATGCTTCATTTCACAAAAGGCGGAATATCTCAGCTAATAATTTGAAACGCCTGTATTTGCTCAAAACGACCTATCTTCTCCGGCTCATAACTAAAGAACGGAAAATGGTATCAATACACTTTTTTTTGCTGATGATACAACAGAGCCAGCTCGTTCTTTGTGCGTGTTCGGTGTTTACATAGTAATATCACACAATATTCTGTGGGCCTCGAGAAATCACTGAAAACGCTCTGAAAACTCTGGCACTGGGAGCGTCCGTTCTCCAAAAGTGGCTGGCACTCAATGAGTTAAAGGAGAACTTACCTCCAAAACACTTTTTTTCAGCTTTTAACCAATATATATGACTTTGGGGGTGATGTGTGAAGAATGCTGGTCAAAATTTCCACATTTGTGACGAAACTGTTGCCATTCTGCCATTTGTATCATTTTTCAGCAGCATAACTGGCATAAGCGCCCTCTAAGGGTGGAACACTGCTTTTTTTTTTGCCCGCAAATGAATGGGATATTTGACACGTCACGGTGAACCAAAGACTATGGGATTTCAAGATAGTTACTCCACTACTCCCCCTGTACCCTTTCAGCTCCTCACAACTCCAAGCCTATTCCCATGATGTCACTTGACCTGTTAATTTATTACAATCGCCTGTTATTTTCCTACCAACTCATATGTAACACAACAATACTATCAATAAACGCCACTATAATCATAAAGGACATGGCATAGCAAGTAAATCATTCCCAACCTTTTTCATACTAATACCCAAAACGCAAATTAAAAACGGATTTCATTGCGCGGTTTATCGCTAGTTAGACGAGGGAATGACGTGGAGAAATCTCGCATTGTGTTACCCCAGAGCGGGGGGTTTGTCCTATTGTGCGGTGTGCTGCCATAACGAGCCTCACGTCACTTTGCTCTTATCGATAGGTACAGACGCCCACATACACATACATGGAAAAAAATAATTAAATTTCTAGTTCGCCACTGAATTACCAAATTGATATAACTTTAAACCATTTTGAGCAACACTGTTTCCATACATGCCACCAGCGTTGGCTAGTTGTTGATATTTATAAAGATATTGCCCCTCTCAAATAAATTATTTTTGAGGCGGTGGGCAAACTGTAATGGCGTCGATTTCCGAAAAACAATCTTGACTTGAACACAGCCAAAGAGTTTAGTATAGACAAGAGCATATGTCATTTCTTGGTTTTTTCCATAGGTTTTTTCAAATCACTGTTCTGATACATATCTAGGGGGTAAGTCCTCCTTTAAAGGACTTTTACTTTTCACATTATAATTTATCATTTGACATTGTTTTCTGCTTGCTCTCCTGCTATAGACAGTTTGAATTTGACAACATAAACATTCTAAATTGCTCCCAGCTTACTTCCTGTTTGCTAGTACAATAACTGACAGAACATAAGCTAGGTTTCAAACGGTTCCCCAGCAACCTAGCGAGTCAAATTCCTCATTTGACATATCATTATTCACTATGGCTATTAAAATTAATCTTGAATCTTGAATGAGTCCTGGTCGCTGCACTAGCGCCTCCTCTGATCGCTCGGGGCGCCTGTTCGGGGGGGATGGGGGGAACTGGGGGGGAATAACAGAAGCAGAAGCACATGTATCAGATAAGCATGTGTTAAGCCTGGATTATGCTTGACGCTTTGGCCGGCCGCATGGAAATGAGAGACACGGAATCCTGACGAGGAAACGTGTGGAGCTTTTATACTCTGTGTGGGTTTCTGCAGGCGGAATTGAGCGCGAGTCTTGAAAACTCCACTTTGTCCGCCCAGCCGCGTCCGCATCCGCGTCCGCGTAGTTACAAAATTCGGCGTGCGCACGGCCGGTCGAAAACCGTCCGCACAGAGCCTTGCGGAGGGGCGTGTCTGCTGATTTGACGTCACCTTTCCGCGCGGACACTCGCGTTCCTCGCTGATGCGGAAAGCATAATGAGACCTTTAGTCTACAACTCTCCCCAGATCCACAGAGGGGGTGGAGCAACGACCGGGACAGCAGGGGAATTTGGAAAGAATTTCTTTGGATAGAAAAATAAAAGACAGACTCCACAGAGAAGGTGTACATACTGGTTCCACAGAGAAGGTGTACATACTGGTTTGATGTCATTGTTGAGGGCTTCCATGAAGTGAGAGTGGTTGATCGTCAACTCCTGTGCTCTCTTCATGTCCACTTCAAATGTAGGCTGGAGAGGAACGCACACACATGCACCAGCATCAGGAGAGGAACACATGCAAATGATTTTGCCGTGTCTTTGAGCAACTGACCGTTGTGTACTGTTTCATGGCGTTGGACTTGGCGGCTTTGACCAGACCCGACAGTTCGGCCCCGCTGTAGTTCTTGGTCTCGGCTGCCAGCTCGTTGATGTTGACGTCCTTCGCAAGCCGGCCGGACTCTCGCATCTTTTTGGTGTGGATGTTCAGGATCTGCAAACGCCCCTCTTCATCAGGGAGACCTAGAGGCGAGGTGGGCAGAGGGAAAGATGGAGGGCTGGTGGTGAGGACCAGGACAGGGCGATGGAGGAAGGGAGACGGTGAGGACTAGGAGAGGGCGATGGAGGAAGGGAGACGGTGAGGACCAGGAGAGGGAATGGTAACACTTTACAATTAGAGTCACTAAATTAAAGGTTAGTTAATGCTTAATAAGCACTAACTAACCTTTAACAGTTAACTAATGTGTCTAGTAATCATTGGTGTTCATGTTAACTAGGTATTAATTTATACATTATTTAATAGTTTATGGTTTTTTATTTATTTATTTATTTCAGGGACAGTGCAACATTAATGAACATTTGCATGTAAATGTGCCGGATTGTAGCCTTAGCTCATTTCCATCCGTAGTCCCTCGACAGGTAGAGGTAAGGTACAACAAGGCCAGGTCTAAACCTGGCATACGGCCGGTGCATGGGATCGTCACCCATGTATACCCATACACATTTTAACAATCAACAGAACACATATAAGCCGTCGTCTGATTTTCCACCTTTTTTCCCTGTTTGTGTTTAGGGATGCAGGATATTATGGAGTTTTTTAAACAATACGATAACCCATAAATATCTGCTTCGATACTCGATACAGATACGATACTCGACACCTAATGGATAAGAAACAGAATGTCCACAAGGTTGATCACATTCACAAATTCAAGGTTTAGTAACACCCTTAACAGTCACTGTGGGATTGAAGGACACCTTTTTAAATGTGTCTCTCTGGTGTTAGAAGACCACCATATTAACTGAATGTTTCTGTGTTAGAAGAATAACACCATATTAACTGAATGTCTCTCTGTGATAGAACAACGCCATAATGTAGGCCAGTGGTTCCCAAATGGTGTGCCTTGGGATTTTGCATTATTGCAATTGCAAATATAGCCTAAAACTATACAAAAAGTGGGTGTGTTGCTGCTTTGATGTAGTAATTTTGCAAAGTTACAAATTAATTCCTAGAGTAATATATTTTGTCAAATTGTATTTGACATTAGTAAATAAAAAAGCATTTAGAGTGATAAGAGTAATAGAGGCTATTTTGCACCAATAGACTTAGGCTATATAGGTGTGCCTTGAGATTTTGTCGTGCCATTTGGTGTGCCATGTCATGTCATGATGTCAATGTTTGAGACAGGTCCTTTGCCTGTCTCATTGAAAACAGAATAGAAAAATATGAACTGCAGCACTCTGCACAGCACACTGTAGGCTATGTAAGATGGCTCACACTGAAAAGTTATTAGTGTGTCTGTCCAGTAACACACGATAACATAGTAAGGGTAACCCAGGTTATTTCGGGACACATTACAGATGTCACTCAAAGACCACACGCCCGGGCTTTACCGACGGGTCCTGAAGGCGTCTTGTGCATCAGGCAGACTGGAGAGGATGATGCAGCTGCAAGTGTTTGTCTGCTCTCAACTCCGTGAATATCGCTTTAATCTTCATAACAGCAGCTCATTACCTGCTGTACACAACATGCACTAGTTCTGCACAAGCACTCGCGGGTCTCTCCTCCTTTCACCGACTCTCACTAATCTCACCGCTGTTTACATGCTTTTCAGATCGTCTATTAGATAACACGCTAGTTATAGCCTACTTAGCTCAGCTGTTAGCTACTTAGCTTAGCTCTCTGCCTCTCGGTAAGATGTTCATGTTCCTTACGCATAACATTCATGTATATTTGCTGAAAGGGGAGACGTCTCCCGTTACTGTTGATGTCCAGTGTGATGGCAGAGACACTGGGAAATGTGTGTTTGTTTATTTGTTGCGTCGCGTGTAACGTTAATTAGACGAGGAATCCCGCAACTTCATTTCAAAAGCACAACAACGACCAGTTAGTGATGGTACCGAACTTTGGGAACTTCCAATACCGAACTGTTTATACAGTACACAGTAAACAAATTTAGATATTTTTACAGAATCGATATTTCGAGGCCAATTGGCCGGAAAACCAGGATAGCCCCGATTTCTATTTTTCTGCACGGACCATGATCTGCGGACTAGGATCTGCGGCCGTCAGCGACTCTGTCAAGCTGAACAAGATCAGATCAGGGCAGACAGGAAGTCCGAAACCGGACATTCGTCAAATAAAACTAATTTCAAAGTAAAAGCCCATCTTGATGAAAGGGTGCCAGGAGTCGTGTATGCAGCGATTGGGACACACATGCTTCCATAGGCCAGTGCAAGCACCGGCCTAAAAAGTTTAAAAGAAGAAGAAATAGAAAAATTAGTGCATACATAAGACAACTGACAGGGATACGATACCTAACCCTAAAGAGGAGAGGAGACAAACATATACATGAAGGAGGCATTTAACTTTCCAATTCAGGTGGGCACATACAGACTTTCAATTCAGGTATGCAATACAAATAAAGGAAAAACAGGAGACATTAGGGACATTGACTAAGGTAGACATTGGACTTTCAGGGATATACATATACAAAAAACAACACATGAAACAAGAGGGTTTAGATGTGGTCGCAGTTTTGGTTTGATCTGAGCCATGACTTTAACAGCCCCTTGAAGGTGTGAATGCTGCTACTCTCTCTGACTGACATTGGTAAGCTATTCCACAGTTTGCTACCTCTGTAGGACAAAACATTTTGTCCTACAGAGGACCGTCTCAGAGGTAGTTCTCAGTCGCCTCTCAACGAGCTTTGCGTGATGTTCTGGGTAGCTCTCCGCTTGATAAAGTCTTCTAAGGGAGGTGGTGCTAGCCCATGAAGGATTTTATAGATCATACAGGCAATTTTTTTTTTTTTATAATTGTCAAAGCTGAGGAGCTTGTACTTTAGAAGGATATTGCAATGATGGTAAGATGTAGGTTTCTTATCTAAGATTTTCAGGGCCTTTTTATATAGAGACTCGATGGGCTTCAAGGTGGTTACTCCTGTGAAGGAGCAGCTCGTAAGGGTTAGTGGTGAGGGTTAGGGTTAGTTAATAGTTAGAGTTAATAAACATTAACTAAGGGTTAGCTATGGATGAGTTAGGGTGAGGGTTAGGGTTAGTTAATAGTTAGAGTTAATAAACATTAACTAAGGGTTAGCTATGGATGAGTTAGGGTGAGGGTTAGTTAATAGTTAGAGTTAATAAACATTAACTAAGGGTTAGTTATGGATGGGTTAGGGTGAGGGTTAAGGTTAGTTAATAGTTAAGGCTAGAGTTAATAAAACATTAACTATGGGTTAGTTATGGATGGGTTAGGGTGAGGGTTAGGGTTAGTTAATAGTTAGAGTTAATAAACATTAACTAAGGGTTAGCTATGGATGAGTTAGGGTGAGGGTTAGGGTTAGGGTTAGTTAATAGTTAGAGTTAATAAACATTAACTAAGGGTTAGTTATGGATGGGTTAGGGTGAGGGTTAGGGTTAGTTAATAGTTAAGGCTAGAGTTAATAAAACATTAACTATGGGTTAGTTATGGATGGGTTAGGGTGAGGGTTAGGGTTAGTTAATAGTTAGAGTTAATAAACATTAACTAAGGGTTAGTTATGGATGGGTTAGGGTGAGGGTTAGGGTTAGTTAATAGTTAAGGCTAGAGTTAATAAAACATTAACTAAGGGTTAGTTATGGATGTGGCATTTTCACTTTTTTATGAAAGTCAAGTTGAGCTGTTGAGGAAAGATACCATGCTAGAAGAGAGGGATCATTCTTCTTACCGATTTCCATCTGGACCTCGAACCTGCCCCTCATCAGGGCGTCATCTATCAGGTCAGGCCTGTTGGTCATACCTGGAGGGGGGGGGGGGGGAAGAGAGAGAGAGGGGGGGGAGAGAGAGAGAGGGAGATAGAGAGAGAGCGAGAGAGGGAGAGAGAGAGAGAGAGGGAGGGAGAGAGAGGGGGGGAGAGAGAGAGAGAGCGGGAGAGAGAGAGAGAGAGAGAGAGAGAGAGAGGGAGGGAGAGAGAGGGGGGGAGAGAGAGAGAGAGAGGGAGAGAGGGAGAGAGAGGGAGAGAGGGAGAGAGAGGGAGAGAGAGAGAGAGAGGGAGGGAGAGAGAGGGGGGGAGAGAGAGAGAGAGAGGGAGAGAGAGAGGGAGATGGGGGGGAGGGGGAGAGAGAGAGGTGTAAGATAGAGGGGTCGGCAACAGGCGGCCCATGGGCCAAAACTGGACCGCTAGATTTATGTATGTATGTACCGTATGTATGTATGTATGTATGTATGTATTTATTCAATTTAATTATTCATTTTACAATATCGGACTGACAGTCCCACATATAGCCTATGATTAGAATTTGAAATCTTTTATTGTCATTGTACATGATACAACAAAATTAGGAGTGCTACTCAGCGCAGTTAAGACGGGGGGACAAGCTGCTGGCGTTTTAACTCACAAGTAGGCCCAGGTCATTTTTCAGTTTTTTACAGATTCTGAAATGGCAGACTGTATTTGATTTGATACTTTATTGTCCACCATGGTGGAAATTTTTCTTTGGCTTCTCTTCCCATCAAGATACATTGTGCACAGTCAGCACACCATAAAACATAAAGACATAGAACATAAAACACACATGTACAAGTTAAGACAGATAGTGCAAATAAACATATGATTCCAAATACAAACCCCTAACTAAAAATGGCTTCCTACCTATCTAAAATACCAGTCATATACCTACCTACCTAAAATATTACAAATACAATACCTAACTAAAATAGCTTCCTGTATGCTTTCAAATGATGTGTCACACATTGTAATATGTGAGATATGCTTATTTGATTGTTCACATTCTGGAAAGTAAGAAGCTGAGAAATCGGCCCTCAAAGTTTGGAGAAGTTTTTCACACCTGAGGCAGTGAGCAATGGGGGAGTGAACAATAGCTGCTCATTTACATTAACCACTCCCCATCCACTCCAGCTGATCACTGTCACTCTGACACACTGGGAGACAGTCCACAAGTAAGACAGAATGTAGGACTGTTTAGGTGATGGGTTTCATACACTTTCTGTAATAAAACATCGGAAAGCAAAAATCTTATCAAACGGGGTACGCGTGGTCTAATTTTGAGGTATCCATGTTTTTATCACTTCTCATCTGGATTATTTTAATTATTATTACATGTGTGCCTGTTATGTTCTTTTTGGGCTCCTTGTGCAGAGAAAATTCCCTGAGGGGCAATAAAGGTTTAATTCATTCATTCATTCATATAATAATAATAATAATAGGATATAATATGAATAAGGATTTGATAAGGGAGTTCAGAAGCTGCTGAACAAAAATTGCACTGTCAACTTTCCTCTTTAGACTTTATGATAGTGACATTTTCTCTTGCTAGCTAGCAGGTTCAATGTTTAGCTAATTTCACTCTGCAGTGTGTGGGAGGCGATATTTTTTTCCGGATGATGGCGAAGGCTGGAGGCACCCTCTCTGCCTGTGATTGGCCTATAGCGTCAAACGTTCATCCAATCACATTCGCTTGGCTATCCTGCGTCTCTTTCTACAGTCTGTGGTCAGACAGACAGCAGTTTCGCTTGCTAGCATGCATGAAAGACGCCACTGTGTGTTTATGTTTTTGATATAGTCTGGTCTCTGGTTTATAATGCTGCCACTACTCTTGGCAGTGCACGTATGTAGCCTACAGACAAAGAAAAGATAAAAGATTAATGAGAATTGATCAAGGGTTATATAAAAACAGTGTCAATGCCCATTTACTCATTCTAACACAAGAGTGACATGTATTTGAATTGAAATATGTATCAGTATGTGGTGTTTGCCCAGCCCTTCATTGGGAAATGCAGCTTTATGGAGTGAGATCACATGGAGATGGTCTTCAGAAACTTTGATGAGATTGACAGTAAGTAAACATTGTTTCAGATACATGGTGTAGTTGTGGAAAAGTGTGTGTGAGTTTGGAAGAGGAGTGCACCACTATGTGGAGACATGCATCCATAGCAGTGTTGATTTCGTAGACGAGAACTATGAGGAAAAATGATAGTCGACTACCTATTTTCACTGGTGAAAACTAGACGAAAAATGTTAGGGAGGGACGAATTGGCAAGAGATCCAGAGTGAGGACACTGAGTGAGGGCACTGAGTGAGGGCACTGAGTGAGGACACTGAGTGACTGAGGACACTGAGTGAGGACACTGAGTGAGGACACTGAGTGAGGACACTGAGTGAGAACACTGAGTGAGAACACTGAGTGAGGACACTGAGTGAGGACACTGAGTGAATGAGGACACTGAGTGAGGACACTGAGTGAGGACACTGAGTGAATGAGGACACTGAGTGAGGACACTGAGTGAGAACACTGAGTGAGGACACTGAGTGAGAACACTGAGTGAGAACACTGAGTGAGGACACTGAGTGAGGACACTGAGTGAATGAGGACACTGAGTGAGGACACTGAGTGAATGAGGACACTGAGTGAGGACACTGAGTGAGGACACTGAGTGAGGACACTGAGTGAGGACAGGGTCCCACATCCCCGACTGATGAAAACACTCACTCTACTGCCACTCACCAATCACCAGGATGTTGTTGAGCTGCTCCACTCCGTCGATCTTGGACAGGAGCTGGTTGACCACGGTGTCGTGCACGCCCATGCAGATGTCGTCCAACTGATCAAAGATGATGATGTGGAGGCCGCTGTTGGCTCCCAGCTGGAGGGAGGAGAAGGACAGGACAGAGCTTAGCGCTCAGTGTGTCTGGCTGCTGTGTGCATTAGTCCAGCTTTCACATCAACTGTTATTGTGCTGCGTTCCAGGCTGGGAAATTAACTGGGGCTCGCGGTGAAATGCCTGTAAAAAATATATATCTATAATTGTGCTTTGAATTGGGGTGACGGAGGGCTTTTAAACGTGCTGAGTGAGGTGGGGGGTGAGAGAGAGAAATGTCAAAGGAACGAAAGAAGAGATAAGGTGAGTCTCTTACCAACAGCTTCCTGATATTGGCCTCAGACTCGCCCACGTACTTGTCGAGGATCTCACGGCCGTCGACGATCTTGGCGTTCAGCATCTTACCGATCTGCCGGGCCATCAGAGTCTTACCGCAGCCCGGGGGCCCGAACAGCAAGATGCCCTTCACGTGCTCACAGCCTGCCAGAGAGGAACGAGAGGAGGACAGGAACAAGGCAAGATAGAGGAGAGCAAAGACAAGAAAATGGCAAGAGAGATGAAAGAGAAGGGAAGATTGTACGTTAAGGAGGGCAACCATTTTTTTTTTTAAAGGTATTGTTATGTGTTCAAAGCCTGGGGGAGAAGAGACGGGATCAAAATGTATTTCTAAATCATTTCTAGAGATAAAAGCAATCAAAAGTATATTATTATTATTATTGATTATTATTGATGTGTATGTGTGTAAGAGAGGAGAGAGGGGGGGGGGTTGAGATCGTAGTGCTCAGGAGTCCATTATGTTGGCAAAGCAGATTGTATTCTTGTTATATTACATTTTTGTACCACAGAATGTACAGCACAATTTCAAGGTAGGTTAGGTGATGTCATCAACTAATATTCAGTTACATTATAGACACATTTTGTTTGCAGGGAAAGAGATGTTTATAACCTGAGACTTAAAATTTGTTTTTTAAAGAAAACTAGTTGCAACCTTCTAACTGTCAATTCTTCTGCATCTTTTATGCGTAATTTTTCATCTTTCCTCCATAGAAAATATAGCTTGAAATAAATTCCTCTCCAATAAAACAATAGCAGAAGTACAAAGAAAGAAAGAAAGAAAGAAAGAAGCATGGGTGTCAATTCAGTATGGCAAACGCTCCCAACATTATTATCCCGTACCACCGGTCAGCGCTAATAATAGCCGGTTCATTTACGCTAATTAATGATCCTCCTGTCCTCTCACCTGACAGCCCCCGACGCGTCGGTTAAATATGTCATGTCGAGTCCTGAACATGTTCTTATGTTATATTATTCATTACCTGTTGTTGGTATTGTGTGGAATGATGTTTTATGATATGCCTATTTAACGTATATTTAACTCAGTCTGTAAATCTCATGTAAATCCAAGGTAAATTCATATTTATCATCCACAGAACACTTCAACACTCATCTACATATTGTATATATTGACTCGATTTGATTCGATTTGATTGCACTTGCAACCTTGCAATTGCCGTTAGTTATCTTCCTACTTCTTATCCCTGTATATTGATGTAACCGCTACGCTGCATACAGACACTAAGACAAATTCCTCGTATGTAACTTGCATACTGTGGCAATAAAAGTGATTCTGATTCTGATTCTGATGGAGCAAGCCTCCCGAAGTGATTATTAATGCCTGCGTTTATATCGTATATATGCTTATGCGCACTCCCGCGAGTGCGGATCATGACCATCTCAACCCCTAGTATAGGATCCGCATTATTGGAAAAGCGGCTGTTGTTTAACACTGGCAGCTCATGCTCCGGATCATGTAGCTGTTATGTCTGAGTGGGCGGGTGGTGGCACTTTACAAACCATTAATTCCCAGTGATCATTATTTTCATGAATGGACGTAGCATTAGTTACGTGGCTGGATTATTTGGAAGAGAGCCAAATTAGGTGAGTAAACAAATAAAAGTTGAATAGTTTCTTTCTCCCCTATCTGCCAGTTTAAAAATGCAACAAGGAGATGTGATAGCCTACTACTAGAGTTGCGCGATCTTGACCTCAGTCAGATCGTCAATCGCCACTCTTTGACATCGCCAATACACTGATGTCATCGCGCAAGCACATGGCTAATTAATATGGACTTTAACATCCATATTAATAATTAGCCATGTGCTTCAGCTGCGTGCTGTAGTTTGCTAAATTAGCATCGATGCTAGCGGGACTTACCCAGTTATCAGCATTGCCTGCTTACTGCTGCGCTGCTTGCTGGTAATGTTAATCCCATGTCAGAAAAAGTCTCCAGATTTGTCGCTAACGTTAGTCTCTTCTGAGAAAGATTGTCTCCAGGAGAGTCTGAAAAGTTGTCTCGGGTTGGATGCAGCCAAGTATTGTGAGGCAGCCAACCAGTGTTGTTACCAAGCTAGAGGAGCCTATTTGGTTATGTCGATGAGAGGAGCTGACTGACTGACAGCCTATATCGAGACATAGGCCTAGCCTAACTTTTGTGGGGAGAAATACATTGAAAACTAGTCAGATATGACTTGAATGCCACTTGTAAAATAAATCACCCACAGTGATTGACGACGGTGCGACCACTATTTTGACTGGGCGGCTTTATGTAACAAAGGCAAGCGCTCATTTTTGGCACATTGCCACCCCTCGTTATTGCCTGAATGGTCGGAATGGATCATCCGTTAAAACGGCATGTTTTTGAATGGAGTTTGGTTACAGATTCGCTAAAGCTGTTTCCATATCACATTTCTTGTTATCGATACACGCTACCGCACCCCTCCCCCCGCCCACTGGCAGAGAGAATACGGACCATTTCCAGCTGCTTCTAAACACAGACTCCTCATGTCTAGAAAGGTAAAATCGGAGCATATCCTGCTCTGGCTAGCCGGACATGATCCAGACTTCATGTTTAGAAGAGGCTCTGGTAGCACGCATAACATGAAGGCTCGGCCCTTCGTGCGGCTGACCCGGGTTCCAATCTGACCTGTGTTCCTTTGCCGCATGTCATCCCCTCTCTCTCTCCCCACCTTTCCTGTCTGCCTACTGTCCTATATAAAATAAAGGCGAAATGCCTCAAGAAAAAAAAAGAAAAAACTTCACTCCATCATGGTGAGCTGCAATGATTCCACAACTATTTTCATAATCAATTAATCGTTTTGAGTAAAAAAATGTTTTATCTGATTCCAGCTTCTAAAATGTGATTGATTGATTTTTTTAAACTACTGTATGAGTAAACTGATTATCTATGGGTTGTGGACAAGACAAGAGATTCGAGGACGTCATCTTGGACTGATCGCCATTTTTCACCATTCTCTGACATTTTATAGACCAAACGACTAATTCATCGAGAACATAACCGGCAGATTAACCGTTAATGAAAATAATCATAGTTACAGCCATGGTTTCTCACCCATCTGTTCCACAATGTCAGGAGGGAAGACTCGGGAAGCGAGGGCTCCGCAGAAAATGTCAGATAACTCCTTGTCCAGACCACCGATCCCCATCTTCTCAAAGTTCCAGTCTGGGTTGATGATTGTCTGCCGTTGCTCCTTGGTCTTGGCCTTACCTATAAAGTGAATAGAGGACTGCTTAGTCAGCAATTCTCATCAAAAAAGACAAGTCGAGTCCTTAGTTAAGGCAAGTCAAGTCCCAAGTCATTTTCTTTTGGGCAAGTTAAGTCAAGTCACAGGTTATGTCAAGTGGAGTCCTTAGTTAAGGCAAGTCAAGTCCAAAGTCATTTTGTTTTGGGCAAGTCAAGACAAGTCAAGTCAAGTCACAGGTTATGTCAAGTGGAGTCCTTAGTTAAGGCAAGTCAAGTCCAAAGTCATTTTGTTTTGGGCAAGTCAAGACAAGTCAAGTCAAGTCACAGGTTATGTCAAGTGGAGTCCTTAGTTAAGGCAAGTCAAGTCAAGTCCCAAGTCATTTTGTTTTGGGCAAGTCAAGTCAAGTCAAGACAAGTCACAGGTTATGTCAAGTCGAGTCCTTAGTTAAGGCAAGTCAAGTCCAAAGTCATTTTGTTTTGGGCAAGTCAAGACAAGTCAAGTCAAGTCACAGGTTATGTCAAGTGGAGTCCTTAGTTAAGGCAAGTCAAGTCCAAAGTCATTTTGTTTTGGGCAAGTCAAGACAAGTCAAGTCAAGTCACAGGTTATGTCAAGTGGAGTCCTTAGTTAAGGCAAGTCAAGTCAAGTCCCAAGTCATTTTGTTTTGGGCAAGTCAAGTCAAGTCAAGTCACAGGTTATGTCAAGTGGAGTCCTTAGGGCAAGTCAAGTCCAAAGTCATTTTGTTTTGGGCAAGTCAAGACAGGTCAAGTCAAGTCACAGGTTATGTCAAGTCACTTTTTTATGCCCAATATACAGTACTGCAGTCTTACCTTCCTTTATAAAGAAAAAAGACAAGTGATATTATTGGCCAATTCTAACCTGTTCAAAAAGTATGACAAGGATGATTGAGTTTGTATTATAATTATTGATATTCAGTTAAATAAATATAATCAAACAAAAGTCAAATAGCTTTATACTAAGTACTAACGTAAGTGCCTTCTCTCCTTGTAAAATCAAAACCATCCAGTGAGAGGAGCGAGACTGACAGCCAATCATGACAATGCCATAAGGAGGAGCATGAGTCATCCAATCAGGAGAATGTCATTTCCAACTTACACTCGCATACCGGATAACTTTACACAGACACTTAACAAGGTTGAACATCTTAATATTTTATATTTAATCTGATGGACACAAACAAGTCATCCAAGTCATCACAACTCAAGTCAAGTCAAGTCCAGAGTCTAGCTTCCAAGTCCAAGTCAAGCCTGAAGTAATTTATTTTTTGTCAAGTCAAGTCGCAAGTCATCCCAGTCACCAAGTCTCAAGTCCCCAGCTCTGCTCAGTAGTAGTATCAAACTGATGTGTATGAGGATATGGTAAGAAAATACTGATACAGATAATACTAAAGAAATACTAATACAATAATATTTCAAGATAGGAAGAGGACATTTGATGTGTAAAGTCAAGACAGAATTAGTATTTGAAAAATAAAAAAAATAATTCTAGTTTGCCTTCTTGGTCTTTGTCTTAACAGACAGAGTAAGCAAGACGACGATTCATAATGTGTGTGAAAGAGATTACTGTAATGTAGAATAAAGGAGAGTGTACTATGGACAGGGTTTTGTATTGGGCTGAATTTAAACTCTACCAAAGTGACATTTTACTGCCATCTAGTGGAGGGAATAGATCCTGCAGAAATGTTAGATTTTGAAAAGGGCTGGCAAAACCAAACAAACAAACAAAACAAAACATGGTGAACGCTAGAATCCACAGTAAGAAAACAAAGATGGGAGAATATACAGTAGGTAAAGGCAGGGTATTGATTGTTGAATTAAAGGTATAAAATTTCCTCGAAAGCCAATGTCAGCCTTCGACTGACTTTTATATAGAATTTTAGCATTTAAATACCGCAGCTTTCAAAATGTCCCTCCGTGACTTTTTCCACCCCCACTTTCTGTGCGTTAGATTTTCAAAATCACACAACAAAATGTGACCTTTACATTGTCCACATTCATTAATGTGACGGAGGAATGTGACAATTCCCACTATGAGGTGAGGTGGTGAAATGTGGTGTGTGTTGAAGTAAGGAACACTATGAGGTGAGGTGGTGAAACGTGGTGTGCGTTGAAGTAAGGAACAGGTGAGGTGAGGTGGTGAAACGTGGTGTGTGTTGAAGTAAGGAACGTACCAACGAGTGTGAGGGAGGAGCTCTCTGCCTTCTCGAAGATCACCTGGCTGTTGCCAACCATCAGCCCGACGTCGATCTGCCCGAGCGAGACAACACAGAGAGAAACCCACTGTTTTCTACATCCACATTCATATTCACATATACTGTTTTTATGAGTTGGTGCATGGAAACACCACAGCTCGCATACAATAACAGGGATAAGCAAACCCTTCACATGTTTGTTTTTTGGCAAATTTTGCAGGGCACGGAGAATAGCAGATGACTTGGGAAGACCCATTAATTTGCGCTGCGCCCGGGCACAAACGATAAATTAGCGCTTTTACCACGATAGAGCCCCAAATGTGGCCAGTAGGCCCCAAATGTGGCTAGTAGGCCCCAAATGTGGCTAGTAGCACCATGTTGTAATATTGAATGTCCAATATATATGTATTTATTGTTTTTTTCCTTCTCTTTTCTTTTCCTGTGTTTCTGAGCCTGTCCGTCTGTCCTGTTTGTGTATTGTTAAACAAAAAGAAAATAAAGTATTGGGAAAAAAATGTTATGACAAAAATAAACTTTGATTGTCAGTACCGTATATATTTTGTCCTTTTCATCAAATTAGTAACTATAATTGGGAGTGATGGGGTTACAATAGGTGATGTTACAGTTACAGTGTGTGTTACAGTAGGCTACTGGTGGAAGTGCACGGTCACAATCTGGCTCTCTGGTAGCGAGGACATTTTTTGTGTGGCCCGCTCTATCATCAAAATTGCCCATCCCTGATGTGAGCTCTTTGGTGCAGAATCAGATGACATGCGACTAGACAAGATAGATATTAGAATGTTTTCATACAACACCAATGGTTCTACAGGTGGGAGAGCTGAGTGGAGGGGGTCTTTAATGGCCCATAAGAGGTATTGTTAATGCCGTCGCTTATCGATTCTGGTGAATTAGGCAATTTGGAATAAATGAAAAAATAATATCTGTTCTTGATACCCAGCCCTACAAATGCCCTATGATGCCAACAAATGGCTAATGTGAAAAATGCAATTTTGAACTTGTGGCCTTGCTGCTTCCAGGGGTCAATCTAATGTAGAGAGAGTGCTGTGGGCGGGGTCAGACTGATTCCAGGGGTCAATCTAATGTAGAGAGAGTGCTGTGGGCGGGGTCAGACTGATTCCAGGGGTCAATGCTGTCTCAGCTACCTTCTGTTTCTTTCCAGAGGCTGGTTCTCCTGTAAGGATGCTGGCATCCATGGCCTCTATATCCTTGATCACCAGGCCAAACAGCTTGTCGCAGAAACGGAAGATCATCTGAGAGGGAGAGAGAGAGAGGGAGAGAGAGGGAGATAGAGAGAGAGGGAGGGAGAGGGAGAGAGAGAGAGGGAGAGAGAGGGAGGGAGAGAGAAGGAGAGAGAGGGAGGGAGAGAGAGAGAGAGAGGGAGAGGGAGAGAGAGAGGGAGAGAGAGAGAGAGAGAGAGAGAGAGAGGGAGATGGGGAGAGAAATGAGAGGATGATGAAAACCTGAGCAACAACAAACAACAAATGTATGTGTGTCTTGCGTTTATGTATTTGTGTGTGGCAACCTCCAGTTCAGAAAAATGAAGCCAATGCGGAAGTGCCTTAAACCTACATTCTTTCTAATGGCCAGCAAGGGGCGACTCCACTGGCTGCAAAAAAGAAGTCCAATTGTATGGAAGTCAATGGGGAAAAGCCCATTTAGCCCAGGGTTTATGGTCTCAATCGTTAGTTTCAAGTCTTCTTCAATGCAGCATAATGTTCATTTGATTACGGTCCCATTTCGAGTCAAATAGACGATAAAGCAGACTATGCTTTGGGTGTGATTGACAGGTCACCTGTCCAGTGAATGTACAGCTCGCCAATCATAGACCAATAGCATGCGGCACTTCTTGGAAAGCCCTGGTCTCACGCCAGCTGCTTCTGGCTGCAAATAACCAAGATGGCGCCGGGCAAAATGTCAAACTGGAGGCTTCAAAACAGGAGTCCACAAACCAATGGCTGACGTCACGGTCATGTCCATATTTCTATACGGTCTATTATATGGCGTGATTGCATTTACCTGCTGGGTGATAGAGAAGGACTGGTTGTTGAACTGCTGGATGAACTCGGCGGCCATCTTGTCTGAGTCGTAGGGGGAGGTGTCGGTGCTCTTCTTCTGCAGGAAGTCAATTTCGATTGTCATGGCGCCGATGCACTGCTTGGACTTGTCAAAGTTGTAGTTGGACACTGCGGGGGACAGACAGAACTTTAAAGTTGTAGTTGGACACTGCAGGGGACAGACAGAACTTTAACAAATGACACACACAACAAGGAATGAGTGAAGTCCAATGTGTATCGTCTAGAATTAGAATGACCACAGAAATGATTTTACTAGAAGCTATAGGCTACATCCTAGACTAGAATAACAATAAAGAATAGACGGTTTCCTGTTGCAGTGTTTGCTAATACAACAGGGGAGGCGGGGAGGCGCAGGGGACGGACCTTATTTGCACAAAGTATAGAGCTCCATACTTTATGCAAGACGCGGGGCCCCGCCTCCGGCTCACGGAACTCCCCGCTTGCCCCCACAATGCATTGCGCGGCTGTCTCCAACACACAATGAATGGGAGGCGTGAACACACACCTTTAGCCTTGTGCATCACAGAACAAAAACACTGCTGCTGAGAAATGTTGATCCCATTTCTTGTAACCCAAAAAGGCATTATTGTGTCAAGAGAGGAGGCAGACGTCACCACATGGTGAGCACAGACCCTCCCCCCTAGAGGAGGCAGA
>NC_139646.1:27658661-27678661 GCF_964638095.1 Poromitra crassiceps
ATAGCAAAACTCAAAGATATCAAGTAGGATCTAATTTCACCATTCAAATTGAAATTATAATCCACTAGGCATCTTGCAACCTACGCGAGTTCGCCTGCCTTGCAGCTCGCTGAGCTAGCCCTGCAGCTCGCATAAGCAGCTACTTCACATTGGAGGCAATTTGATTTTGGCAAGGTACAGCGCAAGTTGTAGCTCAAACATGCAGACGAGTGGACAGGTAGGCTAAGTATTCTCCATATCCGAAGGTTATGGATAAGTTGACCGCCATTTATCGTCTGTTACCAATGACAGTCTTTGTGTGTTACCATTCAAAGTAGGCTACCTTAATAAGCACTTACTAGTTAGCTAATAGCTTACTAATAGGTATAGCTTAATAATAGCTAATTAAGATACTTTCTAAGGTACTATCTGTTGTTATTCATTTTCTTTGTGCAAATAAACAATAAACAATTATAGCTGCTGCGCAGCAATGGGTCGTGGCCGGGCAAGTCTCAAGGCTTTGAGCTAGAGTCCCCAAGTCAAGGCTGAAGTCTTAGCTATACTCCAAGTCAAGTCTCACGTCTTTGGTCACAAGTCTAAGTCAAGTCTCAAGTCTCTTATGGATGAGTGTTCTATCATCTGCTTCTGCTGCATGCCATCCAGTCTGCTTAGAACATTGCATAGCTAAAACTAAGGGATTCAAAGCAGGTTCAGGTTTCTTTGCAGCATGTAGCTTTTTCATCATCTGATTCCGTTTTTTGTTGCGAGGCATCTCACAACAATACAAGTAGGAATCAGTATATTCACAAACAAAAGTAGTAGTTACTTGCCTGTTGCCTCACTGTTGTAGCGTGGATGAGGTACTGGTGGAGTTGATGTTAGATGGAGAGGGAGGCTGAGCGATTAATAGCCACCTGGGGAGTTTGTATCTCTTCGGTCCTACGCTGCAGGTCTGTGAGGTCACACAACTGATATACGAGCAGGAGCTGCTTTTTCCTCTTATGGACAGACTGGATGCTTGCTGGTGGTGTTTTATGGGACTGGATGCTTGCGTGTAAAAACACACACTGCTTCCACTTATATAGGGTGAGCCAGGAAGGATTTATGACATCACTGATGACATCACAATTGCTCGAGTGACATCACTGATGGCATCACAATTGCTCGAGATGATGTCATCAGTGGGACGGACAGACAAACAGACAAACAAACAGAGCCCTAGCTCCCTTAGATAGATAGATGTGCTAATTTTTTATGTATTTCCAGACACTTTTAGAGACACTGTGAGGGAATAAATTAATTACCGTAACACATTTTTAATTGGAAATATGAAACAACAAACTTTTTTTTTCAATGGCAAGCACTTCAATATGCTCAAGGGTAATGGGTATCACCCAAAATGTGTATGATTAACAAATACGAAGTTGTAGCTAACATTGTGAGAAATGCCATGTTGTATTACGACTACATACTTACATGAGAAAATAAAAATCTGTTCTACTTAGAGACTCAACAACCATTTCTGTGGATTCCTTGCCCCCAAAAATGTGGAAATAGACACCAAATTTGTAATTCTAGGTCTAGTTGGAGTCAAGATATGGCCAACATTTTAATAATGGCAGCCATTTTGAAAAAATGTAATTTTAACATATTTCCACTAATGGGATTTTCTGGGATTTTTAATATAGTGGCATCAATATAAACATAAAAATGTGAAAATAAATTCTGTTGCAATTAGTTTAAGGTCAAACCTGATTTTCCCTAGACTACTAGGGGCCTCAATGAGGAGATGGATATCCGCCCTTTTTTATGAAGTTTTCCTTTACTTTGTCATTGATTCCTTTATATAAACTTGTCTTTGGTATCTCTAAACTGTGTCTTGGTCTACACATTGTTGCATACTACTTGATATATCTAAACTGTTGGTCTTGATCTACATAATTATGTATACTCCTATAGGTATCTCTAAACTGGTGGCCTCAGGCTTTGTTTTATTGTAATGCACCCATGAGACACTTGGAGGCGCCTCTATAGCTTAGTCCCACCCTTGATGACGGCCTTTCAGCCTGACTGTGGGGTCTGGGACACCCTAGTGAGGGTCTTTAATTTTAACTTTAATTCTTACTTTTGTTTATCACATTTTGATAATGTTACTGATTTTCATATGTATTCTTACTCTTGATCACACATGGTCACACGTCACCCATTTGATACATGGTAGTTTATACCAAATTTGATCTATTCAAAGAACAACTTTAAGATTTGTCATCATCTATGGTCTCTAGTTGTTTTCATACATATTGTTTCCAACCAGTACTTCAAAGTATTCACCTGACCATGTAACCACAGCTGTAACCCATCTTGCTTGATTGCATTGGAATTAATTGTATCATGACCTGACCTGTATGTATTTAAGATGGCGTCTCACAGTCCTTTGCCAGTCTGATCAAGAGCTTTGCTCGAAACGTCACTTTTTTGGGTGTTTGAAATAAAAAACACAAACTAGGAGCCCTTGCAGTGTGCAAGCTTTTTATTCATTTTTTACTCTGAGTTTAACGTCAGACTTTTCTTCTTCAGTCAAACAGATGGCAGGCAGCAGATTGAGTGGGATGCATTTTATTGATTGATTAAACAGAAACAGAAACAATCAACAGAACTTCAGTTTCCTCTCGAGGAATCTGGAAGTCAGGGAACACAGCGTGATGTCATCAGGATGGGACGCCAATGTGATTGGTCTGAGGGCGGGGTGGGTTTAGCTGTAGGCGTCCTTCTCAGTCTGTGATTGGCTGGAGGGCTGGACCACTGGGAGGTCAGGGGTCAATGCGGGCTGGACAGGCTGTGCCCCCAACTCACCTGGACAGAAACAAAAAACAAAACGCATGAAAACACCAGTGTCAAAAGATTTCTGCTAAATGTTTCAAAAATGCATCATGGACTAATCAGAAAAATCAGATTTATCTATAACTGTAAACCAGTTGGAAGATACCTTACAAGTCACCCAACGGGATTTACACCTTTGCACTCTTTAAATAGCAGGAAAACACGGCTCGTTAAACTCGCATTCCAGGATAACGTTAACGTACGCGGGTCTTACCCCGGCCCCTCGGAGATTCCAGGCGGGCAGGCAGCACTCATGCATCGGATTCTCCGCTACGCTCCACAGGGAAGCAGCTGGCTGCCTGCTTCTCTGCGGATCCCATTCGCGTAGCGCCGCAACACGCTGAATTCCACTCGATTTGGGGGCAGAACACGCCAGGATTGGCCAACGGCAAATCCAGTCCCCAGAATTGTCAAATCAAATCATCGAACGCTATGGCCCGCCTCTCAACTCTCTGTCATCTCAGACAAGATTTGTTTTCAGTCAGATACGTATCCGAGCCTCACTCTACACGGGTTCAGGCCGTCTTTAACTCATTGAGTGCCAAGGACGTCGATCGACGTCAAAGTAAATAGTGACGTAGAGTGCCAAGGACGTCGATCGACGTCAAATGCGTTTTTTGACGGTGGGACGTAGATCAAAGCCTCAGGCATCTCCTGTACAAATATGGGAGCTATTGAAGGTGTATAACCTATTTTACGGACTCATTAGGTGGCGACAGTGCTCTCCAGATTATAGAAAGGTCCGGAAAACAGCAGGAAAAAGCCGTGATCAAAGAGAAACCGATGCATGCTGCAGCCAGAGCCATATAGATTGCTCTGTCTGGAGCTGACGTTGGCTGCGAATAGCAGTCAATCCGCTCCCACAACTGAGCCCCTCTGTCTCTGTCTGTCTGTCTGTATAGTTTCTCCACACGATTAGCCGCCAGAAAAGCAGCACCCGACGCCAAACCATTCAGCGGTCCGGTTTGGCTCTTCCGTGTCGCGCTGGGAGCCGCCGCACAAAAACGGAGAAAATAGAGTGGGTGTGTGTTAGGCTGTGTGTTTAGTGTGGGGAGGAGTTTGCAGCTGAGGGGGGGGGAGGGGGGTGGGGCACGCAGGGCATCACACAACTACACCACGTCACTACATCAGAAAATATTACCTTCAGACTCAGTGAATGTGCTTGAAATGCTTCATTTCACAAAAGGCGGAATATCTCAGCTAATAATTTGAAACGCCTGTATTTGCTCAAAACGACCTATCTTCTCCGGCTCATAACTAAAGAACGGAAAATGGTATCAATACACTTTTTTTTGCTGATGATACAACAGAGCCAGCTCGTTCTTTGTGCGTGTTCGGTGTTTACATAGTAATATCACACAATATTCTGTGGGCCTCGAGAAATCACTGAAAACGCTCTGAAAACTCTGGCACTGGGAGCGTCCGTTCTCCAAAAGTGGCTGGCACTCAATGAGTTAAAGGAGAACTTACCTCCAAAACACTTTTTTTCAGCTTTTAACCAATATATATGACTTTGGGGGTGATGTGTGAAGAATGCTGGTCAAAATTTCCACATTTGTGACGAAACTGTTGCCATTCTGCCATTTGTATCATTCTTCAGCAGCATAACTGGCATAAGCGCCCTCTAAGGGTGGAACACTGCTTTTTTTTTTGCCCGCAAATGAATGGGATATTTGACACGTCACGGTGAACCAAAGACTATGGGATTTCAAGATAGTTACTCCACTACTCCCCCTGTACCCTTTCAGCTCCTCACAACTCCAAGCCTATTCCCATGATGTCACTTGACCTGTTAATTTATTACAATCGCCTGTTATTTTCCTACCAACTCATATGTAACACAACAATACTATCAATAAACGCCACTATAATCATAAAGGACATGGCATAGCAAGTAAATCATTCCCAACCTTTTTCATACTAATACCCAAAACGCAAATTAAAAACGGATTTCATTGCGCGGTTTATCGCTAGTTAGACGAGGGAATGACGTGGAGAAATCTCGCATTGTGTTACCCCAGAGCGGGGGGTTTGTCCTATTGTGCGGTGTGCTGCCATAACGAGCCTCACGTCACTTTGCTCTTATCGATAGGTACAGACGCCCACATACACATACATGGAAAAAAATAATTAAATTTCTAGTTCGCCACTGAATTACCAAATTGATATAACTTTAAACCATTTTGAGCAACACTGTTTCCATACATGCCACCAGCGTTGGCTAGTTGTTGATATTTATAAAGATATTGCCCCTCTCAAATAAATTATTTTTGAGGCGGTGGGCAAACTGTAATGGCGTCGATTTCCGAAAAAAAATCTTGACTTGAACACAGCCAAAGAGTTTAGTATAGACAAGAGCATATGTCATTTCTTGGTTTTTTCCATAGGTTTTTTCAAATCACTGTTCTGATACATATCTAGGGGGTAAGTCCTCCTTTAAAGGACTTTTACTTTTCACATTATAATTTATCATTTGACATTGTTTTCTGCTTGCTCTCCTGCTATAGACAGTTTGAATTTGACAACATAAACATTCTAAATTGCTCCCAGCTTACTTCCTGTTTGCTAGTACAATAACTGACAGAACATAAGCTAGGTTTCAAACGGTTCCCCAGCAACCTAGCGAGTCAAATTCCTCATTTGACATATCATTATTCACTATGGCTATTAAAATTAATCTTGAATCTTGAATGAGTCCTGGTCGCTGCACTAGCGCCTCCTCTGATCGCTCGGGGCGCCTGTTCGGGGGGGATGGGGGGAACTGGGGGGGAATAACAGAAGCAGAAGCACATGTATCAGATAAGCATGTGTTAAGCCTGGATTATGCTTGACGCTTTGGCCGGCCGCATGGAAATGAGAGACACGGAATCCTGACGAGGAAACGTGTGGAGCTTTTATACTCTGTGTGGGTTTCTGCAGGCGGAATTGAGCGCGAGTCTTGAAAACTCCACTTTGTCCGCCCAGCCGCGTCCGCATCCGCGTCCGCGTAGTTACAAAATTCGGCGTGCGCACGGCCGGTCGAAAACCGTCCGCACAGAGCCTTGCGGAGGGGCGTGTCTGCTGATTTGACGTCACCTTTCCGCGCGGACACTCGCGTTCCTCGCTGATGCGGAAAGCATAATGAGACCTTTAGTCTACAACTCTCCCCAGATCCACAGAGGGGGTGGAGCAACGACCGGGACAGCAGGGGAATTTGGAAAGAATTTCTTTGGATAGAAAAATAAAAGACAGACTCCACAGAGAAGGTGTACATACTGGTTCCACAGAGAAGGTGTACATACTGGTTTGATGTCATTGTTGAGGGCTTCCATGAAGTGAGAGTGGTTGATCGTCAACTCCTGTGCTCTCTTCATGTCCACTTCAAATGTAGGCTGGAGAGGAACGCACACACATGCACCAGCATCAGGAGAGGAACACATGCAAATGATTTTGCCGTGTCTTTGAGCAACTGACCGTTGTGTACTGTTTCATGGCGTTGGACTTGGCGGCTTTGACCAGACCCGACAGTTCGGCCCCGCTGTAGTTCTTGGTCTCGGCTGCCAGCTCGTTGATGTTGACGTCCTTCGCAAGCCGGCCGGACTCTCGCATCTTTTTGGTGTGGATGTTCAGGATCTGCAAACGCCCCTCTTCATCAGGGAGACCTAGATGCGAGGTGGGCAGAGGGAAAGATGGAGGGCTGGTGGTGAGGACCAGGACAGGGCGATGGAGGAAGGGAGACGGTGAGGACTAGGAGAGGGAATGGTAACACTTTACAATTAGAGTCACTAAATTAAAGGTTAGTTAATGCTTAATAAGCACTAACTAACCTTTAACAGTTAACTAATGTGTCTAGTAATCATTGGTGTTCATGTTAACTAGGTATTAATTTATACATTATTTAATAGTTTATGGTTTTTTATTTATTTATTTATTTCAGGGACAGTGCAACATTAATGAACATTTGCATGTAAATGTGCCGGATTGTAGCCTTAGCTCATTTCCATCCGTAGTCCCTCGACAGGTAGAGGTAAGGTACAACAAGGCCAGGTCTAAACCTGGCATACGGCCGGTGCATGGGATCGTCACCCATGTATACCCATACACATTTTAACAATCAACAGAACACATATAAGCCATCGTCTGATTTTCCACCTTTTTTCCCTGTTTGTGTTTAGGGATGCAGGATATTATGGAGTTTTTTAAACAATACGATAACCCATAAATATCTGCTTCGATACTCGATACAGATACGATACTCGACACCTAATGGATAAGAAACAGAATGTCCACAAGGTTGATCACATTCACAAATTCAAGGTTTAGTAACACCCTTAACAGTCACTGTGGGATTGAAGGACACCTTTTTAAATGTGTCTCTCTGGTGTTAGAAGACCACCATATTAACTGAATGTTTCTGTGTTAGAAGAATAACACCATATTAACTGAATGTCTCTCTGTGATAGAACAACGCCATAATGTAGGCCAGTGGTTCCCAAATGGTGTGCCTTGGGATTTTGCATTATTGCAATTGCAAATATAGCCTAAAACTATACAAAAAGTGGGTGTGTTGCTGCTTTGATGTAGTAATTTTGCAAAGTTACAAATTAATTCCTAGAGTAATATATTTTGTCAAATTGTATTTGACATTAGTAAATAAAAAAGCATTTAGAGTGATAAGAGTAATAGAGGCTATTTTGCACCAATAGACTTAGGCTATATAGGTGTGCCTTGAGATTTTGTCGTGCCATTTGGTGTGCCATGTCATGTCATGATGTCAATGTTTGAGACAGGTCCTTTGCCTGTCTCATTGAAAACAGAATAGAAAAATATGAACTGCAGCACTCTGCACAGCACACTGTAGGCTATGTAAGATGGCTCACACTGAAAAGTTATTAGTGTGTCTGTCCAGTAACACACGATAACATAGTAAGGGTAACCCAGGTTATTTCGGGACACATTACAGATGTCACTCAAAGACCACACGCCCGGGCTTTACCGACGGGTCCTGAAGGCGTCTTGTGCATCAGGCAGACTGGAGAGGATGATGCAGCTGCAAGTGTTTGTCTGCTCTCAACTCCGTGAATATCGCTTTAATCTTCATAACAGCAGCTCATTACCTGCTGTACACAACATGCACTAGTTCTGCACAAGCACTCGCGGGTCTCTCCTCCTTTCACCGACTCTCACTAATCTCACCGCTGTTTACATGCTTTTCAGATCGTCTATTAGATAACACGCTAGTTATAGCCTACTTAGCTCAGCTGTTAGCTACTTAGCTTAGCTCTCTGCCTCTCGGTAAGATGTTCATGTTCCTTACGCATAACATTCATGTATATTTGCTGAAAGGGGAGACGTCTCCCGTTACTGTTGATGTCCAGTGTGATGGCAGAGACACTGGGAAATGTGTGTTTGTTTATTTGTTGCGTCGCGTGTAACGTTAATTAGACGAGGAATCCCGCAACTTCATTTCAAAAGCACAACAACGACCAGTTAGTGATGGTACCGAACTTTGGGAACTTCCAATACCGAACTGTTTATACAGTACACAGTAAACAAATTTAGATATTTTTACAGAATCGATATTTCGAGGCCAATTGGCCGGAAAACCAGGATAGCCCCGATTTCTATTTTTCTGCACGGACCATGATCTGCGGACTAGGATCTGCGGCCGTCAGCGACTCTGTCAAGCTGAACAAGATCAGATCAGGGCAGACAGGAAGTCCGAAACCGGACATTCGTCAAATAAAACTAATTTCAAAGTAAAAGCCCATCTTGATGAAAGGGTGCCAGGAGTCGTGTATGCAGCGATTGGGACACACATGCTTCCATAGGCCAGTGCAAGCACCGGCCTAAAAAGTTTAAAAGAAGAAGAAATAGAAAAATTAGTGCATACATAAGACAACTGACAGGGATACGATACCTAACCCTAAAGAGGAGAGGAGACAAACATATACATGAAGGAGGCATTTAACTTTCCAATTCAGGTGGGCACATACAGACTTTCAATTCAGGTATGCAATACAAATAAAGGAAAAACAGGAGACATTAGGGACATTGACTAAGGTAGACATTGGACTTTCAGGGATATACATATACAAAAAACAACACATGAAACAAGAGGGTTTAGATGTGGTCGCAGTTTTGGTTTGATCTGAGCCATGACTTTAACAGCCCCTTGAAGGTGTGAATGCTGCTACTCTCTCTGACTGACATTGGTAAGCTATTCCACAGTTTGCTACCTCTGTAGGACAAAACATTTTGTCCTACAGAGGACCGTCTCAGAGGTAGTTCTCAGTCGCCTCTCAACGAGCTTTGCGTGATGTTCTGGGTAGCTCTCCGCTTGATAAAGTCTTCTAAGGGAGGTGGTGCTAGCCCATGAAGGATTTTATAGATCATACAGGCAATTTTTTTTTTTTTATAATTGTCAAAGCTGAGGAGCTTGTACTTTAGAAGGATATTGCAATGATGGTAAGATGTAGGTTTCTTATCTAAGATTTTCAGGGCCTTTTTATATAGAGACTCGATGGGCTTCAAGGTGGTTACTCCTGTGAAGGAGCAGCTCGTAAGGGTTAGTGGTGAGGGTTAGGGTTAGTTAATAGTTAGAGTTAATAAACATTAACTAAGGGTTAGCTATGGATGAGTTAGGGTGAGGGTTAGGGTTAGTTAATAGTTAGAGTTAATAAACATTAACTAAGGGTTAGCTATGGATGAGTTAGGGTGAGGGTTAGGGTTAGGGTTAGTTAATAGTTAGAGTTAATAAACATTAACTAAGGGTTAGTTATGGATGGGTTAGGGTGAGGGTTAAGGTTAGTTAATAGTTAAGGCTAGAGTTAATAAAACATTAACTATGGGTTAGTTATGGATGGGTTAGGGTGAGGGTTAGGGTTAGTTAATAGTTAGAGTTAATAAACATTAACTAAGGGTTAGCTATGGATGAGTTAGGGTGAGGGTTAGGGTTAGGGTTAGTTAATAGTTAGAGTTAATAAACATTAACTAAGGGTTAGTTATGGATGGGTTAGGGTGAGGGTTAGGGTTAGTTAATAGTTAAGGCTAGAGTTAATAAAACATTAACTATGGGTTAGTTATGGATGGGTTAGGGTGAGGGTTAGGGTTAGTTAATAGTTAGAGTTAATAAACATTAACTAAGGGTTAGTTATGGATGGGTTAGGGTGAGGGTTAGGGTTAGTTAATAGTTAAGGCTAGAGTTAATAAAACATTAACTAAGGGTTAGTTATGGATGTGGCATTTTCACTTTTTTATGAAAGTCAAGTTGAGCTGTTGAGGAAAGATACCATGCTAGAAGAGAGGGATCATTCTTCTTACCGATTTCCATCTGGACCTCGAACCTGCCCCTCATCAGGGCGTCATCTATCAGGTCAGGCCTGTTGGTCATACCTGGAGGGGGGGGGGGGGGAAGAGAGAGAGAGGGGGGGGGAGAGAGAGAGAGGGAGATAGAGAGAGAGCGAGAGAGGGAGAGAGAGAGAGAGAGGGAGGGAGAGAGAGGGGGGGAGAGAGAGAGAGAGCGGGAGAGAGAGAGAGAGAGAGAGAGAGAGGGAGGGAGAGAGAGGGGGGGAGAGAGAGAGAGAGAGGGAGAGAGGGAGAGAGAGGGAGAGAGGGAGAGAGAGGGAGAGAGAGAGAGAGAGGGAGGGAGAGAGAGGGGGGGAGAGAGAGAGAGAGAGGGAGAGAGAGAGGGAGATGGGGGGGAGGGGGAGAGAGAGAGGTGTAAGATAGAGGGGTCGGCAACAGGCGGCCCATGGGCCAAAACTGGACCGCTAGATTTATGTATGTATGTACCGTATGTATGTATGTATGTATGTATGTATTTATTCAATTTAATTATTCATTTTACAATATCGGACTGACAGTCCCACATATAGCCTATGATTAGAATTTGAAATCTTTTATTGTCATTGTACATGATACAACAAAATTAGGAGTGCTACTCAGCGCAGTTAAGACGGGGGGACAAGCTGCTGGCGTTTTAACTCACAAGTAGGCCCAGGTCATTTTTCAGTTTTTTACAGATTCTGAAATGGCAGACTGTATGCTTTCAAATGATGTGTCACACATTGTAATATGTGAGATATGCTTATTTGATTGTTCACATTCTGGAAAGTAAGAAGCTGAGAAATCGGCCCTCAAAGTTTGGAGAAGTTTTTCACACCTGAGGCAGTGAGCAATGGGGGAGTGAACAATAGCTGCTCATTTACATTAACCACTCCCCATCCACTCCAGCTGATCACTGTCACTCTGACACACTGGGAGACAGTCCACAAGTAAGACAGAATGTAGGACTGTTTAGGTGATGGGTTTCATACACTTTCTGTAATAAAACATCGGAAAGCAAAAATCTTATCAAACGGGGTACGCGTGGTCTAATTTTGAGGTATCCATGTTTTTATCACTTCTCATCTGGATTATTTTAATTATTATTACATGTGTGCCTGTTATGTTCTTTTTGGGCTCCTTGTGCAGAGAAAATTCCCTGAGGGGCAATAAAGGTTTAATTCATTCATTCATTCATATAATAATAATAATAATAGGATATAATATGAATAAGGATTTGATAAGGGAGTTCAGAAGCTGCTGAACAAAAATTGCACTGTCAACTTTCCTCTTTAGACTTTATGATAGTGACATTTTCTCTTGCTAGCTAGCAGGTTCAATGTTTAGCTAATTTCACTCTGCAGTGTGTGGGAGGCGATATTTTTTTCCGGATGATGGCGAAGGCTGGAGGCACCCTCTCTGCCTGTGATTGGCCTATAGCGTCAAACGTTCATCCAATCACATTCGCTTGGCTATCCTGCGTCTCTTTCTACAGTCTGTGGTCAGACAGACAGCAGTTTCGCTTGCTAGCATGCATGAAAGACGCCACTGTGTGTTTATGTTTTTGATATAGTCTGGTCTCTGGTTTATAATGCTGCCACTACTCTTGGCAGTGCACGTATGTAGCCTACAGACAAAGAAAAGATAAAAGATTAATGAGAATTGATCAAGGGTTATATAAAAACAGTGTCAATGCCCATTTACTCATTCTAACACAAGAGTGACATGTATTTGAATTGAAATATGTATCAGTATGTGGTGTTTGCCCAGCCCTTCATTGGGAAATGCAGCTTTATGGAGTGAGATCACATGGAGATGGTCTTCAGAAACTTTGATGAGATTGACAGTAAGTAAACATTGTTTCAGATACATGGTGTAGTTGTGGAAAAGTGTGTGTGAGTTTGGAAGAGGAGTGCACCACTATGTGGAGACATGCATCCATAGCAGTGTTGATTTCGTAGACGAGAACTATGAGGAAAAATGATAGTCGACTACCTATTTTCACTGGTGAAAACTAGACGAAAAATGTTAGGGAGGGACGAATTGGCAAGAGATCCAGAGTGAGGACACTGAGTGAGGGCACTGAGTGAGGGCACTGAGTGAGGACACTGAGTGACTGAGGACACTGAGTGAGGACACTGAGTGAGGACACTGAGTGAGGACACTGAGTGAGAACACTGAGTGAGAACACTGAGTGAGGACACTGAGTGAGGACACTGAGTGAATGAGGACACTGAGTGAGGACACTGAGTGAGGACACTGAGTGAATGAGGACACTGAGTGAGGACACTGAGTGAGAACACTGAGTGAGGACACTGAGTGAGAACACTGAGTGAGAACACTGAGTGAGGACACTGAGTGAGGACACTGAGTGAATGAGGACACTGAGTGAGGACACTGAGTGAATGAGGACACTGAGTGAGGACACTGAGTGAGGACACTGAGTGAGGACACTGAGTGAGGACAGGGTCCCACATCCCCGACTGATGAAAACACTCACTCTACTGCCACTCACCAATCACCAGGATGTTGTTGAGCTGCTCCACTCCGTCGATCTTGGACAGGAGCTGGTTGACCACGGTGTCGTGCACGCCCATGCAGATGTCGTCCAACTGATCAAAGATGATGATGTGGAGGCCGCTGTTGGCTCCCAGCTGGAGGGAGGAGAAGGACAGGACAGAGCTTAGCGCTCAGTGTGTCTGGCTGCTGTGTGCATTAGTCCAGCTTTCACATCAACTGTTATTGTGCTGCGTTCCAGGCTGGGAAATTAACTGGGGCTCGCGGTGAAATGCCTGTAAAAAATATATATCTATAATTGTGCTTTGAATTGGGGTGACGGAGGGCTTTTAAACGTGCTGAGTGAGGTGGGGGGTGAGAGAGAGAAATGTCAAAGGAACGAAAGAAGAGATAAGGTGAGTCTCTTACCAACAGCTTCCTGATATTGGCCTCAGACTCGCCCACGTACTTGTCGAGGATCTCACGGCCGTCGACGATCTTGGCGTTCAGCATCTTACCGATCTGCCGGGCCATCAGAGTCTTACCGCAGCCCGGGGGCCCGAACAGCAAGATGCCCTTCACGTGCTCACAGCCTGCCAGAGAGGAACGAGAGGAGGACAGGAACAAGGCAAGATAGAGGAGAGCAAAGACAAGAAAATGGCAAGAGAGATGAAAGAGAAGGGAAGATTGTACGTTAAGGAGGGCAACCATTTTTTTTTTTAAAGGTATTGTTATGTGTTCAAAGCCTGGGGGAGAAGAGACGGGATCAAAATGTATTTCTAAATCATTTCTAGAGATAAAAGCAATCAAAAGTATATTATTATTATTATTGATTATTATTGATGTGTATGTGTGTAAGAGAGGAGAGAGGGGGGGGGGTTGAGATCGTAGTGCTCAGGAGTCCATTATGTTGGCAAAGCAGATTGTATTCTTGTTATATTACATTTTTGTACCACAGAATGTACAGCACAATTTCAAGGTAGGTTAGGTGATGTCATCAACTAATATTCAGTTACATTATAGACACATTTTGTTTGCAGGGAAAGAGATGTTTATAACCTGAGACTTAAAATTTGTTTTTTAAAGAAAACTAGTTGCAACCTTCTAACTGTCAATTCTTCTGCATCTTTTATGCGTAATTTTTCATCTTTCCTCCATAGAAAATATAGCTTGAAATAAATTCCTCTCCAATAAAACAATAGCAGAAGTACAAAGAAAGAAAGAAAGAAAGAAAGAAGCATGGGTGTCAATTCAGTATGGCAAACGCTCCCAACATTATTATCCCGTACCACCGGTCAGCGCTAATAATAGCCGGTTCATTTACGCTAATTAATGATCCTCCTGTCCTCTCACCTGACAGCCCCCGACGCGTCGGTTAAATATGTCATGTCGAGTCCTGAACATGTTCTTATGTTATATTATTCATTACCTGTTGTTGGTATTGTGTGGAATGATGTTTTATGATATGCCTATTTAACGTATATTTAACTCAGTCTGTAAATCTCATGTAAATCCAAGGTAAATTCATATTTATCATCCACAGAACACTTCAACACTCATCTACATATTGTATATATTGACTCGATTTGATTCGATTTGATTGCACTTGCAACCTTGCAATTGCCGTTAGTTATCTTCCTACTTCTTATCCCTGTATATTGATGTAACCGCTACGCTGCATACAGACACTAAGACAAATTCCTCGTATGTAACTTGCATACTGTGGCAATAAAAGTGATTCTGATTCTGATTCTGATGGAGCAAGCCTCCCGAAGTGATTATTAATGCCTGCGTTTATATCGTATATATGCTTATGCGCACTCCCGCGAGTGCGGATCATGACCATCTCAACCCCTAGTATAGGATCCGCATTATTGGAAAAGCGGCTGTTGTTTAACACTGGCAGCTCATGCTCCGGATCATGTAGCTGTTATGTCTGAGTGGGCGGGTGGTGGCACTTTACAAACCATTAATTCCCAGTGATCATTATTTTCATGAATGGACGTAGCATTAGTTACGTGGCTGGATTATTTGGAAGAGAGCCAAATTAGGTGAGTAAACAAATAAAAGTTGAATAGTTTCTTTCTCCCCTATCTGCCAGTTTAAAAATGCAACAAGGAGATGTGATAGCCTACTACTAGAGTTGCGCGATCTTGACCTCAGTCAGATCGTCAATCGCCACTCTTTGACATCGCCAATACACTGATGTCATCGCGCAAGCACATGGCTAATTAATATGGACTTTAACATCCATATTAATAATTAGCCATGTGCTTCAGCTGCGTGCTGTAGTTTGCTAAATTAGCATCGATGCTAGCGGGACTTACCCAGTTATCAGCATTGCCTGCTTACTGCTGCGCTG
The DNA here is from genome assembly GCF_964638095.1 of Poromitra crassiceps. Classification (NCBI taxonomy): domain Eukaryota; kingdom Metazoa; phylum Chordata; class Actinopteri; order Beryciformes; family Melamphaidae; genus Poromitra; species Poromitra crassiceps. The sequence goes on from NC_139646.1 coordinate 27,673,684, forward strand.
CTTGCTGGTAATGTTAATCCCATGTCAGAAAAAGTCTCCAGATTTGTCGCTAACGTTAGTCTCTTCTGAGAAAGATTGTCTCCAGGAGAGTCTGAAAAGTTGTCTCGGGTTGGATGCAGCCAAGTATTGTGAGGCAGCCAACCAGTGTTGTTACCAAGCTAGAGGAGCCTATTTGGTTATGTCGATGAGAGGAGCTGACTGACTGACAGCCTATATCGAGACATAGGCCTAGCCTAACTTTTGTGGGGAGAAATACATTGAAAACTAGTCAGATATGACTTGAATGCCACTTGTAAAATAAATCACCCACAGTGATTGACGACGGTGCGACCACTATTTTGACTGGGCGGCTTTATGTAACAAAGGCAAGCGCTCATTTTTGGCACATTGCCACCCCTCGTTATTGCCTGAATGGTCGGAATGGATCATCCGTTAAAACGGCATGTTTTTGAATGGAGTTTGGTTACAGATTCGCTAAAGCTGTTTCCATATCACATTTCTTGTTATCGATACACGCTACCGCACCCCTCCCCCCGCCCACTGGCAGAGAGAATACGGACCATTTCCAGCTGCTTCTAAACACAGACTCCTCATGTCTAGAAAGGTAAAATCGGAGCATATCCTGCTCTGGCTAGCCGGACATGATCCAGACTTCATGTTTAGAAGAGGCTCTGGTAGCACGCATAACATGAAGGCTCGGCCCTTCGTGCGGCTGACCCGGGTTCCAATCTGACCTGTGTTCCTTTGCCGCATGTCATCCCCTCTCTCTCTCCCCACCTTTCCTGTCTGCCTACTGTCCTATATAAAATAAAGGCGAAATGCCTCAAGAAAAAAAAAGAAAAAACTTCACTCCATCATGGTGAGCTGCAATGATTCCACAACTATTTTCATAATCAATTAATCGTTTTGAGTAAAAAAATGTTTTATCTGATTCCAGCTTCTAAAATGTGATTGATTGATTTTTTTAAACTACTGTATGAGTAAACTGATTATCTATGGGTTGTGGACAAGACAAGAGATTCGAGGACGTCATCTTGGACTGATCGCCATTTTTCACCATTCTCTGACATTTTATAGACCAAACGACTAATTCATCGAGAACATAACCGGCAGATTAACCGTTAATGAAAATAATCATAGTTACAGCCATGGTTTCTCACCCATCTGTTCCACAATGTCAGGAGGGAAGACTCGGGAAGCGAGGGCTCCGCAGAAAATGTCAGATAACTCCTTGTCCAGACCACCGATCCCCATCTTCTCAAAGTTCCAGTCTGGGTTGATGATTGTCTGCCGTTGCTCCTTGGTCTTGGCCTTACCTATAAAGTGAATAGAGGACTGCTTAGTCAGCAATTCTCATCAAAAAAGACAAGTCGAGTCCTTAGTTAAGGCAAGTCAAGTCCCAAGTCATTTTCTTTTGGGCAAGTTAAGTCAAGTCACAGGTTATGTCAAGTGGAGTCCTTAGTTAAGGCAAGTCAAGTCCAAAGTCATTTTGTTTTGGGCAAGTCAAGACAAGTCAAGTCAAGTCACAGGTTATGTCAAGTGGAGTCCTTAGTTAAGGCAAGTCAAGTCCAAAGTCATTTTGTTTTGGGCAAGTCAAGACAAGTCAAGTCAAGTCACAGGTTATGTCAAGTGGAGTCCTTAGTTAAGGCAAGTCAAGTCAAGTCCCAAGTCATTTTGTTTTGGGCAAGTCAAGTCAAGTCAAGACAAGTCACAGGTTATGTCAAGTCGAGTCCTTAGTTAAGGCAAGTCAAGTCCAAAGTCATTTTGTTTTGGGCAAGTCAAGACAAGTCAAGTCAAGTCACAGGTTATGTCAAGTGGAGTCCTTAGTTAAGGCAAGTCAAGTCCAAAGTCATTTTGTTTTGGGCAAGTCAAGACAAGTCAAGTCAAGTCACAGGTTATGTCAAGTGGAGTCCTTAGTTAAGGCAAGTCAAGTCAAGTCCCAAGTCATTTTGTTTTGGGCAAGTCAAGTCAAGTCAAGTCACAGGTTATGTCAAGTGGAGTCCTTAGGGCAAGTCAAGTCCAAAGTCATTTTGTTTTGGGCAAGTCAAGACAGGTCAAGTCAAGTCACAGGTTATGTCAAGTCACTTTTTTATGCCCAATATACAGTACTGCAGTCTTACCTTCCTTTATAAAGAAAAAAGACAAGTGATATTATTGGCCAATTCTAACCTGTTCAAAAAGTATGACAAGGATGATTGAGTTTGTATTATAATTATTGATATTCAGTTAAATAAATATAATCAAACAAAAGTCAAATAGCTTTATACTAAGTACTAACGTAAGTGCCTTCTCTCCTTGTAAAATCAAAACCATCCAGTGAGAGGAGCGAGACTGACAGCCAATCATGACAATGCCATAAGGAGGAGCATGAGTCATCCAATCAGGAGAATGTCATTTCCAACTTACACTCGCATACCGGATAACTTTACACAGACACTTAACAAGGTTGAACATCTTAATATTTTATATTTAATCTGATGGACACAAACAAGTCATCCAAGTCATCACAACTCAAGTCAAGTCAAGTCCAGAGTCTAGCTTCCAAGTCCAAGTCAAGCCTGAAGTAATTTATTTTTTGTCAAGTCAAGTCGCAAGTCATCCCAGTCACCAAGTCTCAAGTCCCCAGCTCTGCTCAGTAGTAGTATCAAACTGATGTGTATGAGGATATGGTAAGAAAATACTGATACAGATAATACTAAAGAAATACTAATACAATAATATTTCAAGATAGGAAGAGGACATTTGATGTGTAAAGTCAAGACAGAATTAGTATTTGAAAAATAAAAAAAATAATTCTAGTTTGCCTTCTTGGTCTTTGTCTTAACAGACAGAGTAAGCAAGACGACGATTCATAATGTGTGTGAAAGAGATTACTGTAATGTAGAATAAAGGAGAGTGTACTATGGACAGGGTTTTGTATTGGGCTGAATTTAAACTCTACCAAAGTGACATTTTACTGCCATCTAGTGGAGGGAATAGATCCTGCAGAAATGTTAGATTTTGAAAAGGGCTGGCAAAACCAAACAAACAAACAAAACAAAACATGGTGAACGCTAGAATCCACAGTAAGAAAACAAAGATGGGAGAATATACAGTAGGTAAAGGCAGGGTATTGATTGTTGAATTAAAGGTATAAAATTTCCTCGAAAGCCAATGTCAGCCTTCGACTGACTTTTATATAGAATTTTAGCATTTAAATACCGCAGCTTTCAAAATGTCCCTCCGTGACTTTTTCCACCCCCACTTTCTGTGCGTTAGATTTTCAAAATCACACAACAAAATGTGACCTTTACATTGTCCACATTCATTAATGTGACGGAGGAATGTGACAATTCCCACTATGAGGTGAGGTGGTGAAATGTGGTGTGTGTTGAAGTAAGGAACACTATGAGGTGAGGTGGTGAAACGTGGTGTGCGTTGAAGTAAGGAACAGGTGAGGTGAGGTGGTGAAACGTGGTGTGTGTTGAAGTAAGGAACGTACCAACGAGTGTGAGGGAGGAGCTCTCTGCCTTCTCGAAGATCACCTGGCTGTTGCCAACCATCAGCCCGACGTCGATCTGCCCGAGCGAGACAACACAGAGAGAAACCCACTGTTTTCTACATCCACATTCATATTCACATATACTGTTTTTATGAGTTGGTGCATGGAAACACCACAGCTCGCATACAATAACAGGGATAAGCAAACCCTTCACATGTTTGTTTTTTGGCAAATTTTGCAGGGCACGGAGAATAGCAGATGACTTGGGAAGACCCATTAATTTGCGCTGCGCCCGGGCACAAACGATAAATTAGCGCTTTTACCACGATAGAGCCCCAAATGTGGCCAGTAGGCCCCAAATGTGGCTAGTAGGCCCCAAATGTGGCTAGTAGCACCATGTTGTAATATTGAATGTCCAATATATATGTATTTATTGTTTTTTTCCTTCTCTTTTCTTTTCCTGTGTTTCTGAGCCTGTCCGTCTGTCCTGTTTGTGTATTGTTAAACAAAAAGAAAATAAAGTATTGGGAAAAAAATGTTATGACAAAAATAAACTTTGATTGTCAGTACCGTATATATTTTGTCCTTTTCATCAAATTAGTAACTATAATTGGGAGTGATGGGGTTACAATAGGTGATGTTACAGTTACAGTGTGTGTTACAGTAGGCTACTGGTGGAAGTGCACGGTCACAATCTGGCTCTCTGGTAGCGAGGACATTTTTTGTGTGGCCCGCTCTATCATCAAAATTGCCCATCCCTGATGTGAGCTCTTTGGTGCAGAATCAGATGACATGCGACTAGACAAGATAGATATTAGAATGTTTTCATACAACACCAATGGTTCTACAGGTGGGAGAGCTGAGTGGAGGGGGTCTTTAATGGCCCATAAGAGGTATTGTTAATGCCGTCGCTTATCGATTCTGGTGAATTAGGCAATTTGGAATAAATGAAAAAATAATATCTGTTCTTGATACCCAGCCCTACAAATGCCCTATGATGCCAACAAATGGCTAATGTGAAAAATGCAATTTTGAACTTGTGGCCTTGCTGCTTCCAGGGGTCAATCTAATGTAGAGAGAGTGCTGTGGGCGGGGTCAGACTGATTCCAGGGGTCAATCTAATGTAGAGAGAGTGCTGTGGGCGGGGTCAGACTGATTCCAGGGGTCAATGCTGTCTCAGCTACCTTCTGTTTCTTTCCAGAGGCTGGTTCTCCTGTAAGGATGCTGGCATCCATGGCCTCTATATCCTTGATCACCAGGCCAAACAGCTTGTCGCAGAAACGGAAGATCATCTGAGAGGGAGAGAGAGAGAGGGAGAGAGAGGGAGATAGAGAGAGAGGGAGGGAGAGGGAGAGAGAGAGAGGGAGAGAGAGGGAGGGAGAGAGAAGGAGAGAGAGGGAGGGAGAGAGAGAGAGAGAGGGAGAGGGAGAGAGAGAGGGAGAGAGAGAGAGAGAGAGAGAGAGAGAGGGAGATGGGGAGAGAAATGAGAGGATGATG
>NC_139646.1:27683661-27703661 GCF_964638095.1 Poromitra crassiceps
GAATGACTGTTACAACACTGAGAACATTTTCCAGCTGAAGGTTGGTAAAAATGGTAAATGGACTGCATTTATATAGCGCTTTTATCCAAAGTGCTTTACAATGTGCCTACATTCACCCATTCACACACCGAGGACGGCCAGCTGGCACAGTCAATCGTTTCATGCGCCAGACTCCTCGGACGGAAGGGAGAGGAGGCTGGCCAGCGAGACTATGCAGTAATAGGCTACATTTTCGGTACTGACATCACAACAGTCTAATCCTAATGCTAATTTAAAATGAGATATTCCTCTAAATCTGTCTTCAAACTGCAAAAGAGAAAAAAAAACGCCCACATTTTTGAAGGTCGCCGCCGAAGCTACCTCCCCTGTTTCCAAGCTCACCAGCCGCCACTGACACACACACACACACATATATTCATAGTCATGTCATTCACGAGTCTCGCATTGGAGGCAATTTGATTTCGGCAAGGCACAGCGCAAGTTGTAGCTCAAACATGCAGATGAGTGGACAGGTAGGCAAAGTGTTCTCCATATCCGAAGGTTATGGATAAGTTGACCGCCATTTATCATCTGTTACCAATGACAGTCATTGGCTGTTACCATTCAAAGTAGGCTAGCTTAATAAGCACTTACTAGTTAGCTAATAGCTTACTAATAGGTATAGCTTAATAATAGCTTATTAAGATACTTGTACTATCTGTTATTCATTTTCTTTGTGCAAATAAACAATAAACAAACATAAATAAACAATAAACACTTACTCTGGAGATGATGTAGCCTACCACTTGTGCTCTTCTCCCTACTTATACTCCAACCACTTATAAAGCCTCAGCCAGGCGGTAATGCAACATAAAGGATGCCAACTGCCATAAAACACCACAGAAGGATTTATTACATCACTGATGACATCACAATTGCTCGAGTGACATCACTGATGACATCACAATTGCTCAAGTGACATCACTGATGACATCACAATTGCTCAAGTGACATCACTGATGACATCACTGATACATGACAATCGTGACATCACAATCGTGGCACACACACCGCCCGCCCACTTATTGGACCATAACATCAGAACCATTGATGGCCACAACACATTCCATGTTATGGGCATTATAGCTGGAGTTACACCAGAGAGCCAAACCAGTACCTCTAATAGCTGTGACATAGCAGCAGTTGGACACATCAATATCCGAAATCAGAGACCCCCTGGCCTTTCATCCATGTCCTATGGGAGGATTGAGAATGCCACAGGTGTGTGATTCTCATGAACATGGTACAACTCATAGCAAAACTCAAAGATATCAAGTAGGATCTAATTTCACCATTCAAATTGAAATTATAATCCACTAGGCATCTTGCAACCTACGCGAGTTCGCCTGCCTTGCAGCTCGCTGAGCTAGCCCTGCAGCTCGCATAAGCAGCTACTTCACATTGGAGGCAATTTGATTTTGGCAAGGTACAGCGCAAGTTGTAGCTCAAACATGCAGACGAGTGGACAGGTAGGCTAAGTATTCTCCATATCCGAAGGTTATGGATAAGTTGACCGCCATTTATCGTCTGTTACCAATGACAGTCTTTGTGTGTTACCATTCAAAGTAGGCTACCTTAATAAGCACTTACTAGTTAGCTAATAGCTTACTAATAGGTATAGCTTAATAATAGCTAATTAAGATACTTTCTAAGGTACTATCTGTTGTTATTCATTTTCTTTGTGCAAATAAACAATAAACAATTATAGCTGCTGCGCAGCAATGGGTCGTGGCCGGGCAAGTCTCAAGGCTTTGAGCTAGAGTCCCCAAGTCAAGGCTGAAGTCTTAGCTATACTCCAAGTCAAGTCTCACGTCTTTGGTCACAAGTCTAAGTCAAGTCTCAAGTCTCTTATGGATGAGTGTTCTATCATCTGCTTCTGCTGCATGCCATCCAGTCTGCTTAGAACATTGCATAGCTAAAACTAAGGGATTCAAAGCAGGTTCAGGTTTCTTTGCAGCATGTAGCTTTTTCATCATCTGATTCCGTTTTTTGTTGCGAGGCATCTCACAACAATACAAGTAGGAATCAGTATATTCACAAACAAAAGTAGTAGTTACTTGCCTGTTGCCTCACTGTTGTAGCGTGGATGAGGTACTGGTGGAGTTGATGTTAGATGGAGAGGGAGGCTGAGCGATTAATAGCCACCTGGGGAGTTTGTATCTCTTCGGTCCTACGCTGCAGGTCTGTGAGGTCACACAACTGATATACGAGCAGGAGCTGCTTTTTCCTCTTATGGACAGACTGGATGCTTGCTGGTGGTGTTTTATGGGACTGGATGCTTGCGTGTAAAAACACACACTGCTTCCACTTATATAGGGTGAGCCAGGAAGGATTTATGACATCACTGATGACATCACAATTGCTCGAGTGACATCACTGATGGCATCACAATTGCTCGAGATGATGTCATCAGTGGGACGGACAGACAAACAGACAAACAAACAGAGCCCTAGCTCCCTTAGATAGATAGATGTGCTAATTTTTTATGTATTTCCAGACACTTTTAGAGACACTGTGAGGGAATAAATTAATTACCGTAACACATTTTTAATTGGAAATATGAAACAACAAACTTTTTTTTTCAATGGCAAGCACTTCAATATGCTCAAGGGTAATGGGTATCACCCAAAATGTGTATGATTAACAAATACGAAGTTGTAGCTAACATTGTGAGAAATGCCATGTTGTATTACGACTACATACTTACATGAGAAAATAAAAATCTGTTCTACTTAGAGACTCAACAACCATTTCTGTGGATTCCTTGCCCCCAAAAATGTGGAAATAGACACCAAATTTGTAATTCTAGGTCTAGTTGGAGTCAAGATATGGCCAACATTTTAATAATGGCAGCCATTTTGAAAAAATGTAATTTTAACATATTTCCACTAATGGGATTTTCTGGGATTTTTAATATAGTGGCATCAATATAAACATAAAAATGTGAAAATAAATTCTGTTGCAATTAGTTTAAGGTCAAACCTGATTTTCCCTAGACTACTAGGGGCCTCAATGAGGAGATGGATATCCGCCCTTTTTTATGAAGTTTTCCTTTACTTTGTCATTGATTCCTTTATATAAACTTGTCTTTGGTATCTCTAAACTGTGTCTTGGTCTACACATTGTTGCATACTACTTGATATATCTAAACTGTTGGTCTTGATCTACATAATTATGTATACTCCTATAGGTATCTCTAAACTGGTGGCCTCAGGCTTTGTTTTATTGTAATGCACCCATGAGACACTTGGAGGCGCCTCTATAGCTTAGTCCCACCCTTGATGACGGCCTTTCAGCCTGACTGTGGGGTCTGGGACACCCTAGTGAGGGTCTTTAATTTTAACTTTAATTCTTACTTTTGTTTATCACATTTTGATAATGTTACTGATTTTCATATGTATTCTTACTCTTGATCACACATGGTCACACGTCACCCATTTGATACATGGTAGTTTATACCAAATTTGATCTATTCAAAGAACAACTTTAAGATTTGTCATCATCTATGGTCTCTAGTTGTTTTCATACATATTGTTTCCAACCAGTACTTCAAAGTATTCACCTGACCATGTAACCACAGCTGTAACCCATCTTGCTTGATTGCATTGGAATTAATTGTATCATGACCTGACCTGTATGTATTTAAGATGGCGTCTCACAGTCCTTTGCCAGTCTGATCAAGAGCTTTGCTCGAAACGTCACTTTTTTGGGTGTTTGAAATAAAAAACACAAACTAGGAGCCCTTGCAGTGTGCAAGCTTTTTATTCATTTTTTACTCTGAGTTTAACGTCAGACTTTTCTTCTTCAGTCAAACAGATGGCAGGCAGCAGATTGAGTGGGATGCATTTTATTGATTGATTAAACAGAAACAGAAACAATCAACAGAACTTCAGTTTCCTCTCGAGGAATCTGGAAGTCAGGGAACACAGCGTGATGTCATCAGGATGGGACGCCAATGTGATTGGTCTGAGGGCGGGGTGGGTTTAGCTGTAGGCGTCCTTCTCAGTCTGTGATTGGCTGGAGGGCTGGACCACTGGGAGGTCAGGGGTCAATGCGGGCTGGACAGGCTGTGCCCCCAACTCACCTGGACAGAAACAAAAAACAAAACGCATGAAAACACCAGTGTCAAAAGATTTCTGCTAAATGTTTCAAAAATGCATCATGGACTAATCAGAAAAATCAGATTTATCTATAACTGTAAACCAGTTGGAAGATACCTTACAAGTCACCCAACGGGATTTACACCTTTGCACTCTTTAAATAGCAGGAAAACACGGCTCGTTAAACTCGCATTCCAGGATAACGTTAACGTACGCGGGTCTTACCCCGGCCCCTCGGAGATTCCAGGCGGGCAGGCAGCACTCATGCATCGGATTCTCCGCTACGCTCCACAGGGAAGCAGCTGGCTGCCTGCTTCTCTGCGGATCCCATTCGCGTAGCGCCGCAACACGCTGAATTCCACTCGATTTGGGGGCAGAACACGCCAGGATTGGCCAACGGCAAATCCAGTCCCCAGAATTGTCAAATCAAATCATCGAACGCTATGGCCCGCCTCTCAACTCTCTGTCATCTCAGACAAGATTTGTTTTCAGTCAGATACGTATCCGAGCCTCACTCTACACGGGTTCAGGCCGTCTTTAACTCATTGAGTGCCAAGGACGTCGATCGACGTCAAAGTAAATAGTGACGTAGAGTGCCAAGGACGTCGATCGACGTCAAATGCGTTTTTTGACGGTGGGACGTAGATCAAAGCCTCAGGCATCTCCTGTACAAATATGGGAGCTATTGAAGGTGTATAACCTATTTTACGGACTCATTAGGTGGCGACAGTGCTCTCCAGATTATAGAAAGGTCCGGAAAACAGCAGGAAAAAGCCGTGATCAAAGAGAAACCGATGCATGCTGCAGCCAGAGCCATATAGATTGCTCTGTCTGGAGCTGACGTTGGCTGCGAATAGCAGTCAATCCGCTCCCACAACTGAGCCCCTCTGTCTCTGTCTGTCTGTCTGTATAGTTTCTCCACACGATTAGCCGCCAGAAAAGCAGCACCCGACGCCAAACCATTCAGCGGTCCGGTTTGGCTCTTCCGTGTCGCGCTGGGAGCCGCCGCACAAAAACGGAGAAAATAGAGTGGGTGTGTGTTAGGCTGTGTGTTTAGTGTGGGGAGGAGTTTGCAGCTGAGGGGGGGGGAGGGGGGTGGGGCACGCAGGGCATCACACAACTACACCACGTCACTACATCAGAAAATATTACCTTCAGACTCAGTGAATGTGCTTGAAATGCTTCATTTCACAAAAGGCGGAATATCTCAGCTAATAATTTGAAACGCCTGTATTTGCTCAAAACGACCTATCTTCTCCGGCTCATAACTAAAGAACGGAAAATGGTATCAATACACTTTTTTTTGCTGATGATACAACAGAGCCAGCTCGTTCTTTGTGCGTGTTCGGTGTTTACATAGTAATATCACACAATATTCTGTGGGCCTCGAGAAATCACTGAAAACGCTCTGAAAACTCTGGCACTGGGAGCGTCCGTTCTCCAAAAGTGGCTGGCACTCAATGAGTTAAAGGAGAACTTACCTCCAAAACACTTTTTTTCAGCTTTTAACCAATATATATGACTTTGGGGGTGATGTGTGAAGAATGCTGGTCAAAATTTCCACATTTGTGACGAAACTGTTGCCATTCTGCCATTTGTATCATTCTTCAGCAGCATAACTGGCATAAGCGCCCTCTAAGGGTGGAACACTGCTTTTTTTTTTGCCCGCAAATGAATGGGATATTTGACACGTCACGGTGAACCAAAGACTATGGGATTTCAAGATAGTTACTCCACTACTCCCCCTGTACCCTTTCAGCTCCTCACAACTCCAAGCCTATTCCCATGATGTCACTTGACCTGTTAATTTATTACAATCGCCTGTTATTTTCCTACCAACTCATATGTAACACAACAATACTATCAATAAACGCCACTATAATCATAAAGGACATGGCATAGCAAGTAAATCATTCCCAACCTTTTTCATACTAATACCCAAAACGCAAATTAAAAACGGATTTCATTGCGCGGTTTATCGCTAGTTAGACGAGGGAATGACGTGGAGAAATCTCGCATTGTGTTACCCCAGAGCGGGGGGTTTGTCCTATTGTGCGGTGTGCTGCCATAACGAGCCTCACGTCACTTTGCTCTTATCGATAGGTACAGACGCCCACATACACATACATGGAAAAAAATAATTAAATTTCTAGTTCGCCACTGAATTACCAAATTGATATAACTTTAAACCATTTTGAGCAACACTGTTTCCATACATGCCACCAGCGTTGGCTAGTTGTTGATATTTATAAAGATATTGCCCCTCTCAAATAAATTATTTTTGAGGCGGTGGGCAAACTGTAATGGCGTCGATTTCCGAAAAAAAATCTTGACTTGAACACAGCCAAAGAGTTTAGTATAGACAAGAGCATATGTCATTTCTTGGTTTTTTCCATAGGTTTTTTCAAATCACTGTTCTGATACATATCTAGGGGGTAAGTCCTCCTTTAAAGGACTTTTACTTTTCACATTATAATTTATCATTTGACATTGTTTTCTGCTTGCTCTCCTGCTATAGACAGTTTGAATTTGACAACATAAACATTCTAAATTGCTCCCAGCTTACTTCCTGTTTGCTAGTACAATAACTGACAGAACATAAGCTAGGTTTCAAACGGTTCCCCAGCAACCTAGCGAGTCAAATTCCTCATTTGACATATCATTATTCACTATGGCTATTAAAATTAATCTTGAATCTTGAATGAGTCCTGGTCGCTGCACTAGCGCCTCCTCTGATCGCTCGGGGCGCCTGTTCGGGGGGGATGGGGGGAACTGGGGGGGAATAACAGAAGCAGAAGCACATGTATCAGATAAGCATGTGTTAAGCCTGGATTATGCTTGACGCTTTGGCCGGCCGCATGGAAATGAGAGACACGGAATCCTGACGAGGAAACGTGTGGAGCTTTTATACTCTGTGTGGGTTTCTGCAGGCGGAATTGAGCGCGAGTCTTGAAAACTCCACTTTGTCCGCCCAGCCGCGTCCGCATCCGCGTCCGCGTAGTTACAAAATTCGGCGTGCGCACGGCCGGTCGAAAACCGTCCGCACAGAGCCTTGCGGAGGGGCGTGTCTGCTGATTTGACGTCACCTTTCCGCGCGGACACTCGCGTTCCTCGCTGATGCGGAAAGCATAATGAGACCTTTAGTCTACAACTCTCCCCAGATCCACAGAGGGGGTGGAGCAACGACCGGGACAGCAGGGGAATTTGGAAAGAATTTCTTTGGATAGAAAAATAAAAGACAGACTCCACAGAGAAGGTGTACATACTGGTTCCACAGAGAAGGTGTACATACTGGTTTGATGTCATTGTTGAGGGCTTCCATGAAGTGAGAGTGGTTGATCGTCAACTCCTGTGCTCTCTTCATGTCCACTTCAAATGTAGGCTGGAGAGGAACGCACACACATGCACCAGCATCAGGAGAGGAACACATGCAAATGATTTTGCCGTGTCTTTGAGCAACTGACCGTTGTGTACTGTTTCATGGCGTTGGACTTGGCGGCTTTGACCAGACCCGACAGTTCGGCCCCGCTGTAGTTCTTGGTCTCGGCTGCCAGCTCGTTGATGTTGACGTCCTTCGCAAGCCGGCCGGACTCTCGCATCTTTTTGGTGTGGATGTTCAGGATCTGCAAACGCCCCTCTTCATCAGGGAGACCTAGATGCGAGGTGGGCAGAGGGAAAGATGGAGGGCTGGTGGTGAGGACCAGGACAGGGCGATGGAGGAAGGGAGACGGTGAGGACTAGGAGAGGGAATGGTAACACTTTACAATTAGAGTCACTAAATTAAAGGTTAGTTAATGCTTAATAAGCACTAACTAACCTTTAACAGTTAACTAATGTGTCTAGTAATCATTGGTGTTCATGTTAACTAGGTATTAATTTATACATTATTTAATAGTTTATGGTTTTTTATTTATTTATTTATTTCAGGGACAGTGCAACATTAATGAACATTTGCATGTAAATGTGCCGGATTGTAGCCTTAGCTCATTTCCATCCGTAGTCCCTCGACAGGTAGAGGTAAGGTACAACAAGGCCAGGTCTAAACCTGGCATACGGCCGGTGCATGGGATCGTCACCCATGTATACCCATACACATTTTAACAATCAACAGAACACATATAAGCCATCGTCTGATTTTCCACCTTTTTTCCCTGTTTGTGTTTAGGGATGCAGGATATTATGGAGTTTTTTAAACAATACGATAACCCATAAATATCTGCTTCGATACTCGATACAGATACGATACTCGACACCTAATGGATAAGAAACAGAATGTCCACAAGGTTGATCACATTCACAAATTCAAGGTTTAGTAACACCCTTAACAGTCACTGTGGGATTGAAGGACACCTTTTTAAATGTGTCTCTCTGGTGTTAGAAGACCACCATATTAACTGAATGTTTCTGTGTTAGAAGAATAACACCATATTAACTGAATGTCTCTCTGTGATAGAACAACGCCATAATGTAGGCCAGTGGTTCCCAAATGGTGTGCCTTGGGATTTTGCATTATTGCAATTGCAAATATAGCCTAAAACTATACAAAAAGTGGGTGTGTTGCTGCTTTGATGTAGTAATTTTGCAAAGTTACAAATTAATTCCTAGAGTAATATATTTTGTCAAATTGTATTTGACATTAGTAAATAAAAAAGCATTTAGAGTGATAAGAGTAATAGAGGCTATTTTGCACCAATAGACTTAGGCTATATAGGTGTGCCTTGAGATTTTGTCGTGCCATTTGGTGTGCCATGTCATGTCATGATGTCAATGTTTGAGACAGGTCCTTTGCCTGTCTCATTGAAAACAGAATAGAAAAATATGAACTGCAGCACTCTGCACAGCACACTGTAGGCTATGTAAGATGGCTCACACTGAAAAGTTATTAGTGTGTCTGTCCAGTAACACACGATAACATAGTAAGGGTAACCCAGGTTATTTCGGGACACATTACAGATGTCACTCAAAGACCACACGCCCGGGCTTTACCGACGGGTCCTGAAGGCGTCTTGTGCATCAGGCAGACTGGAGAGGATGATGCAGCTGCAAGTGTTTGTCTGCTCTCAACTCCGTGAATATCGCTTTAATCTTCATAACAGCAGCTCATTACCTGCTGTACACAACATGCACTAGTTCTGCACAAGCACTCGCGGGTCTCTCCTCCTTTCACCGACTCTCACTAATCTCACCGCTGTTTACATGCTTTTCAGATCGTCTATTAGATAACACGCTAGTTATAGCCTACTTAGCTCAGCTGTTAGCTACTTAGCTTAGCTCTCTGCCTCTCGGTAAGATGTTCATGTTCCTTACGCATAACATTCATGTATATTTGCTGAAAGGGGAGACGTCTCCCGTTACTGTTGATGTCCAGTGTGATGGCAGAGACACTGGGAAATGTGTGTTTGTTTATTTGTTGCGTCGCGTGTAACGTTAATTAGACGAGGAATCCCGCAACTTCATTTCAAAAGCACAACAACGACCAGTTAGTGATGGTACCGAACTTTGGGAACTTCCAATACCGAACTGTTTATACAGTACACAGTAAACAAATTTAGATATTTTTACAGAATCGATATTTCGAGGCCAATTGGCCGGAAAACCAGGATAGCCCCGATTTCTATTTTTCTGCACGGACCATGATCTGCGGACTAGGATCTGCGGCCGTCAGCGACTCTGTCAAGCTGAACAAGATCAGATCAGGGCAGACAGGAAGTCCGAACCCGGACATTCGTCAAATAAAACGAATTTCAAAGTAAAAGCCCATCTTGATGAAAGGGTGCCAGGAGTCGTGTATGCAGCGATTGGGACACACATGCTTCCATAGGCCAGTGCAAGCACCGGCCTAAAAAGTTTAAAAGAAGAAGAAATAGAAAAATTAGTGCATACATAAGACAACTGACAGGGATACGATACCTAACCCTAAAGAGGAGAGGAGACAAACATATACATGAAGGAGGCATTTAACTTTCCAATTCAGGTGGGCACATACAGACTTTCAATTCAGGTATGCAATACAAATAAAGCAAAAACAGGAGACATTAGGGACATTGACTAAGGTAGACATTGGACTTTCAGGGATATACATATACAAAAACAACACATGAAACAAAAGGGTTTAGATGTGGTCGCAGTTTTGGTTTGATCTGAGCCATGACTTTAACAGCCCCTTAAAGGTGTGAATGCTGCTACTCTCTCTGACTGACATTGGTAAGCTATTCCACAGTTTGCTACCTCTGTAGGACAAAACATTTTGTCCGATAGAGGATCGTCTCAGAGGTAGTTCTCAGTCGCCTCTCGACGAGCTTTGCGTGATGTTCTGGGTAGCTCTCCGCTTGATAAAGTCTTCTAAGGGAGGTGGTGCTAGCCCATGAAGGATTTTATAGATCATACAGGCAATTTTAAATTTTTTATAATTGTCAAAGCTGAGGAGCTTGTACTTTAGAAGGATATTGCAATGATGGTAAGATGTAGGTTTCTTATCTAAGATTTTCAGGGCCTTTTTATATAGAGACTCGATGGGCTTCAAGGTGGTTACTCCTGTGAAGGAGCAGCTCGTAAGGGTTAGTGGTGAGGGTTAGGGTTAGTTAATAGTTAGAGTTAATAAACATTAACTAAGGGTTAGCTATGGATGAGTTAGGGTGAGGGTTAGGGTTAGTTAATAGTTAGAGTTAATAAACATTAACTAAGGGTTAGTTATGGATGGGTGAGGGTTAGGGTTAGTTAATAGTTAAGGCTAGAGTTAATAAAACATTAACTATGGGTTAGTTATGGATGGGTTAGGGTGAGGGTTAGGGTTAGTTAATAGTTAGAGTTAATAAACATTAACTAAGGGTTAGTTATGGATGGGTTAGGGTGAGGGTTAGGGTTAGTTAATAGTTAAGGCTAGAGTTAATAAAACATTAACTAAGGGTTAATTATGGATGTGGCATTTTCACTTTTTTATGAAAGTCAAGTTGAGCTGTTGAGGAAAGATACCATGCTAGAAGAGAGGGATCATTCTTCTTACCGATTTCCATCTTGACCTCGAACCTGCCCCGCATCAGGGCGTCATCTATCAGGTCAGGCCTGTTGGTCATACCTGGAGGGGGGGGGGGGGGGGGAGAGATAGAGAGAGAGGGAGAGAGAGAGAGAGGGAGAGAGAGAGAGGGGGGGGAGAGAGAGAGAGAGAGAGGGGGGGGGAGAGAGAGAGAGGGAGAGAGAGAGAGAGAGAGCGGTGTAAGATAGAGAGGTCGGCAACAGGCGGCCCATGGGCCAAAACTGGACCGCTAGATTTATGTACGTATGTATGTATGTATGTATGTATGTATGTATGTATGTATGTATGTATGTATTTATTCATTTATTTATTTATTCATTTTACAATATCGGACTGACAGTCCCACATATAGGCTGTGATTAGAATTTGAAATCTTTTATTGTCATTGTACATGATACAACAAAATTAGGAGTGCTACTCAGTGCAGTTAAGACGGGGGGACAAGCTGCTGGCGTTTTAACTCACAAGTAGGCCCAGGTCATTTTTCAGTTTTTTACAGATTCTGAAATGGCAGACTGTATGCTTTCAAATGATGTGTCACACATTGTAATATGTGAGATATGCTTATTTGATTGTTCACATTCTGGAAAGTAAGAAGCTGAGAAATCGGCCCTCAAAGTTTGGAGAAGTTTTTCACACCTGAGGCAGTGAGCAATGGGGGAGTGAACAATAGCTGCTCATTTACATTAACCACTCCCCATCCACTCCAGCTGATCACTGTCACTCTGACACACTGGGAGACAGTCCACAAGTAAGACAGAATGTAGGACTGTTTAGGTGATGGGTTTCATACACTTTCTGTAATAAAACATCGGAAAGCAAAAATCTTATCAAACGGGGTACGCGTGGTCTAATTTTGAGGTATCCATGCTTTTATCACTTCTCATCTGGATTATTTTAATTATTATTACATGTGTGCCTGTTATGTTCTTTTTGGGCTCCTTGTGCAGAGAAAATTCCCTGAGGGGCAATAAAGGTTTCATTCATTCATTCATATAATAATAATAATAATAATAATAGGATATAATATGAATAAGGATTTGATAAGGGAGTTCAGAAGCTGCTGAACAAAAATTGCACTGTCAACTTTCCTCTTTAGACTTTATGATAGTGACATTTTTCTCTTGCTAGCTAGCAGGTTCTAATTTCACTCTGCAGTGTGTGGGAGGCGATATTTTTTTCCGGATGATGCCGAAGGCTGGAGGCACCCTCTCTGCCTGTGATTGGCCTATAGCGTCAAACGTTCATCCAATCACATTCGCTTGGCTATCCTGCGTCTCTTTCTACAGTCTGTGGTCAGACAGACAGCAGTTTCACTTGCTAGCTTGCATGAAAGACGCCACTGTGTGTTTATGTTTTTGATATAGTCTGCTCTCTGGTTTATAATGCTGCCACTACTCTTGGCAGTGCACGTATGTAGCCTACAGACAAAGAAAAGATAAAAGATTAATGAGAATTGATCAAGGGTTATATAAAAACAGTGTCAATGCCCATTTACTCATTCTAACAAAAGAGTGACATGTATTTGAATTGAAATATGTATCAGTATGTGGTGTTTGCCCAGCCCTTCATTGGGAAATGCAGCTTTATGGAGTGAGATCACATGGAGATGGTCTTCAGAAACTTTGATGAGATTGACAGTAAGTAAACATTGTTTCAGATACATGGTGTAGTTGTGGAAAAGTGTGTGTGAGTTTGGAAGAGGAGTGCACCACTATGTGGAGACATGCATCCATAGCAGTGTTGATTTCGTAGACGAAAACTGAGGAAAAATGTTAGTCGACTACCTATTTTCACTGGTGAAAACTAGACTAAAAATGTTAGGGAGGGACGAATTGGCAAGAGATCCAGAGTGAGGACACTGAGTGAGGACACTGAGTGAGGACACTGAGTGAATGAGGACACTGAGTGAATGAGGACACTGAGTGAGGACACTGAGTGAGGACACTGAGTGAGGACACTGAGTGAGGACACTGAGTGAGGACAGGATCCCACATCCCCGACTGATGAAAACACTCACTCTACTGCCACTCACCAATCACCAGGATGTTGTTGAGCTGCTCCACTCCGTCGATCTTGGACAGGAGCTGGTTGATGCCCATGCAGATGTCGTCCAACTGATCAAAGATGATGATGTGGAGGCCGCTGTTGGCTCCCAGCTGGAGGGAGGAGAAGGACAGGACAGAGCTTAGCGCTCAGTGTGTCTGGCTGCTGTGTGCATTAGTCCAGCTTTCACATCAACTGTTATTGTGCTGCGTTCCAGGCTGGGAAATTAACTGGGGCTCGCGGTGAAATGCCTGTAAAAAATATATATCTATAATTGTGCTTTGAATTGGGGTGACGGAGGGCTTTTAAACGTGCTGAGTGAGGTGGGGGGTGAGAGAGAGAAATGTCAAAGGAACGAAAGAAGAGATAAGGTGAGTCTCTCACCCTCTTCTGCTCGTCCTCGGCGTCTGCAAACAGCTTCCTGATATTGGCCTCAGACTCGCCCACGTACTTGTCGAGGATCTCACGGCCGTCGACGATCTTGGCGTTCAGCATCTTACCGATCTGCCGGGCCATCAGAGTCTTACCGCAGCCCGGGGGCCCGAACAGCAAGATGCCCTTCACGTGCTCACAGCCTGCCAGAGAGGAACGAGAGGAGGACAGGAACAAGGCAAGATAGAGGAGAGCAAAGACAAGAAAATGGCAAGAGAGATGAAAGAGAAGGGAAGATTGTACGTTAAGGAGGGCAACCATTTTTTTTTTTTTAAAGGTATTGTTATGTGTTCAAAGCCTGGGGGAGAAGAGACGGGATCAAAATGTATTTCTAAATCATTTCTAGAGATAAAAGCAATCAAAAGTATATTATTATTATTATTGATTATTATTGATGTGTATGTGTGTGAGAGAGGAGAGAGGGGGGGGGGTTGAGATCGTAGTGCTCAGGAGTCCATTATGTTGGCAAAGCAGATTGTATTCTTGTTATATTACATTTTTGTACCACAGAATGTACAGCACAATTTCAAGGTAGGTTAGGTGATGTCATCAACTAATATTCAGTTACATTATAGACACATTTTGTTTGCAGGGAAAGAGATGTTTATAACCTGAGACTTAAAATTTGTTTTTTAAAGAAAACTAGTTGCAACCTTCTAACTGTCAATTCTTCTGCATCTTTTATGTGTAATTTTTCATCTTTCCTCCATAGAAAATATAGCTTGAAATAAATTCCTCTCCAATAAAACAATAGCAGAAGTACAAAGAAAGAAAGAAAGAAAGAAGCATGGGTGTCAATTCAGTATGGCAAACGCTCCCAACATTATTATCCCGTACCACCGGTCAGCGCTAATAATAGCCGGTTCATTTACGCTAATTAATGATCCTCCTGTCCTCTCACCTGACAGCCCCCGACGCGTCGGTTAAATATGTCATGTCGAGTCCTGAACATGTTCTTATGTTATATTATTCATTACCTGTTGTTGGTATTGTGTGGAATGATGTTTTATGATATGCCTATTTAACGTATATTTAACTCAGTCTGTAAATCTCATGTAAATCCAACGTAAATTCATATTTATCATCCACAGAACACTTCACCACTCATGTACATATTGTATATATTGACTCGATTTGATTGCACTTGCAACCTTGCGATTGCCGTTAGTTATCTTCCTACTTCTTATCCCTGTATATTGATGTAACCGCTACGCTGCATACAGACACTAAGACAAATTCCTCGTATGTAACTTGCATACTGTGGCAATAAAAGTGATTCTGATTCTGATTCTGATGGAGCAAGCCTCCCGAAGTGATTATTAATGCCTGCGTTTATATCGTATATATGCTTATGCGCACTCCCGCGAGTGCGGATCATGACCATCTCAACCCCTAGTATAGGATCCGCATTATAGGAAAAGCAGCTGTTGTTTAACACTGGCAGCTCATGCTCCGGATCATGTAGCTGTTATGTCTGAGTGGGCGGGTGGTGGCACTTTACAAACCATTAATTCCCAGTGATCATTATTTTCATGAATGGACGTAGCGTTAGTTACGTGGCTGGATTATTTGGAAGAGAGCCAAATTAGGTGAGTAAACAAATAAAAGTTGAATAGTTTCTTTGTCCCCTATCTGCCAGTTTAAAAATGCAACAAGGAGATGTGATAGCCTACTACTAGAGTTGCGCGATCTTGACCTCAGTCAGATCGTCAATCGCCACTCTTTGACATCGCCAATACACTGATGTCATCGCGCAAGCACATGGCTAATTAATATGGACGTTAACATCCATATTAATAATTAGCCATGTGCTTCAGCTGCGTGCTGTACTTTGCTAACTTAGCATCGATGCTAGCGGGACTTACCCAGTTATCGTCATTGCCTGCTTACTGCTGCGCTGCTTGCTGGTAATGTTAATCCCATGTCAGAAAAAGTCTCCAGATTTGTCGCTAACGTTAGTCTCTTCTGAGAAAGATTGTCTCCAGGAGAGTCTGAAAAGTTGTCTCGAGTTGGATGCAGCCAAGTATTGTGAGGCAGCCAGCCAGTGTTGTTACCAAGCTAGAGGAGCCTATTTGGTTATGTCGATGAGAGGAGCTGACTGACTGACAGCCTATATCGAGACATAGGCCTAGCCTAACTTTTGTGGGGAGAAATACATTGAAAACTAGTCAGATATGACTTGAATGCCACTTGTAAAATAAATCACCCACAGTGATTGACAACGGTGCGACCACTATTTTGACTGGGCGGCTTTATGTAACAAAGGCAAGCGCTCATTTTTGGCACATTGCCACCCCTCGTTATTGCCTGAATGGTCGGAATGGATCATCCGTTAAAACGGCATGTTTTTGAATGGAGTTTGGTTACAGATTCGCTAAAGCTGTTCCATATCACATCTCTTGTTATCGATAAATGCTACCGCACCCCTCCCCCCGCCCACTGGCAGAGAGAATACGGACCATTTCCAGCTGCTTCTAAACACAGACTCAGTCCTCATGTCTAGAAAGGTAAAATCGGAGCATATCCTGCTCTGGCTAGCCGGACATGATCCAGACTTCATGTTTAGAAGAGGCTCTGGTAGCACGCATAACATGAAGGCTCGGCCCTTCGCGCGGCTGTCCCGGGTTCCAATCTGACCTGTGTTCCTTTGCCGCATGTCATCCCCTCTCTCTCTCCCCACCTTTCCTGTCTGCCTACTGTCCTATATAAAATAAAGGCGAAATGCCTCAAGAAAAAAAAAGAAAAAACTTCACTCCATCATGGTGAGCTGCAATGATTCCACAACTATTTTCATAATCAATTAATCGTTTTGAGTAAAAAAATGTTTTATCTGATTCCAGCTTCTAAAATGTGATTGATTGATTTTTTTAAACTACTGTATGAGTAAACTGATTAATTAATTAATTAATCGAGAACATAACCGGCAGATTAACCGTTAATGAAAATAATCATAGTTGCAGCCATGGTTTCTCACCCATCTGTTCCACAATGTCAGGAGGGAAGACTCGGGAAGCGAGGGCTCCGCAGAAAATGTCAGATAACTCCTTGTCCAGGCCACCGATCCCCATCTTCTCAAAGTTCCAGTCTGGGTTGATGATTGTCTGCCGTTGCTCCTTGGTCTTGGCCTTACCTATAAAGTGAATAGAGGACTGCTTAGTCAGCAATTCTCATCAAAAAAGCCAAGTCGAGTCCTTAGTTAAGGCAAGTCAAGTCCCAAGTCATTTTCTTTTGGGCAAGTCAAGTCAAGTCACAGGTTATGTCAAGTGGAGTCCTTAGTTAAGGCAAGTCAAGTCCAAAGTCATTTTGTTTTGGGCAAGTCAAGACAAGTCAAGTCAAGTCACAGGTTATGTCAAGTGGAGTCCTTAGTTAAGGCAAGTCAAGTCAAGTCCCAAGTCATTTTGTTTTGGGCAAGTCAAGTCAAGTCAAGACAAGTCACAGGTTATGTCAAGTCGAGTCCTTAGTTAAGGCAAGTCAAGTCCAAAGTCATTTTGTTTTGGGCAAGTCAAGACAAGTCAAGTCAAGTCACAGGTTATGTCAAGTGGAGTCCTTAGTTAAGGCAAGTCAAGTCCAAAGTCATTTTGTTTTGGGCAAGTCAAGACAAGTCAAGTCAAGTCACAGGTTATGTCAAGTGGAGTCCTTAGTTAAGGCAAGTCAAGTCAAGTCCCAAGTCATTTTGTTTTGGGCAAGTCAAGTCAAGTCAAGTCACAGGTTATGTCAAGTGGAGTCCTTAGGGCAAGTCAAGTCCAAAGTCATTTTGTTTTGGGCAAGTCAAGACAGGTCAAGTCAAGTCACAGGTTATGTCAAGTCACTTTTTTATGCCCAATATACAGTACTGCAGTCTTACCTTCCTTTATAAAGAAAAAAGACAAGTGATATTATTGGCCAATTCTAACCTGTTCAAAAAGTATGACAAGGATGATTGAGTTTGTATTATAATTATTGATATTCAGTTAAATAAATATAATCAAACAAAAGTCAAATAGCTTTATACTAAGTACTAACGTAAGTGCCTTCTCTCCTTGTAAAATCAAAACCATCCAGTGAGAGGAGCGAGACTGACAGCCAATCATGACAATGCCATAAGGAGGAGCATGAGTCATCCAATCAGGAGAATGTCATTTCCAACTTACACTCGCATACCGGATAACTTTACACAGACACTTAACAAGGTTGAACATCTTAATATTTTATATTTAATCTGATGGACACAAACAAGTCATCCAAGTCATCACAACTCAAGTCAAGTCAAGTCCAGAGTCTAGCTTCCAAGTCCAAGTCAAGCCTGAAGTAATTTATTTTTTGTCAAGTCAAGTCGCAAGTCATCCCAGTCACCAAGTCTCAAGTCCCCAGCTCTGCTCAGTAGTAGTATCAAACTGATGTGTATGAGGATATGGTAAGAAAATACTGATACAGATAATACTAAAGAAATACTAATACAATAATATTTCAAGATAGGAAGAGGACATTTGATGTGTAAAGTCAAGACAGAATTAGTATTTGAAAAATAAAAAAAATAATTCTAGTTTGCCTTCTTGGTCTTTGTCTTAACAGACAGAGTAAGCAAGACGACGATTCATAATGTGTGTGAAAGAGATTACTGTAATGTAGAATAAAGGAGAGTGTACTATGGACAGGGTTTTGTATTGGGCTGAATTTAAACTCTACCAAAGTGACATTTTACTGCCATCTAGTGGAGGGAATAGATCCTGCAGAAATGTTAGATTTTGAAAAGGGCTGGCAAAACCAAACAAACAAACAAAACAAAACATGGTGAACGCTAGAATCCACAGTAAGAAAACAAAGATGGGAGAATATACAGTAGGTAAAGGCAGGGTATTGATTGTTGAATTAAAGGTATAAAATTTCCTCGAAAGCCAATGTCAGCCTTCGACTGACTTTTATATAGAATTTTAGCATTTAAATACCGCAGCTTTCAAAATGTCCCTCCGTGACTTTTTCCACCCCCACTTTCTGTGCGTTAGATTTTCAAAATCACACAACAAAATGTGACCTTTACATTGTCCACATTCATTAATGTGACGGAGGAATGTGACAATTCCCACTATGAGGTGAGGTGGTGAAATGTGGTGTGTGTTGAAGTAAGGAACACTATGAGGTGAGGTGGTGAAACGTGGTGTGCGTTGAAGTAAGGAACAGGTGAGGTGAGGTGGTGAAACGTGGTGTGTGTTGAAGTAAGGAACGTACCAACGAGTGTGAGGGAGGAGCTCTCTGCCTTCTCGAAGATCACCTGGCTGTTGCCAACCATCAGCCCGACGTCGATCTGCCCGAGCGAGACAACACAGAGAGAAACCCACTGTTTTCTACATCCACATTCATATTCACATATACTGTTTTTATGAGTTGGTGCATGGAAACACCACAGCTCGCATACAATAACAGGGATAAGCAAACCCTTCACATGTTTGTTTTTTGGCAAATTTTGCAGGGCACGGAGAATAGCAGATGACTTGGGAAGACCCATTAATTTGCGCTGCGCCCGGGCACAAACGATAAATTAGCGCTTTTACCACGATAGAGCCCCAAATGTGGCCAGTAGGCCCCAAATGTGGCTAGTAGGCCCCAAATGTGGCTAGTAGCACCATGTTGTAATATTGAATGTCCAATATATATGTATTTATTGTTTTTTTCCTTCTCTTTTCTTTTCCTGTGTTTCTGAGCCTGTCCGTCTGTCCTGTTTGTGTATTGTTAAACAAAAAGAAAATAAAGTATTGGGAAAAAAATGTTATGACAAAAATAAACTTTGATTGTCAGTACCGTATATATTTTGTCCTTTTCATCAAATTAGTAACTATAATTGGGAGTGATGGGGTTACAATAGGTGATGTTACAGTTACAGTGTGTGTTACAGTAGGCTACTGGTGGAAGTGCACGGTCACAATCTGGCTCTCTGGTAGCGAGGACATTTTTTGTGTGGCCCGCTCTATCATCAAAATTGCCCATCCCTGATGTGAGCTCTTTGGTGCAGAATCAGATGACATGCGACTAGACAAGATAGATATTAGAATGTTTTCATACAACACCAATGGTTCTACAGGTGGGAGAGCTGAGTGGAGGGGGTCTTTAATGGCCCATAAGAGGTATTGTTAATGCCGTCGCTTATCGATTCTGGTGAATTAGGCAATTTGGAATAAATGAAAAAATAATATCTGTTCTTGATACCCAGCCCTACAAATGCCCTATGATGCCAACAAATGGCTAATGTGAAAAATGCAATTTTGAACTTGTGGCCTTGCTGCTTCCAGGGGTCAATCTAATGTAGAGAGAGTGCTGTGGGCGGGGTCAGGCTGCTTCCAGGGGTCAATCTAATGTAGAGAGAGTGCTGTGGGCGG
>NC_139646.1:27708661-27726161 GCF_964638095.1 Poromitra crassiceps
AATGCCCTAGTGCGTGCGTGCGTGCGTGCGTGCGTGCGCGGATGGATGGCTGGGTGTTTGGATCAGACAGATAGAAGAGAGAACGGCAGTTCTAACTTAAATTCTCAGTTAGAAGTTTTCAAAAACATTCAAAAATATGAAAACATAAAATGTATGTATGTACAGTAGTATATGTATGTAGCCTCAGTTAGAACTTCTAAATTGTATGAAATGTACCATTTCACCTATGTTCAGCCATTGTTATAATTGATGTATGATGTACGTATGATCTATCGTGTGACATGAGGAAGGGAAAGCTGACTGAATGTCTGCCTGTGCTGAAGGACGAATAGAAGACAACTCACTGTCCAGAGGTCAGGTCCTTCTCGCTCACCACGGCACAGTTAGTCAGTGACAGCTCGTCTGTCGGGCAGCGCGCTGCTTGCATGGTCTGCCAAGGAGGAAGAGGAGGAGGAGGAGGAGGAGGAGGAAGAAGAGGAGGAGGAGGAGGAGGGGTGGTAGTGAAAAGAAAAACAAATAAATACAGGGGACCTTCTTAAACATCAAATTCAAGACTTTCCAGTTTCCAGGAGCAAGTCCTTCAAATGCACCGACACAACATGGCAGAGTTTGAGACACGGCTCGAGGTGAATGACTGTTACAACACTGAGAACATTTTCCAGCTGAAGGTTGGTAAAAATGGTAAATGGACTGCATTTATATAGCGCTTTTATCCAAAGCGCTTTACAATGTGCCTACATTCACCCATTCACACACCGAGGACGGCCAGCTGGCACAGTCAATCGTTTCATGCGCCAGACTCCTCGGACGGAAGGGAGAGGAGGCTGGCCAGCGAGACTATGCAGTAATAGGCTACATTTTCGGTACTGACATCACAACAGTCTAATCCTAATGCTAATTTAAAATGAGATATTCCTCTAAATCTGTCTTCAAACTGCAAAAGAGAAAAAAAAACGCCCACATTTTTGAAGGTCGCCGCCGAAGCTACCTCCCCTGTTTCCAAGCTCACCAGCCGCCACTGACACACACACACACACATATATTCATAGTCATGTCATTCACGAGTCTCGCATTGGAGGCAATTTGATTTTGGCAAGGCACAGCGCAAGTTGTAGCTCAAACATGCAGACGAGTGGACAGGTAGGCAAAGTGTTCTCCATATCCGAAGGTTATGGATAAGTTGACCGCCATTTATCATCTGTTACCAATGACAGTCATTGGCTGTTACCATTCAAAGTAGGCTAGCTTAATAAGCACTTACTAGTTAGCTAATAGCTTACTAATAGGTATAGCTTAATAATAGCTTATTAAGATACTTGTACTATCTGTTATTCATTTTCTTTGTGCAAATAAACAATAAACAAACATAAATAAACAATAAACACTTACTCTGGAGATGATGTAGCCTACCACTTGTGCTCTTCTCCCTACTTATACTCCAACCACTTATAAAGCCTCAGCCAGGCGGTAATGCAACATAAAGGATGCCAACTGCCATAAAACACCACAGAAGGATTTATTACATCACTGATGACATCACAATTGCTCGAGTGACATCACTGATGACATCACAATTGCTCAAGTGACATCACTGATGACATCACAATTGCTCAAGTGACATCACTGATGACATCACTGATACATGACAATCGTGACATCACAATCGTGGCACACACACCGCCCGCCCACTTATTGGACCATAACATCAGAACCATTGATGGCCACAACACATTCCATGTTATGGGCATTATAGCTGGAGTTACACCAGAGAGCCAAACCAGGACCTCTGATAGCTGTGACATAGCAGCAGTTGGACACATCAATATCCGAAATCAGAGACCCCCTGGCCTTTCATCCATGTCCTATGGGAGGATTGAGAATGCCACAGGTGTGTGATTCTCATGAACATGGTACAACTCATAGCAAAACTCAAAGATATCAAGTAGGATCTAATTTCACCATTCAAATTGAAATTATAATCCACTAGGCATCTTGCAACCTACGCGAGTTCGCCTGCCTTGCAGCTCGCTGAGCTAGCCCTGCAGCTCGCATAAGCAGCTACTTCACATTGGAGGCAATTTGATTTTGGCAAGGCACAGCGCAAGTTGTAGCTCAAACATGCAGATGAGTGGACAGGTAGGCTAAGTATTCTCCATATCCGAAGGTTATGGATAAATTGACCGCCATTTATCGTCTGTTACCAATGACAGTCTTTGTGTGTTACCATTCAAAGTAGGCTAGCTTAATAAGCACTTACTATTTAGCTAATAGCTTACTAATAGGTATAGCTTAATAATAGCTAATTAAGATACTTTCTAAGGTACTATCTGTTGTTATTCATTTTCTTTGTGCAAATAAACAATAAACAATTGACACACACACACACACAGCAGCAATGGGTCGTGGCCGGGCAAGTCTCAAGGCTTTGAGCTAGAGTCCCCAAGTCAAGGCTGAAGTCTTTTAGCTATACTCCAAGTCAAGTCTCACGTCTTTGGTCACAAGTCTAAGTCAAGTCTCAAGTCTCTTATGGATGAGCGTTCTATCATCTGCTTCTGCTGCATGCCATCCAGTCTGCTTAGAACATTGCATAGCTAAAACTAAGGGATTCAAAGCAGGTTCAGGTTTCTTTGCAGCATGTAGCTTTTTCATCATCTGATTCCGTTTTTTGTTACGAGGCATCTCACAACAATACAAGTAGGAATCAGTATATTCACAAACAAAAGTAGTAGTTACTTGCCTGTTGCCTCACTGTTGTAGCGTGGATGAGGTACTGGTGGAGTTGATGTTAGATGGAGAGGGAGGCTGAGCAATTAATAGCCACCTGGGGAGTTTGTATCTCTTCGGTCCTACGCTGCAGGTCTGTGGGGTCACACAACTGATATACCAGCAGGAGCTGCTTTTTCCTCTTATGGACAGACTGGATGCTTGCTGGTGGTGTTTTATGGGACTGGATGCTTGCGTGTAAAAAGACACACTGCTTCCACTTATATAGGGTGAGCCAGGAAGGATTTATGACATCACTGATGACATCACAATTGCTCGAGTGACATCACTGATGGCATCACAATTGCTCGAGATGATGTCATCAGTGGGACGGACAGACAAACAGACAAACAAACAGAGCCCTAGCTCCCTTAGATAGATAGATGTGCTAATTTTTTATGTATTTCCAGACACTTTTAGAGACACTGTGAGGGAATAAATTAATTACCGTAACACATTTTTAATTGGAAATATGAAACAACAAACTTTTTTTTTCAATGGCAAGCACTTCAATATGCTCAAGGGTAATGGGTATCACCCAAAATGTGTATGATTAACAAATACGAAGTTGTAGCTAACATTGTGAGAAATGCCATGTTGTATTACGACTACATACTTACATGAGAAAATAAAAATCTGTTCTACTTAGAGACTCAACAACCATTTCTGTGGATTCCTTGCCCCCAAAAATGTGGAAATAGACACCAAATTTGTAATTCTAGGTCTAGTTGGAGTCAAGATATGGCCAACATTTTAATAATGGCAGCCATTTTGAAAAAATGTAATTTTAACATATTTCCACTAATGGGATTTTCTGGGATTTTTAATATAGTATTTCGGGCATCAATATAAACATAAAAATGTGAAAATAAATTATGTTGCAATTAGTTTAAGGTCAAACCTGATTTTCCCTAGACTACTAGGGGCCTCAATGAGGAGATGGATATCCGCCCTTTTTTATGAAGTTTTCCTTTACTTTGGCATTGATTCCTTTATATAAACTTGTCTTTGGTATCTCTAAACTGTGTCTTGGTCTACACATTGTTGCATACTACTTGATATATCTAAACTGTTGGTCTTGATCTACATAATTATGTATACTCCTATAGGTATCTCTAAACTGGTGGCCTCAGGCTTTGTTTTATTGTAATGCACCCATGAGACACTTGGAGGCGCCTCTATAGCTTAGTCCCACCCTTGATGACGGCCTTTCAGCCTGACTGTGGGGTCTGGGACACCCTAGTGAGGGTCTTTAATTTTAACTTTAATTCTTACTTTTGTTTATCACATTTTGATAATGTTACTGATTTTCATATGTATTCTTACTCTTGATCACACATGGTCACACGTCACCCATTTGATACATGGTATTTTATACCAAATTTGATCTATTCAAAGAACAACTTTAAGATTTGTCATCATCTATGGTCTCGTTGTTTTCATACATATTGTTTCCAACCAGTACTTCAAAGTATTCACCTGACCATGTAACCACAGCTGTAACCCATCCTGCTTGATTGCATTGGAATCAATTGTATCATGACCTGACCTGTATGTATTTAAGATGGCGTCTCACAGTCCTTTGCCAGTCTGATGAAGAGCTTTGCTCGAAACGTCACTTTTTTGGGTGTTTGAAATAAAAAACACAAACTAGGAGCCCTTGCAGTGTGCAAGCTTTTTATTCATTTTTTACTCTGAGTTTAACGTCAGACTTTTCTTCTTCAGTCAAACAGATGGCAGGCAGCAGATTGAGTGGGATGCATTTTATTGATTGATTAAACAGAAACAGAAACAATCAACAGAACTTCAGTTTCCTCTCGAGGGAAAGTGAAACGGAATCTGGAAGTCAGGGAACACAGCGTGATGTCATCAGGATGGGACGCCAATGTGATTGGTCTGAGGGCGGGGTGGGTTTAGCTGTAGGCGTCCTTCTCAGTCTGTGATTGGCTGGAAGGCTGGACCACTGGGAGGTCAGGGGTCAATGCGGGCTGGACAGGCTGTGCCCCCAACTCACCTGGACAGAAACAAAAAACAAAACGCATGAAAACACCAGTGTCAAAGGATTTCTGCTAAATGTTTCAAAAATGCATCATGGACTAATCAGAAAAATCAGATTTATCTATAACTGTAAACCAGTTTTAACCCGAAGCAGCCCGGTTTAAATGTAACAACTTTTAACATCTGTAATGTTATTTTCCATCTACAGTTTGTTAAAAGTTCTGTGTAGGAATTGAATTTTAACGTTACAAGCGGAGGGCGGCAGATATGCGCCGTCGCTATGACGACCAGTTGTGGGCGGAGGGCAGATTGAGCGAGTACTACTTGTACTTGGAAGCAGAAACGACTTCAGGTGGAGACGAGTAAAGCCGAGTTGAGACGAGCCGTACTACTGTATGCAGACATTACCATCGCTATTAAATAGACCAGAGTAACAGTCTAGCAAGAGTAGAGTCTAACAGAGCAGAGTACAGTCTAACAGAGCAGAGTACAGTCTAACAGAGCAGAGTACAGTCTAACAGAGCAGAGTACAGTCTAACAGAGCAGAGTACAGTCTAACAGAGCAGAGTACAGTCTAACAGAGCAGAGTACAGTCTAACAGAGCAGAGTACAGTCTAACAGAGCAGAGTAGAGTCTAACAGAGCAGAGTACAGTCTAACAGAGCAGAGTACAGTCTAACAGAGCAGAGTAGAGTCTAACAGAGCAGAGTACAGTCTAACAGAGCAGAGTAGAGTCTAACAGAGCAGAGTATAGTCTAACAGAGCAGAGTACAGTCTAACAGAGCAGAGTACAGTCTAACAGAGGAACAGAGTACAGTCTAACAGAGCAGAGTACAGTCTAACAGAGCAGAGTACAGTCTAACAGAGGAGCAGAGTACAGTCTAACAGAGGAGCAGAGTACAGTCTAACAGAGGAGCAGAGTACAGTCTAACAGAGCAGAGTACAGTCTAACAGAGGAGCAGAGTACAGTCTAACAGAGGAGCAGAGTATAGTCTAACAGAGCAGAGTACAGTCTAACAGAGCAGAGTAGAGTCTAACAGAGCAGAGTATAGTCTAACAGAGCAGAGTACAGTCTAACAGAGCAGAGTACAGTCTAACAGAGGAGCAGAGTACAGTCTAACAGAGCAGAGTACAGTCTAACAGAGGAACAGAGTACAGTCTAACAGAGCAGAGTAGAATAGAGTAGAGTCTGGTGTGTTCTCTGACCGGTCTCTCTCGTCAGTTTTGGAGCCAGTTGGTTCCAGAAGGAGCAGGCATCCTGCTGGAGGCCCTGGTTCAGCCGGAGGTTGGGTTCTACCTGCAGGTAGGTGGGCAGGGCCGGAGAGGGCTGGACCGGACTCCAGCGAATCAGAGTTGAGTCCGTCCATGCCGGTGTCTGGTTTGGGTCGCTACGGAGTCACAAGCAGGACAAAATTCACTTTAGCATGTGAAGATAATCGCGGACAAAAAATTATTGGGCAAAAAAAACAGACTAAAAAATGACAAAAAGAAAGACAAAAACGGACATAAAAAAATGAGGAAGAAAACACAAAAACGGACAAAAATGATATACAAACTTGGTTCGTTATTGATTCATCTGGTTGTTAGGTTAATGAGGTTCTAGGTCATTGTCACAGCTCATTATTTAGCTAATGTGTTAGCGGTTAGCGGATAATTAGCGGTTGGTTAGCTAGCAGCTGTACCCTGTCCTGATGAAGTTGGAGACGTAGGTCATCATGGCCAGGGAGAGGCGTCGCTCAGTGGAGGTGAAACGCTGTGAGCTCATTGGATGATGAGGAGTTCCAAACACAAACTGAACGTCCAGTGGGACAGACACATCCACCCTGTAAACAACAAACAAACAAACAACGTTATTAATATCACTACTAATCAGGACAGGAAACAAGATTCAAGATTTTTTATTGTCACTCCGTAGTACAAGTATCACGTGTGAAATTCTTGTGCTGTAGACTCCGTTACAACATAGTGCAAAAATAAAATAAAAAATAATTAAAAACAAGAGGCAACAAGCAATAAAGCAGTAAGACACGCCACAGACAGTGGCACATATGTGCAAATGGCATGAACATACTTTAAACATAATTAAACATAATTAAACATAGTAACATTCTGTTAGGTGCAAATAGCATATGCCTAATCAACATACTATTGAACATTAGTCATACGTGATGGTAGCAGCTGCAGTGCGGTACAGTACGGCTACTACACTATTTGTATATGTTAAGGAGTCTCGTGGCCTGCGAGAAGAAACTGTCCCTCAAGCGATTTGTGCTTGCTCTTGGGACCCTGTATCTCCTCCCTGAGGGTAGCAGGGAGAACAGACTGTTGTGGGGGTGGTTTGTGTCTTTGATGATCTTCAGGGACCTCCTGAGGCACCGCTGGTTGTACAGATCTTGCAGTTCTGGCAGCTCACATCCTGTTACAAACATTTGCCCACAAGGCTGTAAATCCTAAAATTCAAGTCGATGTTTAGAAGACATCCAGATGATGACCAGCCACTGACTAACAGCCGTCAGTCATCCAGTCAGTAAAGCAGTCAGTCAGTCAGTCAGTCAGTCAGTTACCTGTCCTGGGCACTGCTCTCAGGCTGGTGGTAGAGGAAGACGTTAGCCTTGCTGCTAGCCCAGTGGCTAGCCATCTGCAGAGTGGGACACACGATGAACAGATCTCTGAGAGAGGGAGAGAGAGAGAGAGGTGGACAGACAGAGAGTGAGTGAGTGAGAGAGGCAGACAGACAGACAGAGAGAGAGAGAGACAGACAGACAGATGAGAGAGAGACAGATCAGAGTCTCCTGGTCTTTTACGAGAAACAAACAAAAATTAGAGACCAATCAGAGATGGCGGCAAAGAGTATTGAAGCAAAAGTCAACACTGATGCTTTTTTGACAACAGCGTGCCACCATTTTGGTCTGAAAAAACAAACAAACAAACAAAAAAACGCCTCCTTGGCCAATGGAACAACAGCACAGAAACATGACAATCAGAGGTGTCTCCTTCAGGCTAAAATGGCGGGTTTGCTGTCTGCTGATGTTGCAATATTGGCTGTCACTTCTTATCAATGTAAGTTCTTTGACGGCGGTAGGTTCTGACCGGGTGGCGTTGTCCAGCGCTCTGGAGAACAGGTTGTAGCCGGCGGGGGCGGGGCTGTGCTGCAGGGCGTAGAACCAGCTGGCCGCCTCCTTCAGCAGAGCTCCGCCTTCACTCCGCTCGCCACCCAGAGAATTACTGAGCGCCTCGTAGAACGCCGTCTTCCCATCCGCTCGGCCCGCCAGCAACTCAAAGTCCTGTGGGACAGCAAATCATATACAGTCATATATATTTATTAACCGTCATATCCTCCCAGCTGTTTTAGATCATTATACAGTCATATATATTTATTAACCGTCATATCCTCCCAGCTATTCTCCCTGCTAGCTCACATACCCGCATGACAAGAAAGGCAGTTTCATTTGTATAGCAAATTTCAGGGCAATTCAAAGTGCTTTACAGAGTCATAGAAATACAGTAAAGGTCAAAAGAAAAGTACAATTAAAAAGTGCAAAAGTTCAGACAAGATAAAAAACTTATGTTTTATTTATTGTATTTATCTATTTGCACGTAGTAAAATCCAGAACAAAACGTAAACATATTGTGCAGGTTGAGACAATAAACCCTAATGGGCTTATATGAGGTCTCTTACCTAAGACATTAAACCAATACACTATTAACAACAATACACTATTAACAACAATAATACAATACACAATTAACAACACACTATTACCAACAATGACATCAAAAAGTAAAGTGGTGCAGTTTAAAAAAGTTACATCGAAAGACACAAGAACACAACCAATAGGTTCCTAGATAAAGCTCTGTCACCTAGCTCTTGAGTTGATGATGCCAGCCATTTCATATCTTTCTGATCATGATTATTGATCGTACCTTTATCCTGCGTGCCCGGCTGATCAGCCCGTCCTGCATGGACGATCCCAGCAGGAGGTCCACTCTGTGGAAGGAAGACTGACCGAGAGACTGACCAGCTGAGACTGGAGCCCAGGCCTGGAAAGGACCGCTGACCGCCAACAGCTGGAACACACACACACACACACACACACACACACACACACACACACACACACACACACACACACACACACACACACACACACAGACAGACAGACAGACAGACACACACACACACACACACACACACACACACACACGGTTTATTAAGTCATTGTGTGGTTTTTCTGTGGTTTACAAAGTCATGTCAAAAATCTTCACTTGAGGCTTCCCTTCTCCACATGTTTTGGCCCGAGGTTTGAACAATATTGGGGGAATGTTATCTAAACCTTATCATCCTCAATTTGGACCTGGAACTAACCCTCTGATTGCTCTGTTTGGCCCCACTGGAGACGATGCTGCAACAACATGGTAAGCTCACTCTGTGTGTGTGTGTGTGTGTGTGTGTGTGTGTGTGTGTGTGTGTGTGTGTGTGTGTGTGTGTGTGTGTGTGTGTGTGTTTGTGTTTAGCTGTACTCAGGGCTGCTGCTGGCCATTTGGGTGCCCTAAGCGTAATTGTTTTGTGGTGCCCCCCCGCCCCCGCAAAACTTTCAATAACTGTCAAACGAAAGACTGCAAAATCAATAATTATGAACGATACTAGTGTATCTCACATTACATTACATGTGGCAAACAAACAATTGTTAGAATTACTGTACATGTCAGCAAACAAGCGATTGTTAAACTGTACATGCAAGCAGGGGCGGACTGGGATCATAATTCAGGCCGGGCATTAGATACCAAGCAGGCCAGGCCGATACGGGCCGATGTGCGTGCCGGCGTCCGAAGGGCGGCGGCGAAAAATTTGGGCTGTTTGAAGCCCAATTTGGCCGTTTGAAGCCAAATTTGGGCCGTTTGAAGCCAGATTTGGGCCGTTTGAAGCCCGATTTGGGTCGTTTGAAGCCAGATTTGGGTCGTTTGAAGCCAGATTTGGGCCGGTTGAAGCCAGATTTGGGCCGTTTGAAGGCCAATTTGGGCCGTTTGAAGCCCAATTCGGGGCGAGTCCAATTTTACAATGAGATAACACTTTAACCCTGAATAAAGTAATAAAACCACTAGTAAACCAGTAGGCGGCGCCTGGCCTGCTGTTCAGTGAGTGGCCTGACTGAGAGCACAAAAAAAAAAAAAAAAAAGAAATTGGTGCCCCCAGTCACATGATGCCCTACGCAGTCTGCGTACTCTGCGTATAGGGTGCGGCGGCCCTGGCTGTACTTACCTTGGTCTGGGCAGCGTTGAGTGTGTGTGCAGGCATGGCTCTGAGGCAGGCGGCCATCTTGTCATGGTCAGTGGGGTCAGTGAGGTCAGAGGTGGGGCAGCCCAGCTCTCTGGACAGAGCCAGCGCCTGGCGCCTGGCGGAGGAGGTGGACTGCAGCGCTGCTGGGGAGAACACAGAGCCACCCTGCAGGTGGAGAGAGGAGGAGGAGACATCTCATGTGTCATTTTCTGCCACTAGGGGGCTCTTAATCCAAATAATAACAAGACGCGCTTTGAGGATATTGGGAAGTAGCATGGGATCATGGGAGTTGTCTCCACCTCCTTACTATTTTGTTTTTAGGTTGGGATTCCTTCAGTGTTCATTAGGGGTGTCATGATACACTCAGTTCATGATACGATATTGGGTTCACGATAACGATACGATACGATATTTTAACAATAATTTTTTTAGATCAATTTGTAAGTTGAGGGGACATCCTCCACACTAATTTGAGTAATTTCACAATTTTCATCCTCTGTGTCTGTAACGTCCCTCATCTGTTCAAACAAAGCAATGAAAAGGAGAGCGAGCATGCAATCAGATGCAGACCAGTGCCACCATGTTCAGCTTATTTTTTCTCGTGATATGAGATTTCATCTCAACGATACATATTGTCACGTTTTGATATCGCGATATATTGTGGGACGATATATTGTGACATCTCTAGTGTTCATCATTCACAAGGTTTTTACCTGGAGTCCAATTATCCACAGAGGTCTCCTCCTCTCCAAACAAATGGACTAATTAAAACTGGTAAAAACTAGTGGTAGATAGGGGTGGGGGGTGATCAATACAGCATAGTATCGCAATATTTTGTGTGTCAATATATTGTACTAGGTATCTCGCGTGCTACGCGCGCTTGATTCCTCGCTAGCTCGCCCGCCCTGCAGCTCGTCGAGCTGGCCCTGCAGCTCGCATACGCAGCTCGGATGTCGAGTGATAATCGAATGTTGATGATGTATATGTATATTTTTGTATTATTATTATTATTATTTTGTGTGTGTGTTTTTTTCTTTTTCTTTGTCTGAGCCGGTTTGTCTCGTATTGTCTCGTATATTGTTCTATAAAAAAATTGAAAATAAAATATTGGAAAAAAGAAAAAATGATGTGTTATGGGTGTGTTTGTAGGGAACGTGGTTTGTAGGAGGTGTGGTTTGTAGGAGCGTGGTTTGTAGGAGGTGTGGTTTGTAGGAGGTGTGGTTTGTAGGAGGTGTGGTTTGTAGGAGGTGTGGTTTGTAGGAGGTGTGGTTTGTAGCGAACATGGTTTGTAGGGGGCGTGGTTTGTAGGAGGTGTGGTTTGTAGGAGGTGTGGTTTGTAGGGAACATGGTTTGTAGGGGGCGTGGTTTGTAGGGGCGTGGTTTGTAGGAGGTGTGGTTTGTAGGAGGTGTGGTTTGTAGGGAACATGGTTTGTAGGGGGCGTGGTTTGTAGGGGCGTGGTTTGTAGGAGGTGTGGTTTGTAGGAGGTGTGGTTTGTAGGGGCGTGGTTTGTAGGGTCTGCACCGCAGCAGTAGAAGGAGAAGAGTTCTCACCATCAGCACCATGCGTCTGAACAGAGGAGGTGAGGAGGAGGAGGAGGAGGAGGTAGAGAGGAGGTGAAGGCTGGTGATGTCAGCGCCGCCACGCTCCGCCCCCACCGTCACTCTCCTGTTGTCCCCGCCCACCAGGGAGATGTGGGCGTCTACCCAACGCAGCGCCGCCTCCTGGTCCGACAGACCGTAGTTACCATGGAGACCAGCCGAACCTGCGGGGGGAGAGAGTGTCGACTGGTTTTATTTCTCCCCAGTTGACCTTGGCAATTCCCCTGCTGTCCCAGGCGTTGTTCCACCCGCTCTGCCGATCTGGAGAGACTTGTAGACGAGCACATCCTTCCTCCGATACATGTGCAGTCAGCACATCCTTCCTCCGATACATGTGCAGTCAGCACATCCTTCCTCCGATACATGTGCAGTCAGTCACCAGATGCTTTCTTCACCTGACAGCAGGTCGTAGCACATGGGAGGATGCTCGACCACGCCAGAGGTAGCAACACGGGGGCTCGAACTTGCAACCCTCGTGTTGGTAGGCGGGGTTATCTACCGCTGCACTACCCGGATGCCCTGTTCAATTCTGAGATTGTGTGTGTGTGTGTGTGTGTGTGTGTGTGTGTGTGTGTGTGTGTGTACCTGTGCTCAGGAAGCCCAATGCGGCGGTCCGGTAGCTGGCTGTTACCACGACGATGTTGCCCATGGCGGCGAGGGCGGAGCCATCTAACAGTCCTGGGCTCTGATTGGCCGTGGGGTTGAAGAAGAAGACCAGGACTGGGACACGCCCAATCTGTCTCACACACACACACACACACACACACACACACACACACACACACACACACACACACACAGATTATAGATGTAGATCGTTGAATTTGGAGTTTCTCAGAGAAAATCTGGAAATATTAAATTGGTTTGAATGAGAATTTATTTAATGCTTTATTTCACTTTATATACTGGAGGAGAACCAATATGATTGAAAGGGTGTCTAATAGTGTATTAAGATCTCCAGTTTTGTTTCCAATGGGAGTATAATTTGGCATAATAGTGTCTATGTATACTGTGGTATATTTTGGGTCTAAAGAGGGATCAGTGCATATTGAAGATGTTTGGCCCGTTATCATCTCCCAGACCAACCTGTCCAGACGGAGAGAAGATGTTCAGGTACAGACAGTCTTCACTGGAGGCTGCAGAGGACCCATCACCAGGCTGGAGACAGCTGGGCCTGCAAGACAGACAGACAGACAGACAGACAGACAGACAGGTATAGTGAATCAGACAGACACACAGACAGACCGGTAGAAACAGACAGACAGACAGACAGGTAGTGTACCGGGCTCTTGTGGCATCCCAGCTTCCCGTCCAATCAGCCGGCTGAGCGGCTTTGAAACGGAGCGATCCTATTGGTGGACGGGCGTACGGAACTCCCAGGAACTGGACAACTGTCTTCTTGTCTGACCCCAGGGTTGTTTCCACAGTGACGCCCTGCAGGGTTCCATGACCCGGGACGGAGACGGACGTAACCGACGGCAACCGCTCTGCCGAGGGAAACAAGAACACGCGCGCAGACATGTGTTACTGACGCGGAATCAAACCCGCCACAACTAGAATGTTGTCTTGGGCTATGATTGGCTCACCTTTCCTCAGGTACACCTGGGGGGCGGGCTCTCTGATGACCAGTCTACAGGAGAAGGCGGGGCCAGATGAGCCAGGGGCGGAGCTTAAGCCACAGGCCCTGGTGTCTGGGTAGAGGACGCAGCGGGTGGCAGACGCCGTCTGGCTGACTGACACAGCCATGCAGGACTCCACCTCCTGGCAGGCTGAAACAGGAAGTAAACAGGAAGTAAACATGCAGGCCTCCACCTCCTGGCAGGCTGAAACAGGAAGTAAACAGGAAGTAAACATGCAGGCCTCCACCTCCTGGCAGGCTGAAACAGGAAGTAAACAGGAAGTAAACATGCAGGACTCCACCTCCTGGCAGGCTGAAACAGGAAGTAAACAGGAAGTAAACATGCAGGACTCCACCTCCTGGCAGGCTGAAACAGGAAGTAAACAGGAAGTAAACATGCAGGACTCCACCTCCTGGCAGGCTGAAACAGGAAGTAAACAGGAAGTAAACATGCAGGACTCCACCTCCTGGCAGGCTGAAACAGGAAGTAAACAGGAAGTAAACATGCAGGACTCCACCTCCTGGCAGGCTCAAACAGGAAGTAAACAGGAAGTAAACATGCAGGACTCCACCTCCTGGCAGGCTGAAACAGGAAGTAAACAGGAAGTAAACATGCAGGACTCCACCTCCTGGCAGGCTGAAACAGGAAGTAAACAGGAAGTAAACATGCAGGACTCCACCTCCTGGCAGGCTGAAACAGGAAGTAAACAGGAAGTAAACATGCAGGACTCCACCTCCTGGCAGGCTCAAACAGGAAGTAAACAGGAAGTAAACATGCAGGACTCCACCTCCTGGCAGGCTGAAACAGGAAGTAAACAGGAAGTAAACATGCAGGACTCCACCTCCTGGCAGGCTGAAACAGGAAGTAAATGGTGTACACTGCAGAGTAGAAACAGTGTGACAGATGTGCTTATAAAATAATATATATTATGTATTTCAGTGAATGATTATCTTATTAATCGATAAGGGTCTGATGAACGAGAGGGTTCAAAACGGGTCCATAATAACCCAATGGATGATGTCATGGTAGCTACGTTCATATTTTTATAGTTTACGCGTGCAACCCAGGCAGGGTCAGTGCCTTGCTCAGCAGCACTAGATCAGTGGTGTGTTGGATCAGACGTTAAAGTCTCTCCTTCCTCAATGCTCAGCCTGTCTCTCCTGCAGTGCATGCTGGTCTCTCTCCTGCTCAGCCTGTCTCTCCTGCAGTGCATGCTGGTCTCTCTCCTGCTCAGCCTGTCTCTCCTGCAGTGCATGCTGGTCTCTCTCCTGCTCAGCCTGTCTCTCCTGCAGTGCATGCTGGTCTCTCTCCTGCTCAGCCTGTCTCTCCTGCAGTGCATGCTGGTCTCTCTCCTGCTCAGCCTGTCTCTACTGCAGTGCATGCTGGTCTCTCTCCTGCTCAGCCTGTCTCTCCTGCAGTGCATGCTGGTCTCTCTCCTGCTCAGCCTGTCTCTCCTGCAGTGCATGCTGGTCTCTCTCCTGCTCAGCCTGTCTCTCCTGCAGTGCATGCTGGTCTCTCTCCTGCTCAGCCTGTCTCTCCTGCAGTGCATGCTGGTCTCTCTCCTGCTCAGCCTGTCTCTCCTGCAGTGCATGCTGGTCTCTCTCCTGCTCAGTCTGTCTCTACTGCAGTGCATGCTGGTCTCTCTCCTGCTCAGTCTGTCTCTACTGGAGTGCATGCTGGTCTCTCTCCTGCTCAGTCTGTCTCTACTGGAGTGCATGCTGGTCTCTCTCCTGCTCCTATGGTGGAGACATTGGTGTCTCTCCTCTCCTACGATGGATTTCTCCCTGTATGATTGTCTCTTGGTGCAAAATGGCGGCTCTAGAAAGAAGTCCTCACTCTTTGATTCTGAGGGACTGACACCAAAACCTGACGTTTACCAAAGATGTTTGACGTCCTGAAAGATCTCCTCATATCAAACTTCCACTGTAGCTACAGTAGCTGCTGGAAACACCTGGAGGTGACATCACCTTGTTTACGATTGGCCGGTTATCAACTAGAAGAAAAAGAGGACTAACTCCTGGATGGAGCCAGAGATAAAAAGTTGTTTTGATCAGAGTTACAGAGTTTTAGGCGAGTTTTCCTTCAAGGTGGGCGGTTACCATGGAGACACCAGTCCCTGGTCTTGTCCTGGTCGGTAGCGATGTCTCGGCTCACGTGGATGACATCATAGGAGGAGACGGACGGGTCAACCAGGACCGCCGAGTCAGCGAGAAGAGTCCAATTGTCCAGAGACACTGACAGAAAAACATGAAGATAAGATGAATAAACACTCATACTAGTAGTAGCAGTAGTACTAGGCTAGCAGTAGTAGTATTGGTATATTAGTGTTAGCCTGGGTAAACCCAGCCTCCACGTGACTGACGCTACAGGCATAGCCTGTGATGTGGTTTACCCAGGCTATATTAGTGTATGCATCTAGCCTGTGATGTGGTTTACCCAGGCTATATTAGTGTATGCATCTAGCCTGTGATGTGGTTTACCCAGGCTATATTAGTGTATGCATCTAGCCTGTGATGTGGTTTACCCAGGCTATATTAGTGTATTCATCTCACCGTTGTTTGTGGTTGGTGGGAGGCTGAATGGAGGACAAAGAGCAGGAGATGAACTCCACTGATTCACTGAGGAGAGAGAACAAGTCAGGTCACATGCTATCTGTGTGTGTGTGTGTGTGTCTGTGTGTGCCTGTGTGTGTGCGTGTGTGCATGTGCCTGTGTGTGTGTGTGTGTGTGTGTGTGTGTGTGTGTGTGCCTGTGTGTGTGCCTGTGTGTGTGTGTGTGTGTGTGTGTGTGTGTGTGTTACCGGGTTTCTGGTACCAGCCCAGTGGTTCTGGGGCGCTCTGCACGGTGGATGCTCGGCAGTCCTGCGTCCTCCAGGAAGTCCCGCCCTCCTCGCTGCACGTCTGAATGCCCAGGCTGAGCAGGGACACACACACCACGTCTGAGCCGCCTGCACACACACACACACACACACACACACACACACAGGCACACACACACCGCAAGGTTATTATATTGAATATATATATATTAAAACTAAATGAAAAACGAAAAGTACTGTAGGTGTGGGGGGGAAAACCTTTGAGTTAACTGAAATAAATAATCAATACATTTCTTTTCAAAAAAAAAAAAAACATTTCCTTTCAACTCACCAGCAGCTGACTTTGTGTCTCGAACCAAACCGAAACCACGGCAACAAGGATCCTCATCACAACGCCGCTCACACTGCAAGAACCTGAACACACACGCACGCACACGCACACACACACACACACAGGCACACACAGGCACACACGCGCGAGCACACACACACACACACACACACACAGGCACACACGCGCGAGCACACACACACACACACACACAACCTAGTCACCCCAGGAAGTTCACAGGAAAGTTGGAAGTTGAAAATCCTACAGTGTGTGTGACCAGTGTGTGCTTGTGTGTGTGTGTCTGCGTGTCTGTAGCCGTTTTCCCACACACCGGAAAATTACCTGAAAGTCAATATCGGACATTTCCCGGA
Organism: Poromitra crassiceps; assembly: GCF_964638095.1. Lineage (NCBI taxonomy): Eukaryota > Metazoa > Chordata > Actinopteri > Beryciformes > Melamphaidae > Poromitra > Poromitra crassiceps. The sequence continues at coordinate 27,725,437 of NC_139646.1, forward strand.
ATTTCCCTTCACACCTGGGCGCTCGCATGTGGGAATATAGCAGCGTAATTGCCTGTATGTTGGGGGGCGGGGCGGCACTGCAGAGCGGGCGGGGAGTGACGTGTCGGCAAAACTCCGATGGTGAAATAAGTTCACTTGTCACACAATAAATCACACTCGTTTGACTTAAGAGGACATGTATGTTGTATCATTCACATTCGCTAACCAGTCTTTGAACTGAAATATTTGAAGAAGTTGGGATCCGTGTCTGAGAGAAATAGCCTGGCTGGTTCGATGTTTATCCGTTCACCTGCGTCGCATTGAAGCACTTTTTACAGACTGGCTTCGTTTGATGTGTCCGGGCTTGCCTTCGCTGTCGGCAACGTAAGCAAAATACTTCCACATTTCGCTTCGTGCATTTGCTTTCTCAACAAGCGTTGGGCGGCTTGCAAGACTCTCAGAGCTGTCTGTGTCCCTGTCGGGCTGCTGACTGAAGGACTGGCCAGAGAGCGAGCAGGCAGCAGAGAGGGGAGAGGGGGAAATCAGCACACCCACACATGAAGCTGACATACCGCTCTTATTATCACAAGATCATTTCGCCAGTTTGCTTTAATGTGCGCGAATGATTAGATTATGCCCGCTGGAACATTAAGCAACGTGTGTACACCTCGCCCATGAGAAGGACCGGCAAATGACTTGACACGTTTCACACTTGTGTCCCTTATCGGGCATACCGCTCTTCTGAC
>NC_139646.1:27731161-27736161 GCF_964638095.1 Poromitra crassiceps
GACGCTACAAAGAAGATGTGTTCTATTTTATTGCCGTTTCCTGTATTTACGTGACAACGAAGAGCAAAGGAAATGTCGGGAAGAAAATCTTCAGATTTTTCCTACAGCGCATGAATGCAGCATTAGTAGGCTCACTGCCAGAAGTGGGATCCAAAAGTTCTGCACTACAAAAGTTACACACTATAGCTTTAAGATTTGCTTTTAATAAATTAACTCAAATCTTAGTATGAATCTACTTGTTTGTCTTATTGATCATTAGTCTAGTAATCATTAGTGTTATTTTTTATCTTCTAAAAATGGCAGGTGTGTCAGAGGAGGGAAAAGCCGACTGAATCCAAAGAAAGGAGAACTCCTGCACACTGTCTGTCTCCACTTGCAAAAGTTGAATTAACAGTTAATACACTTTGCTATAGTCACAGTACCTTTCTTCCTGAGAACCAACAGATCTGAAGCTCCGCCCCTCACCCTCACAGAGCAGCTCAGCCAATCAAACAGCTCAGCTTTAGGATTACCCAGAAATCCACTGGCCTGGGGTCACACACACACACACACACACACACACACACACACACACACACACACACACACACACACACACACACACACACAGTGCTTAGTTTAGTGTTTAACAGGTGGTGTTGTTGTTGTTGTTGTTGTTGTTGTTGTTGGTGTGTGTGTGTGTGTGTGTGTGTGTGTGTGTACCTGCTGGGAGCTGTTGCAGTGTGTGTTCACAGTGTGTGTGCTGTACAGTTGACACCGAGTGTGTGTGTCAGTGAACAGCGCCACATGGTGGCAGGAGGGCAGTGCTGCACACGCTGCAGAAACAACAACAAACAATAAACAAACAAACAAACAAATACTGCTCTGACTGAGCAAAGTGTGTGTGTGCATGTTTGTGTGTGTGTGTGTGTGTGTGTGTGTGTGTGTGTGTGTGTGTGTGTGTGTGTGTGTGTGTGTGTGTGTGTGTGTGTGTGTGTGTGTGACCTCGGACACAGGCTCTGAGGTCAGAGGTCATCGTCTGCAGGACTTCAGTGTCTTCAGCTCCGACGATCAGCGCTGAGCCAGGAACAGCCTGAAACCTGCTGAGAGCTGCAGCACAGACACACATGGTTACTACTGACAGCACAGACACATGTTGGTTACTACTGACAGCACAAACACACATGGTTACTACTGACAGCACAGACACACATGGTTACTACTGACAGCACAGACACATGTTGGTTACTACTGACAGCACAGACACACGTTGGTTACTACTGACAGCACAGACACACATGGTTACTACTGACAGCACAGACACACATGGTTACTACTGACAGCACAGACACACATGGTTACTACTGACAGCACAGACACACGTTGGTTACTACTGACAGCACAGACACACATGGTTACTACTGACAGCACAGACACACGTTGGTTACTACTGACAGCACAGACACACATGGTTACTACTGACAGCACAGACACACATGGTTACTACTGACCCGGGAACATAAAGAAAACAGAGTGACAGAGTGTGGCGTTACGTGAATCCAATTGGAAGTTAGGTGCCTTTTTGTGATTGAACACGCCCCCTTTAGGCTAATGGCTGTGGAAAGTTAATCCTGTCTAAGTTGGTCCATGACTTATCCTGCTTATCTACCAAGTTTTGTGCAAATCCGTTCATCACTTTTTGAGATAGCCTGCTGACAATGAAGCTTCTCTGCTTTTACAGTGAACTAAACAGCAGGATAGGTGAGGGCAGTCTTCTCTCTGATTGGCTGCTGTGGGTTTACCTGTGCACTCTTCGTCTGTCAGGGGCTCATTGCTATTGGTCCACTGTAGCTCTGCCCCCTCACTGCTGACACACCTCCAGCTGCCAGACAGGAAGTCAGGCTGTGCCGGCAGGAAGTCGCCTTCATCTGAACACCGGAAGCCCCGCCTCTGGCACTCTGTCACACCTGGTGTACACACACGCGCACACACACACACACACGCACACGCACACGCACACGCACACACACACACACACACACACACACACGCACGCACGCACGCACACACACACACACACACACACACACACACACACACTCAGTTTTGTGTCCTGTATTTTCTGTGAATCACAAGTTAAAATGTGGACTTGGACTCACATTGATTGACAGATGAGGCTCCGGCAGCTGAGGAGCCTCTGGGACATTTGTTGCAGAAGTCCCACCCCTCTTCGTCCTGATAGGTTCCCTGAGGACAGAGAAGACACGCCCCCTCACTGGAGAAACTACCAGCAGGACAAACCACTGGAGAGAGAGAGAGAGAGAGAGAGAGAGAGAGAGAGAGAGAGAGAGAGAGAGAGCGAGAGAGAGAGAGAGAGAGAGAGAGATGTTAATTTATATCTTCATTTCATTGCTTGGCTTCAACAATAGAATTGAAGGGACAGTTCACCCCAAAACCCCAAATACATATTTTTCAATTGTTAGACCCACTAGCAGCTAGCGGGTGTAGTTTGGTCGAAAGAAACATAATTCCTAGATGAAGCTTCTCACAACAAGCTCTGTTGTGGGTCATGATTTCTGGAAAGAGACATTGCTGCTGTTGAGTTTTTCAAATGTACTTTTTTTTGGCGCTTTGAGCACCACAAGCAGAGCCATCCAGTTCCATTGTGCTGGAGAGAAGACAGACATCTCTACAGCTACACAACTCTGCAACTCACACCAACAACATCTACTGGCTGGATAAATAGCACTACGGTAAGAGGACAAATATGTATGTTGTGTTTTGGGGTGGACTGTCCCTTTAACAGTAGAATGAACATCCTAGATCAGAGACATTGCAGAAAGGATCAGTGGTGATGATGGAGGAGTGAAGGGAGAGACGGAGGATCGGTCAGTCGACTCACCGCAGCCTTCGCCATCGGCATCGAGGTGGAACCCGTGGGAACAGCTGAAGCTCGGCGTCGTCATGGAAACCAGTTTGAGTTCTGACCCGAGGATGGACCGGAAATGACCCAGAAGCCCCTGCACCCCGGACAGAAGCCTGGAGGGGTCGAGGAACGCCTCTGATAGAAAACACAGGAGGACACAGACCATGCTTCATATCATCATCATCATCATCATCATCATCATCATAAAAGGGAGTGAGTTGGCTCTGTTTGTCTGTTTGTTTCAATTTCTGTCCCACTGATGATATCACAATGTCTATGACATCATCAGTGATGTCACTCGAGCGCTCGATGATGCGAAGTTCAGCAATTGTGCGCTGCGCATGCCAATAGCGCAGGCGAGGCCACGCAGCAGCCGAGCTGTGGGCGAGGCAATCGTGCGCTGAGCGATGTCACTCGAGCAAGCCATGATGTGATCAGTGATGGTCACTCGAGCAATTGTGATGTCATCAGTGATGCGAAGGTGAGCAATTGCGCGCGCTGCACATGCCAATTAGAGCAGGCGAGGCCATGCAGCAGCCGAGCTGCATTATGCGATGCGAGCCCGCGCATCAGCCAGCGGGCGAGCTGGAGGGCGGTCGAGGCCGCGCAGCGGCCGAGCTAGCGAGCCCACGTAGCAAAGCTTTTTGAATAGCAGCAGCATTTTGTGAGTCTGTAGACTGTGAACTGCTGCAGCTGTGATGTCTGTTAATATCATGATGACATTATGAACCCTATCAAGACATTGACAGGCAACCGCTTCCCTCTGCAGCATGTTCCGCCCCTTCCTCTGTCTGGGCCAATCAGAGACGATTATGTTTAGGGCTGATCCAAAAATTAGTTGGTGACCATTCACTTCAATAGTTTAGGAGAATGCTGTAAATCTGTTTCCTGAGCCCTTTTCCCACATGCGCTTTGTACCGCAAAATGACCGGTATGTGGTCTAATGCCTGCATGTGAGAAAGGCGCCGTGCCGGTATAAGCGCGACCCCGTCGTCCCCGACATTTCACCAGTTTCGTGCCAGTCACAAGAGCGGTATGGTCTTAAGGGGACGCAAGTGGAAACGGTTCAGGTCATTTTCCGCGACAGCGGTCCTTCAATCATGGGCGAGGAGTAGCCTACACACGTTGCTTAATGTTCCAGCGGGCATAATCTAATCATTCGCGCACATTAAAGCAAACTGGCGAAATTATCTTGTGATAGCCTAATAAGAGCAGTATGTCAGCTTGCTGATTTCCGAAGGCATTTTCCGCTATCAGTGGGCTGTGACTTCGTGGACCAGGTTGCAATGCACACAGTAGACAGTCCAACACCAAATACACAGCTGATTGTTCGATATTCCCCTGGTGTTGCGTACCACCAAAGGACTATTGCCAGTCGCAAACGCGCTTCCAGTGGTTTTCGCCACCGGGTGATCTTGCGTGCGGGTCGGACCAGACTCAGCACGTAATACCGGGACATGCGAAAATGACGCTTCCATTCCACGTCGTCAAAATTGTTCAGAGCATCTTCCCAAAATAAATTCCCTCCTGGTCTCTCTCGCTTCCAGACGGCTCTAGTCTCACGCAGCAGCGCAGAGGTACATAATCATCAGTCATGATCTGTCCCCGGTTTAGTCTATCTTCATATTCTGCGCAGCTTCATGTATGTGCTGTGCTGATTTTCCCCTCTCCTCTCTGCTCGCTCTCTGGCCACAGTCCGTCCTCCTCCTTCAGTCACAGTCCGACAGGGACTAAGCAACGTTGCCGACAGCCAAGGCAAGCCCGGACACATCAAATGAAGCCAGTCTGTAAAAAGTGCTTCAACGCTACGCAGGTGAACGGATAAACAAGCAAACTTATTTCACCATTCGGAGTTTTGCCGACACGTCACTCCCCACCCGCTCTGCAGTGCCGCCCCCCCCCCCCCCCATACAGGCAATTTCGCTGATAGATTCCCACATGCCAGAGGAGAGGTGTGAAGGGAAATGTCCGATATTGACTTACAGGTAATTTTCCGGTACGCATGTGGGAAAACGGCTCTGGTGAAACTCCACAAATGTTTTGTGGACTAAACAAAACTTCCACAGAAGGTTTGCACCTTCGGACCGCAGATACT
>NC_139646.1:27743661-27748661 GCF_964638095.1 Poromitra crassiceps
ACAATACCACAGACACATAAATACACACAGACTATTTGAAGAGGTTGATTGAACGTTCACATTTAGAACATTATTTCATATTACATTTATACCATATTATAGTATCAATCATAATATTTATATATATTAATATTTATACCATAATATTTATACCATATTATGGTATAAATGTGAACGTTCTTTCAAGCGACTACTGAACAAGTGATCAAAAATTAAAGAAATGTGTGTTTTGTGACATGCTGATGTTGTGACCACATTTGATCTGGTTGAAAAGAGAGTGAAAAGAGGACCAAATATCACCCAGGTCTCAACTAGAAATCAACGTTGAAATGTGGGTTGGTGCTCATTCAGCTGCATCAACATTCACACGTGACTCACTGGAATAGGCAGCCAATCGTAGAGCAGCTTTGGAGCGACTCAGCAGCCCGTCAGAAATCCGCTGCTCCTCGGCCGATTGGCCGGTTTGGAGCTCCTCCGGAGTCAGTCGCAGCCCCTCAGCCAATAGGAACCCGTATCCCAGAGGGAAGTGGGAGGAGTTGGAGAGAGAGACAATCCTGTCCACTTCCTGTCTGAATGCCGCGACCTTGGCAAGCGCCAGGGAGCACGGGCCTGCGGGCCAGCCGGACACTCTGGTTACGCTAACACATCTGGTTATGCTAACACATCTGGTTACGCTAACACATCTGGTTATGCTAACACATCTGGTTATGCTAACACATCTGGTTACGCTAACACATTTGGTTATGCTAACACATGCTAACACCGGGACTCATTCACATTTAGTTTAGTATCTAATCTCTCTGAAATAAAGATGCTTCAGTCAGCTTTCTATCAGTCACATGAAGAGAGAAGGTGAGTTTTAAAGAGCAGTGATGATCAAAGACAGGTCAATAAAATAAAGACAAGTAGAAATAGAATTGGTTTTTCAGACCTGCAGCAGACTGCAGCTTCTCTGCTGGTCTCTCTGGACCTGCAACAGCAGACAGACAGTCATGGAGCAGCCAATAATGTCATCATTTCCTGAATAATGCCTGAAAATTTGCACTTAACTTGATCGAAAATGTAATAAAACACAAAAATCAAACTCCATTCTGGAGCTGCGGCTTGTCGTTAAAAAGTTATTAGACTGGCGGGCACTGCCCAGAAGCACATGGCTACTTATTATGCAGGAAGACATTCTTCATAATAAGTAGCCATGTGCTCTGTTGTTATTGGACGTTGCCAGATGCAACTGAGGAAGCTGGCTGTCGGACAGTTGCAAGAAAATAGTTCCTACATGAAACTGCTCACAACAAGGTCTGTGGATTATCTTGAGCAACCGAGTCATGATTTCTGGAAAGAGACAATGCTGTTGAGTTTTTCAAACTTATTCTTTTGGCGCTTTGAGCACCACAAGCCGAGTGCCATCCAGTTCCATTGTAGGCTATTCAAGAGAAGGCAGACATCTTTACATCTCCAAAACTCGGAAGCTCACATCATGTTTTTAGATGGATCAATTGCACTACACTAAAGTGTATCTTTGCTTTTTGGGGTGAACTTCCTACTTCTTATCTCTGTATATTGATGTAACCGCTACGCTGCATACAGACACTAAGACAAATTCCTCGTATGTAACTTGCATACTGTGGGAATAAAAGTGATTCTGATTCTGATTCTGATTCTGATTCTGATTCTGATTCTGATTCTGAACTGTCAAGTGAGACAGTGCGGGTGGACCTCAGTGTTTTGACTCACAGGTGACTGCGCCCCCTGCTGACGTGCCGGGCACTGGGTTTCCGTCCCGGTCCAGACAGAAGCAGCGGGATCCGACGCACTGCAGCGGCAGGAAGTGGCCGTCCTCCGAGCACGCCGGGACGTGGAGCTGGGCGCCGGCCGCCATGACGGCCTTGGCGCTCAGCGCGGCAACTCGCTCCCTCTCGCAGCGGGACGGGCAGCGAGGCCGCCGGCCCGTGGCCCGTGACCCCACCACCTCCCCGCCCCGCCCGTCCACGCACCAGCACTCTGCGGCCTGACACTGCACTTCCTGGAAACCGCCGCCGGACGTGCAGCTCGGCACAAAGATGGCCACCGCGTCCTTGTCCTCGGTGGAGCAGGAACGCAGCAGAGGAGTCAGTACCTGGAAACAACATGGATTATTTTAACCTCCCGGCATCCTCATGCGGGGGGACATTATATTCTGGCTTTTCTACAGCCAGATCAGATTTCATCTGATTTCAGATGATGAGGATGAAATGGGATCAGGTTACAGTAGTTCACATGAAGATAGTCCTAATGTTCTCAACAACAGATGTTTGATAAAACATGAATTTAATTTTCGAAGGAAATTTCACTGCAATTCAGAATCTAGCATCCAAGAGGCTTGAAAAAAACAAAGTTGCCTTTTTCCTATTTCGCCTCAATGGCATCAAGCCTCAAGTTTATTAACCAGAATTAATTCAGGCCCTATTTTGAGAAGTGCTTACTGTAAGTAGGAACATTGAACATATTTGTAAGAAAATATTGAGGAATTGCACTTAAGAACTTCCTAAGTTTTCCTCTTATCGTGTGTGTGACCTGTTGTAGCGAGGCGGAGTGTGAGCCGCTGATTCCCATCAGTGTGTGTTGGAGGGCGGAGAGGAAGGCGGGATCCTCCAGGACCCGGCTGACAGATCGGACCACATCCCGGTTCTGTTGGAGGTCCGGGCCAGACAGCCGCTGCGGGCTCAAGACGCCGCGGGGTCCTAGCGCACCGCTGAAGTTGGCGGCAGCAGCATTCTTCAGGAACTTCCCTCCGAACAGGTTCTCCTGCAGATAGGGGCGTGACAAAAAAATGTATCGGAATATTGATCATGATCCTCTTGCGATACATTATCGATACACTAGCATCATATCATGACATCATCGAGTGCTCGAGTGACATCACTGATGATGTCATAGACATGACAACATCACAATTGCTCAAGTGACATCACTGATGATGTCATAGACCTTGTGACATCATCAGTGACATCACAATTGCCGAGTGACCATCACTGATGACACCATCGAGTGCTCGAGTGACATCACTGATGATGTCATAGACATGATGACATCACAATTGCTCAAGTGACATCACTGATGATGTCATAGACCTTGTGACATCATCAGTGATATCATTACTGACCAAAACCATCACAAATCATCACAAATCTCACAATGTGGGACCAAAAATGTGACCAAAATCGCAAACAGACGCCACCATTTCGGCAATTGTATGTATGATGATGATTGTTTCCTCTTCAGTGATGTAAATCATTGTAAATAACAAAATCACAGTATAAACAAAGTCAAACAACCAGAGACTGAACAGGCTCAGGCAGAAGCAAAATGCTTATATTATGCCTGACCTAATTTCTACTCAATTAAGCTCTCTTCCAAAATTAAAGAAAAACAACAGAAAAGTAATTTGCAACAGTCAATGTTTACAACACAGAAAAAATAAATAAATAAAATAAACAGCATCAGAAAATTTATTCACACTTATAACGCTCAAAAATAGCTTCAGAAACAATTTTTTTGAAAACCAAAAGCGAATTACACATCTTCAAATGTATGTGCATCATTCCAAACTTTCACCCCAACAGTGGAAACACATCTATCATGTATCATGTATGTATCATGCATGAAACTTCCTGCATGGTATCTATGATCACAGTGGTACCATCGTTATCGAGGGCCAAGGCATTGTGATAGTATCCTATTGTGAGGTATCTGCAATTCCCACCCCTACCTGCAGGCGGCGAGGCGAGGAGCGGGCCAGTGCCTGTTGGGCCAGTCCGGCCGAGGGGAACAGTCCCCACAGGACCTCCGCCAGGCGGGACAGGAAGGAGGCCGGCTCCTCGTCCCGCGGCAGCAGGCTCCCGAGGGGCCGCAGGAGAGCCTGGCAGGCTGCAGGCCCGTCTGAGGAGGACGGGACGGGAGGATCGACCGGCCCGGAGAAGAGCCGGGACAGAGCCAGACGACGCTGAGAGGGACAGTCAGCTGGACCTGAACCTGGAGCAGGACATATGAGAGAGGGACAGTCAGCTGGACCTGAACCTGGAGCAGGACATATGAGAGAGGGACAGTCAGCTGGACCTGAACCTGGAGCAGGACAGATGAGAGACGCGAAGAAGAGAAGAGGACAATTGACCATTTGAACCCGTAGTGAGTCGACTGTTCTGTTTTTACCCATAATAATCTATTTGAGATTTATTTTGAAGGGGAAAGCGCCTAGCTTCCGGTATTCTGTCTATTTCTAGTGGGATTGATGTAGCTTCATACAACTAAACTTTAAATGAATGATCCACATCATAGAGTGACACAGAACTCAATGATACACTGCTGCACATTGGTTGCATTAAAGAATAAAACTCCAGAAAAGCCCTATCAAGCAGATGTTTTGTGTGTGCAAAATTTGATATGCAAATTAGCGTGTGACATCATCTACAATAGCGACTTCGAGCGACTTTCTGAGCAGCCAATAGCGGCCAACAGCCAATCTGCCCCCCGGCAGAGGAAATCCATGTATCTGGGCGTGAGTTTGATGCTCTTTAATTAATTAATATGTGCTTAATGTTAATAGTTGGCACTTATCGCCCATTATGTGTTTTTAGCAACTCGTTATCAGACCGATGTTTGTTGAATGCGATTCACTTGTGTCATATATAATGTTATTGATGCTCCTATATCGTTTTTCATTGTCTTCCATAGTGAAGGGGGCGTGTAGTCACATGAATTGTGTTTGACCTCTTGACACAGCGATGCTGAGGAGAAATCCACTCTGGAACCTGGTTTCCCTTTTTTGCGTTTTCAGGCCCAAATAACGCCGTTTGTCCTGTAACGCAACACAAGTTGGGCGTTTTGTGCAGGGAGCATTGTCGCGTAAGCTAGGCCTAAGCCCATCTGGGCTCCAGATACTCACTGCAGACCAGGGAGTCTCGGTGTTCCCGTGTCCCAGGACGCTCTCTGCCTGTGGGGTCGACGCACCAGCACTGCCCCCC
>NC_139646.1:27756161-27758661 GCF_964638095.1 Poromitra crassiceps
AATGCTGCTAAGATGGGGGGTGGGGGTGGGGGTTCACAAAACTGGTACAAACGTACCCGAGTATTATTTCCCTATTATGACAATCTGTTCATAATAACGGTCATATTTATTATATTTGGATTCAAGTTAAACACAATACCATTTATGTCCTTATGTTTATTTCACACATAGCCTCCTGCAATAAGTATGTCCTACTCGGTTCATTGAATAAACAAACCCTCCTACAACCAGGATTCTCTGAGAGGAATCATTTTCATCGTGTCCTGACACAACCCGTTTCCCAGAGGCTGCACCACCTCCCAGAGGCTGCACCACCCAGAGGCTGCTGCACCACCCAGAGGCTGCACCACCCAGAGGCTGCACCACCCAGAGGCTGCACCACCCAGAGGCTGCACCACCTCCCAGAGGCTGCACCACCCAGAGGCTGCACCACCTCCCAGAGGCTGCACCACCCAGAGGCTGCACCACCCAGAGGCTGCACCACCCAGAGGCTGCACTTGCAACATATTTTGGGTCATCTATCTATCTATGAGGCCATTTACACCTGGCGTTAACATGTGGTTTCTGCCATCAGATTGCAATCAGATGGCAGAAATGGGTGTCCTCTCAATCCGCATAAAGTTGCTGTATGCAGATTGAGAGGACACATTGCATTTACACTTGTGTTCAATGTGTCCACAATGCATCCCTGACCACCTCTGGAGGTGGTTTGGCCGATCAGATTGCAATCCTTCTTCAATGCTTTTTGGGGGTGTTTACACCTGGCATTGCAAGTGATAAAACACAATCTGATTGCAATCTGATCACAGAAAACGCATGTTAGCGCCAGGTATATATGGCATCTATCTATCTATCTATCTATCTATCTATCTATCTATCTATCTATCTATCTATCTATCTATCTATCTATCTATCTATCTATCTATATACAAGGGAGCATGTGGCTTTATTGTTTGTTCCATCATCTGGGCATGGGCAAAGCCATGGACGTTTCAGCCAACAGGCCTTCTTCAGCGTTGATATATTGTTTTCGCCTGAGTGTTTATCAATTATTTGAGTGCTGGTGAGGTTGGACATCACTGATGATGTCATGGCCACGTATGACATCATACTCGGCCCGTAGTGACCATGTAGGACTATGACACCATCAACAACCTGGCCACTTTCTTTTGTTGCCTCAAGGAATAAAAAAAATGCAAATCATTTTTCCAGAGAGACCATCAAAAGGTTAACATGACAGATATTATGTTCGATCAAAGATTCGCACCTTTGAAGCGCTCCCAAATGAACATGTGTTTTTTTTATGTATTGTTGAGTCCTCCTCACTCCAAGCATCTTATCTCTAGATTTGTATGTCTGTTTGACAACTGCAGCACGGCCTCTACTGAGAGGATTAGAGAAGCATGGCAGGGGGAACTTGCTATTGATTTATCTGAAAGTATATGGGAAAGGAGTCTGTCTCTAGTACAACTCTGCTCTAGCAGACACCAGCTGATCCAATTTAAAGTAGCTCACCGTCTTCTCTTCACTACTCCAAGCATAAACTACACAAGATCTTCCCTTCTGTCTCGCCACTGTGCGACAGGTGTCAGGTGTCAGAGGTCACACTATCTCATGCCTTCTGGTTCTGCTCTTCACTAATGGGATTATGTGCCAAAATGTTTGACTGTAATCTAAGGCAGTGGTCCCCAACCACCGGGCCGCGGACCGGTACCGGGCCGCAACGCATTTGGTACCGGGCCGCGAGCCAGTCCAAAAAAAATTAATAATAATAATAAACATAGGCTATAATATTATAGGCTGTGTGTGGTAGTTCAAACATAGTTTCAAGTTGATGTTTTTTTTATATTTGTAATTAAAACAAAAACATAAATACTGTATAGGCTACATACAGTACAACACAAAAGGCTGTTATTTACCCTTTGTCGCCACCTGGTGAGTAAATATATATGTAACTAAAACCATTAAAATTGACAACCGGTCCGCAACATTTTTTCCCATGTATCTACCGGTCCTTGGCACAAAAAAGGTTGGGAACCCCTGCTCTAAGGCCTAAAAAATAACCCTACAGCCGGAGGCATAACCCGCCATCTTCGGCTGCTCGGAGTCCTCTCTGATCTTCCCTACAGCTGTGCAACAATCTCTGACACTGGGGACAACTGTCGCCAAAAGACTCATTCTGAAGGAATGGAAGTCTTCCTCAACACCTTCTTTTCAGGTGTGGCTGATGGACATGATCTCTGTTGTACAGATGGAGAGACTCAGGTCCCTGAGAACCAACTCGCTTAGAAGGTTCTCATCTGTCTGGGACCCGTTTTTGGCTACTTTGACGAGGTTAAGAATGACCAGTAACTGAGGTTGGGGGTGACTGATGGTTCGCCCGGTTGGTGTCTTATGGACCCCTTGCGTGAGATCCCGTGTCCATTATCTCCTACAAGCACATAGACACTTTGTATGGCTGGTAGCGCCACGTTGTAAGGTTAAATGTTCATGATGTATG
>NC_139646.1:27761161-27773661 GCF_964638095.1 Poromitra crassiceps
GTGGTCAAGGCCGTGCAGCGGGCGAGCTGCGAATGCGAGCTGCAGGGCCAGCTTGGCGAGCTGCAGGACGGGCGAGGCCGCATAGCGGCCGAGCCTAGGAATCGAGCGTCCTCTCTCTCCCTCCCAGACATGAAGTAGTTGCCCCAGCTCTATACATCATTTTGAGATAAGCCATATTTATAAAGAAAACGGTGCTTATTCCATTATTACTTTGTATGATTTAGTATCTCATAATTATAAGAGACTGTATCTCATAATTCTGACTAAGTATCTCATAATTAGTCATAATGAGAAGAAAATGTAAAACACAAAGAAAAAAGTATTTTAGCAGGTGACAGAAACAGAAACAGGCTTCCAACACAGACAAGTTTCATTCAACTCTTTATTTTTTTCAGGTATTAATCATTCATAATCCAGCAATTGTTTTTGCACTATTTACACATTTTGCTTTTCATATCACACGTGCCGGGCCCCGCCCCCAGCATCATGTGACAGAGCCCCCCCCCCCCCCCCCCCCTTAAGAAAAAGAAGACAATATGAAGAATCAAAGGCCATTGTACACAGACAACATTTGGAGGCGATGCTCTTGGACAATATTGCCTCTTGGGAATTGGTAATCTGGGACTAAATCCACACGGGTTACAAACGGAAACGACGAGCTACTAGTCATAGCTGCTGGCTACATTGCCCACATGGCGTAGTCTTTAAACCAAGCCTAACACCTCCACATGGCGTAGTCTTTAAACCAAGCCTAACACCTCCAAAGACACTTGATATGAGGTTCATAATGTTGCTCACCTGACTGTCCATTAGAACACCAAGGTGTTGTAAAGGGGACTGACATCCTTTTAGACTCGTTAGAGTTCATTTATTATAGTTGAGCAGAAAATAAGAAAATCAGGGTCGAGATCAATCTGATTCCATTCATCCAATTTGGCAAGTACATAGTAATTCATGTGCTCATGACATGACATTCCTTTTCAATAACTTTATCATTGCTTCGAAATGAAAAGCTGTCTTTCGCTGGCAAAGAAACCCGTCATCACTGCTAGAGGAAACTGTGATATTAAAAGAACATATTAAGTCCTCCCTGTAGGTTCACATGGAAACATGAGCGAGTATCGTCTTGCCCTCTGCGAGCCACAGGAGGGCAGTGTGTGTGGGAGGGTTTGGGCCTGCTATCAAAAATTCATTACATTTCACACTCAGATAAAAGTCTACCATCAAAGTCCTTTTCCCAAAGAAAAGAGGATACAATACAGCGTAACGTCTGTACACAATGAAGTCAATGATTAAGCATAACAACAGACATTGTCTTTAACAGTATTGTTAAAAGTAAATAAAGTAATGTAACAAATGGAGAGAAAAAAGCACAATTAATACAGTATAAATGTACAAAATTGAAAAAAGAAGAAAGGAAAAAAAAAAGCTTAATTCTATGGTAGGATCAAGAAAATTGATATAAAAAACATAAAGGTATAATAACTACATTACATATTTTGAGAAATAACAAAGTAAAGGAGTAAATGGAGTACCGTCATCATTACCATTGAAGTTAAAGGACCTTGTTGTGAGTCCCCGTGGAGTACCATGACAATACCTGTAACATACACAATACAGATCCTCTCTTCGCTCTCTCTCACACTCACGCACGCACACACACACACACACACACACACACACACGCACGCACACACACACACACACACACACACGTCTTGTAACATTGTAATAGGGGTCATTTACAGACCCAACTCAGAGACTGGGTTTGCGATCGGTGTTTGGAAGTACAGAACGAGAGGAGGGGAGTCCTTTTCTGTCAGTGTTGTTGCAATTCCTTCTGGTTGCCAGTAGAGGTCGATAAGACTCATTAAAGGTCCAATATTATTCATGTTTCATGAATTTGTTTTCCTCTGATTTGCAGAGAAACGTCGTTTAGTTAAAAGGGAACTTATTGAACTAATCTAAAGACTTAAGTCGTCACAATACTGCCTGACAGAACTAACTCCTCCAATGGACCTGGCCAGTGTGGAAGAATGTGGCTAACTGTTTAGTGAGAGAGCCAATCAGATCCAAGAGCAGTTGTGATGCCTTTCCTGGAGTTGGTGAAGGACCCTAAGCCCTAGCCTTCGCCATCATGGGAAAAAAAATATCGCGTCCCGGCAGAGTAGTTCCGGAAGAGCGGATTGAGTGGCCCTGTCCGTGGGTAGCTACTGGGACGTAACACATCACTCACGTCACAGCGTTCAAATGTTGCATTGGGGCCAGTTGTAAAGAAGTGAATGGAGCAGGCAGAGTCAGTCCCACTATAAACCATCATATCTGTGTTGTTTCACCTTTGATTGAAACATGCTTGCACCAGATTAAAGCATGTATCTATACATGTATATATATACATGTATATATACATGTATCTATACATGTATATATATATATATATATATATATATATATACCGGTATCTTTTTTTTCTGTCCTATGCTGTTGAGCAGGCCATGGCATGTTCTCGCACTGACTCCCGTCCTCTCCGTCCTGGAAACCAGATCCCAGCACTTCAAAATGCTCTAATCTCTAATCTCCTTTAGAAAAGTCAGCAGCACTTTTCATTCACATCATTTTCTCACTGTCGACAGAACAGCATCGAGTTTCACACCATCTGAAGTATTACTGTCAAAAAAGGGAGAGGGGAAAGAAAGGAATAAAGTCATACTGGTACCTGTGTGTCTATTCATTGGTACCACAGTGGCTCAATAACAGTAAGACTAAAAGAAAAAAGCCCAGAGGACTTTTGGACCTTGTCACATGACACATGAAGTGGTCAGGCCGTATATAACATGTTGTTTAGGAAAGAGGAGACAAGGAGACAAGGAAAGAGAAAAGAAGAAGGTAAAACTAGGAGGTAAACAACACAGAATGATGTTAAATGAGGATGATAGTACCGATGATAAATGATAATACAAGCGGATAACTGAGGAAAACCCATTTTGTTTTGTTCTAGTCATTCTTGTACAGTTTGTGATTGGACAGCCACAAGAGGGAGCTAGAGTGCTGCTCTAGGAGTGCAGAGAAGCAGGTGGTTTTGATACAAAGCAAAGCACAGGATCTCTCTCTCTCATCTTTTCTTTCTTCCTCTCTGCCTTCGTCGCTGTCGGCTTCCTAAAGTACCACTGCACTAAAGTACCACTGCACTAAAGTACCCCTGCACTAAAGTACCACAGCACTAAAGTACCCCTGCACTAAAGTACCCCTGCACTAAAGTACCACAGCACTAAAGTACCACTGCACTAAAGTACCACAGCACTAAAGTACCCCTGCACTAAAGTACCCCTGCACTAAAGTACCACTGCACTAAAGTACCACAGCACTAAAGTACCCCTGCACTAAAGTACCCCTGCACTAAAGTACCACTGCACTAAAGTACCACAGCACTAAAGTACCACTGCACTAAAGTACCACAGCACTAAAGTACCACAGCACTAAAGTACCACTGCACTAAAGTACCACCTAAAGTACCACAGCACTAAAGTACCACTGCACAAGTTCATTCTGACCCTACTGCTATCCTACGCTACATTCCTACGCCATCTTTCTCTCTTTCTGCTACACTGTCCCTCTTCGACCTCGAGTCCCCTCCCCCTCCCGCTCAGAACCTCTCCGTCTTTCTCCGTCTTTCTCTGACCGTTTTTCCATTCGACCGCTCTATCGCTTTCCCGTGTCTCCCTAGTGACTCGTTCTCTCTGTAGACTCAACTTGTTTTTTTCTGTGTTTTTCAAGTAGTTCGTTAGTTGTTTGTGCCGACTCATTCTGGCTGGTTTAGTACCAAGCTATTTAGTGAGCTGAAACCGACAGCCTCCTCCTCTCTGTCTGTCTTGGCTCTTTCGCTGTGCTGCTGCCTCCCTTAAACACAACCCGCTTCTTCCATTGGTGCCAAGTTTGGAACGTCTCGCATTGATGACCGGCGAAACCCTGCAGTGACTCAATCAACATCTTGGAAAAGGGTGCAAAAAACTTCTGTACCCCCAAAATGTCCCCCTGCACCCCTTTAAGTGCTGGCAGAGAGTCTGTCTCAGTTCAGGACCTCTCCTTCTTTTCATTGTTAGGCCACTTGTGTCCCTCTGCTCCTCTTCCCGTCTCTCGTCCTCTCCTGTCCTCCTCTGCCTCTCGTCCTCTCCCGTTGTCTCCTCACTTCTCTGTCAGTCCGTCGTCCTCTGTGATGCCCTGAGCTCGCAGCTCGTCCAGGACGTTGTCCAGGTGTCCGGGGTCGGGGAAGCCGTGGCCCGTCAGATTGGAGCCGAACTCTGTCTTGTGGTGGACCTGAGGGGACAAAACAACATGAACTCTGTCTTGTGGTGGACCTGAGGGGACAAAACAACATGAACTCTGTCTTGTGGTGGACCTGAGGGGACAAAACAACATGAACTCTGTCTTGTGGTGGACCTTGAGGGGACAAAACAACATGAACTCTGTCTTGTGGTGGACCTTCAGGGGACAAAACAACATGAACTCTGTCTTGTGGTGGACCTTCAGGGGACAAAACAACATGAACTCTGTCTTGTGGTGGACCTTCAGGGGACAAAACAACATGAACTCTGTCTTGTGGTGGACCTTCAGGGGACAAAACAACATGAACTCTGTCTTGTGGTGGACCTTGAGGGGACAAAACAACATGAACTCTGTCTTGTGGTGGACCTTCAGGGGACAAAACAACATGAACTCTGTCTTGTGGTGGGCCTTCAGGGGACAAAACAACATGAACTCTGTCTTGTGGTGGACCTTCAGGGGACAAAACAACATGAACTCTGTCTTGTGGTGGACCTTCAGGGGACAAAACAACATGAACTCTGTCTTGTGGTGGACCTGAGGGGACAAAACACAATGTTTTGGGTTGGTTGGTTTAATGCTAATAAAGGCCATTACACACGAAGAGCAACGCAAATAAAAAAATTCAAAATAATTTGCAGGCGAATTATTCGGCCAATTATATTCACACCAAACGCGAGGCGATTTTGTGGGACAGAGGTCTCAAAATTCCATGACTTTTCCAGGTTTTCCATGAGGATGGGACTCCTGCTGGAGGGCCTAGCTAATGTTCATGTGTACCTCGTTCCAGATGACGGTGTCAGACTCTCCCGTGGTGCTGGAAGTACCGACTGAGAAGATCAACCTGCGGTCCCACGCTACCAGGAGCAGTCTGAGTACCTGAACACAGGTTAGGGGTCAAGTGTCAGTACCTGAACACAGGTTAGGGGTAAAGTGTCAGTACCTGAATACAGGTTAGGAGTAAAGTGTCAGTACCTGAATACAGGTTAGGGGTAAAGTGTCAGTACCTGAACACAGGTTAGGGGTAAAGTGTCAGTACCTGAATACAGGTTAGGGGTAAAGTGTCAGTACCTGAACACAGGTTAGGAGTAAAGTGTCAGTACCTGAATACAGGTTAGGGGTAAAGTGTCAGTACCTGAATACAGGTTAGGGGTAAAGTGTCAGTACCTGAACACAGGTTAGGGGTAAAGGCAAGGAGGAACACAGACATTTAGTACAAAATACTTTGAAAAGGTCAATCTGAAGATCTCAAGAAGTAAATGTATTGTAATGTATTTATCCATTTCCAAAATAGGGCTGCAACTAACAATTATTGGTTAATCTGAGGAGTATTTTCTCTATAAAATGTCGTAAAAATGTTGGTCACTTTTTCCCTAAAGGCCAAGATGACATGATCAAAATGTGATGAATGTCTTCTTTTGTCCTGACCAACACAAGCCAAAGAGAATCAGTTTACTGTCATAGAAGAGCAAAGAAACCAGAAACTATTCACATTTAAGAAGCTGGAATGAGAGAATTGTATTTTATTTTTTCTTATAAATGAGTCTAAATGATTATCGCTTATACAAAAAAATTACAATTTCTGTCGATCGACTAATCAATGAATGGTTGCAGCTCTATTTGAGAGCTGATGGACAGTGATCTGTCTCTGTGTTTACCTTGATGGACAGTGATCTGTCTGGTGTTTACCTTGATGGACAGTGATCTGTCTGGTGTTTACCTTGATGGACAGTGATCTGTCTGGTGTTTACCTTGATGGACAGTGATCTGTCTGGTGTTTACCTTGATGGACAGTGATATGTCTCTGTGTTTACCTTGATGGACAGTGATCTGTCTGGTGTTTACCTTGATGGACAGTGATCTGTCTGGTGTTTACCTTGATGGACAGTGATCTGTCTCTGTGTTTACCTTGATGGACAGTGATCTGTCTCTGTGTTTACCTTGATGGACAGTGATCTGTCTCTGTGTTTACCTTGATGGACAGTGATCTGTCTCTGTGTTTACCTTGATGGACAGTGATCTGTCTCTGTGTTAGGGGTTAGGGTTAGGGTGATCTGTCTGGTGTTTACCTTGCGTCCGTTCTGGCTGTCTGGGAGGTAGCAGTGTCGGGGGAAGCCTCTGGCGGTGAAGGGCTTCCCTGGGTTGGGGTGCTCTGGTCCCTGATGGGGGAGGAGAGACAGAGAGGTTTCATTTGACTGGATTAAAACCAATGCCTGGAGTGTGAAACATTTGTGGACTGACTCTGGGTCAGTTTGCCCTGCTTCTCACGGGGCCGCTGTGCGGTCTACCTGACTCTGGGTCAGTTTGCCCTGCTTCTCACGGGGCCGCTGTGCGGTCTACCTGACTCTGGGTCAGTTTGCCCTGCTTCTCACGGGGCCGCTGTGCGGTCTACCTGACTCTGGGTCAGTTTGCCCTGCTTCTCACGGGGCCGCTGTGCGGTCTACCTGACTCTGGGTCAGTTTGCCCTGCTTCTCACGGGGCCGCTGTGCGGTCTACCTGACTCTGGGTCAGTTTGCCCTGCTTCTCATGGAGCCGCTGTGCGGTCTACCTGACTCTGGGTCAGTTTGCCCTGCTTCTCACTGTGCCGTCTACCTGAATGCCTGGCGGGATGTTGTAGATGATGCGTATGGTTTTGCAGTCGGGATGTCCCGGCAGCGAGTGGGGGATGACGTGGTACTCCATCTTCCCTGCCGGCTGGTTACCCGTCTTCACGCCGTAGATCGTTTTACAAGTAGGACACTGAAGACTGGAGAGCAGAGCAGAGGAGAGCAGAGGAGAGCAGAGGAGGGAAGAGGAGAGGAGAGCAGAGGAGAGGAGGGAAGAGGTGGAGAGCAGAGGAGAGCAGAGCAGAGGAGGGCAGAGGAGGGAAGAGGTGGAGAGCAGAGCAGAGGAGAGCAGAGCAGAGCAGAGGAGGGAAGAGGAGAGGAGAGGAGAGGAGGGAAGAGGTGGAGAGCAGAGAGAGGTTTAGATCTTGGTCAGTGATGTGATGTAGACCATAAAGTCAGATGTAATTGGAGTAAACGTCTTCAAAGAGCTTATTTGCTAAAGCGTTGGTGTGAAGCAACAAAGAGGGACGTTCTCTTGATTTCTCGCCTACCTGCCGTCCTTGTTTCCATTGTTATACATGGCGAGCAGACACTGGAGATGGTACTGGTGTCCACACTGGGCCAGCCGCCCCACTGACTCCGCCCTGGAAACAGGCCCGACGCCTGGGCCTTTGTAGCCAGACGGACCCCCTAACTGCTCCATACAGATGGTACAGTCCTGGAAGGGAAGGGTGTGGAATCCATATTAGGCACAAGGCAGACGAGTGTATCCTGCTCAAAAACCTGATGTTACATTCTGGCTGTCTGGACTTCTAGCTGTCCACAGCCATTTCAGTGGGCGGGAGTACTTCACTTGACAGACAACTCCTTAAACCAATCAGCGCCACCAAATGCAATCCAAATCCACGCAGAAAAAAAAACATATTTTCCGCTGAGAAACTCCGCGGGTACAGACTCTTGCTCTTGTTTAATTGTTGTTATTGAGTCTATTTCTGTAATAACTACACTAACGGCCGTGTTTACTCTACTAACTTTAACTCTACTGCAAATTGTTTTGATAGGCGCCATTACTGTTTTGCCAGTGGTGTCATGTGATCATGTGGTCATGTGATCAGGATGGTTTTTGACCAGGCTAAAAGACAGTTTGTCCACAGAGACAATAAGACGGCTCATACCTCTTCTGGTGGACTCTTGACTTTCTGAAGATACTTCTTGACCACCTCCTCAGGAGTTTTACCTGCAGAGGGAGAGGAGATGATGCTTTAGTGTGTGTGTGTCTGGTGTGTGTGTGTGTGTGTGTGTGTGTGGTGTGTCGCTTGCGAGCCTGCTTCTTGCTGGCCTGCTTACCCTTGCAAGTCTGCTTCTTGCTGGCCTGCTTACGCTTAGTTCACACAGACAAGCTACGCCTTGCCTTGCCTCAACCCACGCCTACGCCGAGCTGGGCGTGAACCTGTTACACGCTTTTGCGATCACACCGCACGCCTTTTGCACGCCGAACCTGGAGCCGAGTCACAAGCGCCTCTCCTCTCTCCCGACTGTATTTTTTCACGTGTTGTCCAGAATTGTCATGGGTAGCCTCTAGGTAAAATAAATCTGATATATTTAATGTTCTATTGATGCTGGATATGTATAACCAGGTCTGACTATAGTCGGACATTTTAGAGAGGTGATCTTGCAAGAATATGTGCTGGCACAACAACATTGTCCATCTTGCTTCTTCGGTCGCTATTCTCTCTCATGAAGATTTGTTTGCCGACAGGGAGAAAGCCCCACGTGATAGCCACCCGTCAATCTCTCTCTCGCTCTCTCTCTCTGCTCAATACTGTTGTAGAAACTCCATTTTATTTTGAAATTCAGTTGACTTAGCCAGTTCCCACGGATATTGTCGCGTTTTTCTTTCATGTCTTGACAGAAAAGCCTGCCTGCACGCGCCTTGTCGGCGTGAAAATAGAACTCTCGCCTATTCGATAAAATCGGCAAGGCACAGGCAAAGCGTGGGTACACGCAGGGTTCACGCTCAGGCGGCCGGTGTACACAGCCTCGTTGACTAAAACGGACGCCTATTTAAAAGCGTGGGTAAAGGCAAGGCATAGGCAAGGCTTGGGTCGTCGGTGTGAACGAAGCCTTACCCTTGTGAGCCTGCTTCTTGCTGGCCTGCTTACCCTTGTGAGCCTGCTTCTTGCTGGCCTGCTTACCCTTGCGAGCCTGCTTCTTGCTGGCCTGCTTACCCTTGCGAGTCTGCTTCTTGCTGGCCTGCCTACCCTTGCGAGCCTGCTTCTTGCTGGCCTGCTTACCCTTGCGAGTCTGCTTCTTGCTGGCCTGCTTACCCTTGTGAGTCTGCTTCTTGCTGGCCTGCTTACCCTTGCGAGCCTGCTTCTTGCTGGCCTGCTTACCCTTGCGAGTCTGCTTCTTGCTGGCCTGCTTACCCTTGCGAGCCTGCTTCTTGCTGGCCTGCTTACCCTTGCGAGTCTGCTTCTTGCTGGCCTGCTTACCCTTGCGAGCCTGCTTCTTGCTGGCCTGCTTACCCTTGTGAGCCTGCTTCTTGCTGGCCTGCTTACCCTTGCGAGTCTGCTTCTTGCTGGCCTGCTTACCCTTGCGAGCCTGCTTCTTGCTGGCCTGCTTACCCTTGCGAGTCTGCTTCTTGCTGGCCTGCTTACCCTTGTGAGCCTGCTTCTTGCTGGCCTGCTTACCCTTGCGAGTCTGCTTCTTGCTGGCCTGCTTACCCTTGCGAGTCTGCTTCTTGCTGGCCTGCTTACCCTTGCGAGTCTGCTTCTTGCTGGCCTGCTTACCCTTGTGAGCCTGCTTCTTGCTGGCCTGCTTACCCTTGCGAGTCTGCTTCTTGCTGGCCTGCTTACCCTTGCGAGTCTGCTTCTTGCTGGCCTGCTTACCCTTGTGAGGCTGCTTCTTGCTGGCCTGCTTACCCTTGCGAGTCTGCTTCTTGCTGGCCTGCTTACCCTTGCGAGTCTGCTTCTTGCTGGCCTGCTTACCCTTGTGAGCCTGCTTCTTGCTGGCCTGCTTACCCTTGCGAGTCTGCTTCTTGCTGGCCTGCTTACCCTTGCGAGTCTGCTTCTTGCTGGCCTGCTTACCCTTGTGAGGCTGCTTCTTGCTGGCCTGCTTACCCTTGTGAGTCTGCTTCTTGCTGGCCTGCTTACCCTTGTGAGTCTGCTTCTTGCTGGCCTGCTTACCCTTGCGAGCCTGCTTCTTGCTGGCCTGCTTACCCTTGCGAGTCTGCTTCTTGCTGGCCTGCTTACCCTTGTGAGCCTGCTTCTTG
Organism: Poromitra crassiceps; assembly: GCF_964638095.1. Lineage (NCBI taxonomy): Eukaryota > Metazoa > Chordata > Actinopteri > Beryciformes > Melamphaidae > Poromitra > Poromitra crassiceps. The sequence continues at coordinate 27,771,299 of NC_139646.1, forward strand.
CTGGCCTGCTTACCCTTGCGAGTCTGCTTCTTGCTGGCCTGCTTACCCTTGCGAGTCTGCTTCTTGCTGGCCTGCTTACCCTTGTGAGTCTGCTTCTTGCTGGCCTGCTTACCCTTGCGAGCCTGCTTCTTGCTGGCCTGCTTACCCTTGTGAGTCTGCTTCTTGCTGGCCTGCTTACCCTTGTGAGTCTGCTTCTTGCTGGCCTGCTTACCCTTGTGAGTCTGCTTCTTGCTGGCCTGCTTACCCTTGCGAGCCTGCTTCTTGCTGGCCTGCTTACCCTTGCGAGTCTGCTTCTTGCTGGCCTGCTTACCCTTGTGAGCCTGCTTCTTGCTGGCCTGCTTACCCTTGCGAGTCTGCTTCTTGCTGGCCTGCTTACCCTTGCGAGTCTGCTTCTTGCTGGCCTGCTTACCCTTGTGAGGCTGCTTCTTGCTGGCCTGCTTACCCTTGTGAGTCTGCTTCTTGCTGGCCTGCTTACCCTTGCGAGTCTGCTTCTTGCTGGCCTGCTTACCCTTGTGAGTCTGCTTCTTGCTGGCCTGCTTACCCTTGTGAGGCTGCTTCTTGCTGGCCTGCTTACCCTTGTGAGTCTGCTTCTTGCTGGCCTGCTTACCCTTGCGAGCCTGCTTCTTGCTGGCCTGCTTACCCTTGCGAGCCTGCTTATTGGTGGCCTGCTTACCCTTGCGAGCCTGCTTCTTGCTGGTCTTCCTGCAGCAGTGGGCCAGGCCTGGCACAGGCTTGATGTGGCCCTTGCTGATGGGAGGAGGGTGCAGCAGCAGCTTGGGAGGTCTGGTCAGACACACAGGCAGAGCTGCAGCACTCATCAGGATACCTGTGATCCCTGCATCACAAGAGGACAGACAGAGGGTTCACTTACTGCTAGTCTTGGGCCCACATTCGATCATATGGGATATTGTGATATGATATGAGGTACCATAAATCCTCTAATAGTGACCGGGGCCTTTATTTACTGAGCCGCAGAGAGCCCCGGGCCTTTGTTGGAGGCAGGCCTATATTAGAGTAGAGGCCTTTATTTCTTAATATTAAACTCTCATGGACATACTCCTTTAATTTCCTGACTTTTATTGCAAAATATTGCAGAAAACCAAACACAAAGCAAATAAATTTATTTCACAGTTAAGGTAAGTTGTCTTAATAACGATCAGATCAGTAAACTGGAATACCACAGGTATTAGCAAAATATAACATACCCGCTAAATGTGCCCAATGTCACATAACAACAAAACAAATGGCAGACTGGCCTAGCCCTAACCCTAACCCTAACCCTAACACTACCCTAACCCTAACCCTAATGCTACCCTAACACTAAATGCAGAGAAACACTCTTTTTGTTAAGGTAAACAGATAGTAAAATAGTAAAAAAGTGGCCGGAAACTACTTTCTAAACATGATTTACTACAAAAATGACGTTTCACATAACTATGCATGATGATTATTTCATGGCGTGGTGAGTGAGTAGCCGAGTCACAACATGTACATAGAGCTTAGATAGAGTCCTGCACAGAGAGTGATGTACATATATAACATATAATTAAGCAATATATCACGAGAGCAAGTGTGTTGTGGTGAATATATCCCCCTGATCAGTTGTTATCCCACGAGGCCGCAGGCCGAGTGGGATAACAACTGAGCAGGGGGATATATTCCACAACACACGCTGCTCGAGTGCTATATTGCTTTTATAAAAGGGTTCCAAGTATAATAATATAATAATAATAACACTATAAGTCCGACTGGCATGGTATTCTGAGAGTCAGTTGAAACACTACTGTAAGGCGGGACCTCTAGCAAGAAGATAGACCTGCGGGTGATTTGATTGGATCGTTCTGGAGACTGAAGTTGACATTGGCCAATCCTGGCGCTTGGCTGAGAGCTTTCTGGAAACCCAGGCAGCTCGAGCGCAGCGTTGCATTCTCAGGGCTTGCCCGACACCAACTAACGTTACGGGGTTAAATGCGGGGTTAAATGCGGAGTTAACAGCCTTTCTTTTGCAAAGAAGACATTAGCCCGCATCTATTCTTGTACAAAACATCATTTTCTGCGAAGTATTAGTAAAGTTATAAGCGAAGATCGATTCACAAGGATCTGACAGCTGTCTCTGCCATTTTTTTTTCCTACGTTGTCATTTGAGGTAAGCCTTATTATTACTCTCTTAGTAAGAGAGTTGCCATGGCAACCAATAACCCATGGCCATGGGTTATTGAACTCGGTTACTGGAATTATACAATGGCTGTGAACCAATCAGATTGCTTGATTTGAGAGAGCCATTTTATAATAATATATATAACATGTACATAGAGCTTTTTGCTGCTGTTCAAAATGTGTGTTTTTGGTGACTTTGAACGGTT
>NC_139646.1:27780753-27860753 GCF_964638095.1 Poromitra crassiceps
ACCATACCCCCTCCTCAGATGCAAACCTCTTGTCCCTGCCACTCATGACCAAGCGCCGGACCTGGGGTGAGCGTTCCTGCCTCCTCCCTCTGGAACTCCCTCCCCAAACACATCAGAGACTGCTCCAATCTTCCCACATTCAAGTCATTACTCAAAACTCACCTGTTCAAAAATGCTTTTAACTTGTGATAATGACGTATTGCAGGGGTAGGCAACTATTTTTCATCGGGGGCCACATGAGAAACCCAGATTGTTGCTGGGGGCCGAACAAATATTGTCATGCCGTAATCCATGGATGGGCAACTTTGATGATAGAGAGGGCCACAAAAAATGTCCTCGCTACCAGGTTTTGCTGAGGGGCCGAACGGCGCCAGCACGGAAAATTTGGGGCATTTGAATAAGCCAGGTTTAGAGGAATATTAATTTTAAATTAACAGTTGTGATGTCATTATTCAGTCTCTTAACCACCAATATTTGATCCTTTTCTCATTCACTCCTAAGTCACCACCTGCTCTCAGGGCTTGAAATTAACTTTTTTGACCACCTGCCAATATGGCTGCTAGATTTTAAAGTTACCAGCCAATTAGAATTTCCACTGGCCGAAATGTTTTTCTTGAAATAAACCAGAATATGAGTGGGTTAATTTAAACATAAGTATCAGTAAGTGGCCCGGGATTCTCAAAGCCTGTGTTGAGGGTCACACAAACAAAAATGCACTCTTGAAGCTAAATAAATCCAAAACCAATGAGTTTATTATTTAAATTTCTACTTCAATGTAGCCTTTTAGTCATAAAGATTATTGAAAGATATTCCATATTCCAGACTGAAATGCTATAACAGAAGTGGAGTATTGGCCAGAATCACGTGAACATTTTGACACTTATTCAGTGGGTATCTTGCATGTTGCGTTCAGGTGCACTGTAAAAAAATAATTTTTTTTTTTTTTTTTTTTGCAAAATCATCTGGCGGGCCAGATATTATCGGAGGCGGGCCAAATTTGGCCCGCGGGCCGCCTGTTGCCGACCCCTGACGTATTGTATTCTGTTTTACCGTGCTGTGTTCCTCACTCTTGATTTGTATTGTCTATTAGCTTTTAGTATTATGTTTTATGTTTTTAATGTGTTGCTTTCTGGACCTTTTTTAAGCCCCCTTCTAAAGCGTCTTTGAGTACCTTGAAAAGCGCTCTATAAATAATAATTTATTGTTAATCTGTAAACAGACGCTGTGATATGTGTGCTGTAGGGATGTCACGATACTAGAATTTCTGCTTCGATACGATACCTAGGAAAATATCGATACTCGATACCATTTTCGATACCATGCGGGGGGATGCGACAAGACATCAAGAAACGAAGACAGATGGACGGACAGATGCACACCAGCTCAGTGGCCTTGTGGTTTGAGTGTCCGCCCTGAGACTGGGAGGTTGTGAGTTCGATCCCCGGCCGAGTCATACCAAAGACTATAAAAATGGGACCCATTTGCCTCCCAGCTTGGCACTCAGCATCTAAGGGGTTGGAATTGGGGGGTTAGATCACCATATGATTCCCGAGCGCGGCACTGCTGCTGCTCACCGCTCCCCCAGGGGATGGGTTAAATGCGGAGAACAAATTTTGCACACTCAGGTGTGTGACAATCAGTGGGACTTTACCTTTACTTTACACTTCTCCATAATCTAGGCCTGACCAAACTAATTAAAAATGTTGACCTTACACAGCCGATTACACCTGCTCTAGTCATCAGCCTATCACAACACAGCAGATCACACCTGCTCTATTCATCAGCCTATCACAACACAGCAGATCACACCTGCTCTAGTCGTCAGCCTATCACAACACAGCAGATCACACCTGCTCTAGTCATCAGCCTATCAGAACACAGCAGATCACACCTGCTCTAGTCATCAGCCTATCACAACACTTTGAGCTTGTTGAAGCAACAGATACCCACCAATGACAGGGAGGGAGAAATCAGTAGTATGTTTGATTTTTCATTAAGAGAAAGTACTGCTGATATTGATACTGTTGCAAATGAGTATTGTATCAGTTTAACATTTTTAGTATTGATACTTATCGATACCTGTTGCAAATCAGTATTGTATCCGTTTCAGATGTTTAGTATTTACTTTTTCGATACTATCGATACTTTTGACAACCCTAGTGTGCTGTTGACAAAAACAAAACAAAAAAGCAGAAAGTGAAATGAACCCACGGGCGGCGCAAAAGTTTCCTGTTTGGTGTACCAGTGAACAGAGAACCTCTTGTCAGTATCTGACAGGAAGAGGAAGTTCAGTCTCACTCTCCACCTCCAAGAAGCATGCTTGATGCTTGATGCTCACACACACACACACACACACACACACACACACACACACACACACACACACACACACACACACACACTCTGTGTGTGTCTCAGACAGCCACAATAGATTAGCTCACATCTGTTCCCCAAAATTCAACAATGGTGCAAGAGAGAGAGAGAGAGAGAGAGAGAGAGAGAGAGAGATAATATAGAGACTCCCCAAGTATCTCACTCCCTCCAACACCCACTCCCACTCCTTCCATACCTCTCTCACCCTTCCTCTCTCTCTCTCTCTCTCTCTCTCTGTGTGTGTCTCTGTCTCTCTCTCTCTCTTTCTCTCTCTCTCTCTGTCTCATGGCCCTTGAGAGCTTCGCCTATTGACGAAACTAAACACAGACAAGAGAGAGAGAGAGAGAGACACACACACACACAGACAGCCAGAGAGAGAGAGAGAGACACAGACAACCAGAGAGAGAGAGGGAGAGAGACACAGACAGCCAGAGAGAGAGAGAGAGAGACACACAGACAGCCAGAGAGAGAGAGAGGGAGAGAGACTACAGAGCATAAGAAGGCCACTTAAAATGAATTCTCTGCTCATTAGTCCTTGAAATATCCCATTTTCTCTCCATATAGTCAAGGTCTCTCTCTCCCCCTCTTGGTTACAGGCAGTGTGCAGCTGCTGGAGGGTGTGTGTGTGTGTGTGTGTGTGTGTGTGTGTGTGTGTGTGTGTGGTTAAGAATGTGGCTGACTAATAGCAAAGATGGTCATTTACAGCTGCTACAGACCATCACACTGTTGGATCTCAAGGCAGCCCTCCTCCGACACCACACACGCACGCACGCACGCACGCACGCACGCACGCACGCACGCACGCACACACACACACACACACACACACACACACACACACACACACACACACACACACACACACACACACACACACACACACACACACACACACACACACACACACACGGGGTTCCCACACCTTCTTGAACATCAAATTCAAGGCCTTACGTTTTCTTCCTCAAATTCACAAACTTTCAAGGATTTCAAGGAGCAGTGGGAAAACCCCTGGCTTTGCGCGTGCCTTAAGGCAGGGAAGATAGCATACCGCCGTGCGCCGTCCGCCAGGTGTTCTGCCGAGTTTTGCTCCCCCGCCAATCAGCAAAAAAAAGCATCCCCACCTCACGGGAGCATACTTGTAATCATTTATACAGAAATGTAACTGTTTAAAAGTGATATAATCGTCTGGTAGACGTGACCTCCCTGATTTCTAAGTTAAAACAGCCCCGAAATATGTTGTGGATGCAATTCTCGGCCGGGATGCGGAAAGGTTCACGGCAGGCGTCGCAAGCGCAAGCGCAAACGCCGGCGGCATTAAACGAGCGCGCCCAGTTCAGACTCAGAGAAGCCTCCCCTCCCCCTCTTTAGTGCTTCTCTGCACTGTCTGGGAGCGCTTGTTTAATGTCGCCGGGGCGTCCCCCGTGCATGAGAAGTCAGTTCTTTTGTTGCGAACACTTTTAAGACAAAGAAGAAACTTCACGTTCTTTCCTGTTTTCAACCCAAAGTGAGTACAAGTCTTAAACTGTGAATTTAACTCGCCTGTTTCCAAAGTGAAAGTAGAAGTCGCTCACAGCAGCAGCTTCAACGCTAGACTCATCAGTCTGAATGACTGATCAGTCTCACGTTGAGGTTACAGCAGCAGCTGTGTTTCTCTCTCAACTCTCCTCTCATCAAATCACTCTCATTAGGTTCAAAAGCCCACGCGAATCTAACGTTATATCAGCCAGTAATTCAGTCAGTTTACTGCCAGCTAGTTAAATTCAACACACACACGTTGTTGGTGAGGACCTGTAACGTTAACGTTTTATTTGCGCCGTTCAAATTGCTGGTACTGCTTCATTCAGTCGCCTGGCTCTGTGCTGTTAGCACAGAGGCTAATAGTAGCCTATCGAAGCCCGCTGGTCTCCGTGAAGTAGGGATGGGCGAGAGTACTCGGGTACTCGAGTACTCGTTCATAACGTCAGTACTCGAGTAACGTTTCCGCTGTCCGGGTACTCGCCCACTCCCCACCCCTTTAAAAATGGTCTAAATCTACGCACGCATCGTTATGTGGATCTGCCAGCATGAACTGCACGGGCGTCAAGTCAGCCAGAATGTACAAGTACGTCATCCGCTTTGTTGATTTCAAAATAAAAGGCTTATTGTAACGTAAGTTGTAACCTTATTTATTTTGAGTAATGCGTTACAGCCATAGTTTCACGCCATATAACATCACAACGAGTATTTTGATACAAGGTTTGCTGCTTCGTTCGTTGAAATACCCTTTTCTCCTCCAACGTGCATAAATAAGCTATTTACTTTTGTTTAAGTAACATTATTTTGAAAGTTTTAACCGGAAGTTTTCCAGCTCATCCCGAAAATGGTGGCTGGAGATATTCTCCCGAATGAGATGCACGCTTCTTCATAGCGCACGCCCGATAAAACTCATTCAAAACTTTGCAGTAGTTTACTGACTACACTGTCGTTTCCCATAATATAACGTTAGTCACAAGAAATGTGGAGAAAGAATCACTTTTTGGGAGACAATCGTTTCATGGTGATCACTATTTAGCTGCAGCTGTAATGTTAATCACACTGGTCAGTGGTCAGTTTTCACTTTTTGGCAGAACACCGGACCTTGTAATCCGTGGATTTACGTTAGTGTAACAGTGATCATAAAGTAAAATGGATGATACTGGACAATGGACATGTATTTGAATTGAGCCTTCGCTTGTTTCACAACAATATTGTCCGCTCCGAAGCGCTAATGCCATCCATCCAACCATCGGCGATGCTGTCTGAGGTAGGCTTTAGACGTTAGCTTAGCGTCACCTCACCTAATATCACAGTCAGTCAGTCAGTCCCTCTCCTCACATGCTCCAGGTAACGCTTTCTCCATGCAAAAATGCAAACGTTATGTGTGAACAGCCCCACACACAGCAGATTACCCCTGCTCCGTCATTACCATAGTAATCACACAGACCCCCCCCCCCCCCCCCCCGCGAGAGTACTCGAGTACTCGTTCATAATAGAAGGAGAGTACTCGAGTATTTAAATTGCTTAAAATGCCCATCCCTACCGTGAAGAGCTCAGCTGTCCAGCTGTTAATGAACGCATTGCAATGAATGGCATTACCGCACCGCAGCGACTTAAAAAAATATTAATTATTCCCCCACCCCCGCCAATGGCGATGCCATCGTGGATCACGATGGTTCACTGTGGAATAATCACGATGGATAATTTACTGACATCGCACAACCCTAGTCTTAAGGCTAACCTTAACCCTATAACCCTAACCCTATACCCTATGACCCTAACCCTATGAAATCATGTTGAACGTTATACTGTCAAATGGCAGCGCTTGAAAGGAGCCCAGAAATGGGTGATGAGCCAAAAGCTGGTGGGTCCCTGTTTCTATCAGAGTCTATCCAGGAAAAGACTGTTTCTATCAGAGTCTATCCAGGAAAAGACTGTTTCTATCAGAGTCTATCCAGGAAAAGACTGTTTCTATCAGAGTCTATCCAGGAAAAGACTGTTTCTATCAGATTATATCCAGGAAAAGACTGTTTCTATCAGATTCTATCCAGGAACAGACTGTTTCTATCAGAGTCTATCCAGGAAAAGACTGTTTCTATCAGAGTCTATCCAGGAAAAGACTGTTTCTATCAGAGTCTATCCAGGAAAAGACTGTTTCTATCAGATTCTATCCAGGAAAAGACTGTTTCTATCAGATTCTATCCAGGAACAGACTGTTTCTATCAGAGTCTATCCAGGAAAAGACTGTTTATATCAGATTCTATCCAGGAAAAGACTGTTTCTATCAGATTCTATCCAGGAACAGACTGTTTCTATCAGAGTCTATCCAGGAACAGACTGTTTCTATCAGAGTCTATCCAGGAACAGACTGAGCTTGTTCACTGAGGGTCTCAGACTGAAGGGCTTTAACAGAACTACACTGTGATCCACCACAGAGCCACTGACAGAAGAATGCTAATTCATGTCATTCTTGCCCTATCCAGCCCATTTTTACACAGTATTTAATATTCAGCCAAAAGCAGCAGCTCCACTATGAGGCAAGCTAGGTGATCTTAGAGGTCAATCCTGGCACAGTACATCCTCTCCTCTCCTCTCCTCTCCTCTCCTCTCCTGTCCTGTCCTGTCCTGTCCTGTCCTGTCCTGTGTCCTGTCTGAACTGGTGCATGCCATGGCCTGGAGGTTCTTACCTGTGTCCTGTCTGAACTGGTGCATGGACTGGAGGTCGATGATGTAGGGCGAGAGTCGGCTGTCCACCTGGCCCAGCACCACGCTGCCTCCGCGGGGGTCGCTGCTCCGGACCGCTGCCTCGATGTGGTGCGAGACGGCCGGGCCGTACGGCCGCCACCGGCCGTGCTCGTTCAGCCACTCCCACACCACCACGGCCGAGGCCAGGAGCATGGTGTTACTGCTGCTGGCCCTGCACATGAGAGGGAGCATGGTGTTACTGCTGCTGGCCCTGCACATGAGAGGGAGCATGGTGTTACTGCTGCTGGCCCTGCACATGAGAGGGAGCATGGTGTTACTGCTGCTGGCCCTGCACATGAGAGGGAGCATGGTGTTACTGCTGCTGGTCCTGCACATGAGAGGGAGCATGGTGTTACTGCTGCTGGCCCTGCACATGAGAGGGAGCAGCATGGTGTTACTGCTGCTGGCCCTGCACATGAGAGGGAGCATGGTGTTACTGCTGCTGGCCCTGCACATGAGAGGGAGCAGCATGGTGTTACTGCTGCTGGCCCTGCACACCAGATGGACCGGTCAATGTGAGTAAGAAACCATCAAAGAAGCAACATTACATCAGTGACCGCATTTGAATTGTGCACTGGGGCCAGACTTTGGTGGCACTGGTATTGAAGTGAATGTGGCGTGCAAGTAATAATAATAATATAATATAATAATAATAAGCTTTATTTGTATAGCACCTTTCATACATAAAATGCAGCTCAAAGTGCTGGACATGCAAGAAAAATACATCATAGTCCCATCATATCTGTGTTGTTTCGCCTGCTTTGACAGAAAAATGCTTCCACAAAATAAATTAAAACACATTACGTGATGTTGACCATGTTTTTTTTAAATATCTGAGCATGTTTGTTGTCCTTGTTATTGGTCTCCAGACAGACCATGGCTCTGTCCAGCAGCTGCATATAGCTCAACTCAAGCCTCTGTTTGGGCCAAGATAGCGACACGGAAGAGGTCCGACCTATTATCGCTGACCAGATCAATTTATGAATGGCTCTTATTATAACTGGCTGGACTCAACGATATGGCTCATTCATCCCTTCACACATCGACGGCATCTACAGCCATGCAAGGCGCTCGCTGCTCGTCGGGAGCAGTTAGGGGTTCAGTGTCTTGCTCAGGGACACTTCAACACACTACCGGGAGGAGCCAGTGTCGAACCGGGGACCTTCCGATTCCCAGGCGACAGCTCTACCTCCTGAGCTAATGCCGCCCGCGACATCACTGATGATGTCACAATGCCTCTGACATGACTGATGATGTCACAATTTATGACATCATTGATGACATCATCACTGGGACTTTGTGTGTATGTGTGTGTGTGTGTGTGCGCGTGTGTGTCTGTCTCTGGTGTGTGTGTGTGATGTCACAATGCCTCTGACATCAATGATGATGTCACAATTTATGTGTGTTTTATGGTTTTTTAATTTATGTGATGACATCATCAGTGACATCGATTCATGACGGAACTATAGCCTCAGCCGGAAGCGAATTTCTGAAAAATCGACCGTGGTTCGAAAAAATAAACGCCGCAATAACGCTCAGCCCAGCACCGTTGGTATGCACGGTTGCATTGACTGATATAGGTTTGGAAGATATTATTGACATTAATCGCACGAAAAAAACGCTCCCGATGTGTAAGGACCATAATGCTGCCTTCCAGACAACTGGGACCTTCGGATTTTCTGGCCTCCTATTAGGAAAAGTTTGCTGGAACGGCACTCAAAGTGGGAGCTCCGACTTGAAAACTGGGAGAAGAAAATCTACCCCCACTGGGCTGGGAATCAGTTGTCTGACGTCACACAACAATGGCCGCAACATGGAGTATGTAGTCCAAAGTATTAAGTGCCTAAATAAAATGTATAATAGAGTCTGTTACCCTATGTGTCATTGCTGCTCCTCATTTTCATTTAAATATGCAAGGAGGGTGCTCTGCTCATTGTTAAGTTGTCTTGCTATTTGCCAAACAAAAAAAAGTTTGTCGCGGTCCGCCATGTTTTTTGGTTGCGTTTTGCCTTTGTGCTCTGGAATGCTTTGAAGGTGGGGGGTGGGACTTTTCCACTGGGAAACACCCACGTCCCAGGTGTCTGGAAGGCAGCATTAGGGCAATCAGCCTTAGGAGCGTTTTACAGAATGTAGGGAAACAGTGGATGGATAAATCCAGAAGGAGGCGGTAATGCAACATAAAGGATGCCAACTGCCATAAAACAGAAGAAGTTCGGGCAATTAATCTGTCCTAATTTAAAAAATGTGCTCCATCAGGTCACCTGCACAGGTGCTCTTTACACCCCCTGAAAGTTTCAGGCTGATCAAGGCTTTGATAGAACTGAAAGCCTATGACTGTTTAGTCTGCAGATAAAACACAATGACAAAAGCCATAGTAATTTAGACTCGGGTGTGCATAAACTACTGGTTAAGAACTTCCTTTTTTAAATACAAAAATTAGAAATTATTATTGCTTATCGGACAGTAGAAGCAGATATGTCAATCCTATCGGCTGGGGGGGGGGGAACTAAAGTGTATAAATCGCCCCTATCTGAAGAACATACGGGGGAATTCCTCCCAAGTTTGAAAAGTGAATTTTAGGCCGTGCATTAGTCATGGAATTCTGGACAAAATAATATCTAACAATGAAAATATTCTGAGATTTGGGTCTGACAGACAAGGACACCTAATTCATGTGAACTAAATGAGTTGTCCTTGACATGAAAAAGGTTGAGAATCACTGATGTAAACTATATTAATATGAGCTGGAACACACAGAAGTCATGGTGTCAACACAGCTAATGTAAACTATATTAATATGAGCTGGAACACACAGAAGTCATGGTGTCAACACAGCTAGAGAGGCTACCATTAAGCTAGCATAACAGCACAGCTCCCTGACTGAAACAAAAGCACATTCTTCATAGCCTGTTTACACCTTCACACGGATCATTTCTTACTAAGCTAACGTCAACTGTTTGTAACAGTTTAAACCAGACATATCGACACAGATATTGCTGGCTAATGTTAGCTAAACAAAGTGCCAATGCAAACAACAGTTGAGCTGCAATTTGCAAACAAAAAAAAGGTGCCTGTCTGTAAGCAGAGGCCAAAAACCCTGACATTTGTACACACAACGATGTCTTTATAAGTTATATTTCAACCAGTATAGTTTGTGGACGTGTGTATGTCCTTCTAACCCCGCGATAAAGCTATTAAAACACCCAGGTGTGCCCCACACAGATACAAAACAAAGCGAGTTTGAGTATGTTTGTCTCTTACATGGAGCCGAGGCAGAGCTAACGTTAGCCCCGGGAGGAGGCGACACATTCGGCTACGCAGACCCGAGCTCCTCGCATGGCCGAGCGGGGAAGAAAATCACAGTGGTCGCTGCTGCTTTCTGGTTATAACACCGTTAAACACCGACTGCGTCTCAAAACAGCGAGCAAGTCACGTCACACAGACAACAAAGCGACATCGCTGCCTCCTCGCATTTGCTAACGTTACGTTACTCCTTCAGCTTCAGACACAACCAAATCTCTTCCCACGTCTCCTTTATTTCCAACGACGACCTTTTATAATATATGATGTTTCTCTGAGATCTTCCTCGATAGCAAATCGCCTCGCTGTGGAAAATAAATACTAGAAAAACGGCCTGTTTAGTTATGTCTTCATGTGGAGGGGAAGCTGTCTCTACCGTTAAATGTCAACAGGAGCAGGGTGTGTGTTTTCTCGGGTAGTTTGGGGCGTAGCATGCTGAGATGTGGAGAAAGTAGTGACTGACATCCAACACCACCACGCAACCTCAGCCAGTCACTCCAGCCCCGGCTCAGACGAACAGGTTCAACTGGTCTGCTTATTATGGATATGGCTGCTGGCTGCTGTGTGTAAATATGGTTATTAACTGGCTATGCTTGCCATGTTGACAAGATGACCCTACTACAGCTGATACAATGGTTGTAGCCTAACTTTGCTTTACTTTAAATCGCTGTCTGATCTACTCCCAAAATAAGTGCTTATCATCATAGCAAAAACTGGCACGTTCTTTGGAAAACCAGTCGAATAGGATAGTCAGTGAATTTGTATAATAATTCTGGTTGTCTACAGCTACATCAGTAATAATGGGCCCATTGTCCTCAGAATTAGGACAACTTTCTCTTTAGTAGTCAATTATTTTGGGACCGAATTGCAGCAGTATTGGATTGATATTGACGCTTTTACGCACGGTTATCGGGGTGCGTTCACTCACTGGTTCACACAGGCGCATGTCCAGCACTGTCCAGTCAGTGCACATCATCACACAGGATCACGTTCAATCACAGTGGCTAATCAATCACCTGTTGATGCGGGTCCTGAGGTCCACTCTTCTAGTCCTCAGCTGTGGGAACAAAGCCAAATCCCTCCTTCATAAACGAGCTCTCCGCCTGCGTCCTCGGTGCTCCACCATGGCTCTCCCTTCGCTCTTCAGGTGGTCGCAGATATTAAGCGGCCACAAACCCACCTCCTTTCTCGGGTTCAATTCCTCGACACAAACCCCCGCACGGAAGAAAGCGGGTTCTCACTCCCCTCCTGCGGTAGGAGCGAAACAGAGACGAAATCCGGCCGTGCGTATCGCTATCCCTTCGTGTCCATCTTTACTCCGTCCTCCTCCTACTTGATATGAGCCTCCACACAGAGGACTGCTGCGAGGAAGGCACCCCCTCCCCCATCACTGCTCTTCAGCACGCCCATTATAGCCAGATCCCCCCTCCCAAAGACCCATACCCCCCGCCCGCCATCCATTGAACATATTGATGGTAGTTCTGTGGATTCAGATATGACCTGTAAGATATGACCTGTAAGATATGACCTGTAAATATATGACATGTAAGATATGACCTGTAAAGATATGACCTGTAAGATATGACCTGTAAGATATGACCTGTAAAGATATGACCTGTAAGATATGAGCCGTAAGATATGACCTGTAAGATATGACCTGTAAGATATGACCTGTAAGATATGACCTGTAATAGTTCTGTGGATTCAGATATGACCTGTAAGATATGACCTGTAATAGTTCTGTGGATGAAGATATGACCTGTAAAGATATGACCTGTAAAGATATGACCTGTAAAGATATGACCTGTAAGATATGACCTGTAAGATATGACCTGTAAGAGCCAAATTCATTTGAAAGAAGCTGTGCCTTCTTGTGAGCCAAACCTTGTATTATGATCACGCAAAATACTTTTTACAGTGAAACTTTCACTCTTTATACAATCATGATTCATGTATAAGAACCAAATTAATTTGAGCTACAATGTTTCAGTGGGCTAATTTTGTATCTAAAGCTATTATGGTCATATTTGGTTCGATTATTTTGGCTAGTAGAAAATAATGAATGGTTTTAGTTTGTTTTGTTTACCAAAACTAGGGATCCCGCACGCTATGCATGCTCGATTCCTAAGCTGCCCCTCCCTGCAGCTCGCCAAGCTGGCCCTGCAGCTCACATTCACAACTTGGCTGCAGTGTGGCCAATGAGACCAGCATCACTGATTATGTCAGATTTATGACATCACTGATGATGTCATCAGTGGGATTTATGACATCACGGATGATGTCACAGTGGGATTTATGACATCACGGATGATGTCACAGTAGGATTTATGACATCACTGCTGATGTCACAGTAGGATTTATGACATCACTGATGATGTCACAGTGGGATTTATGACATCACAGTGGGACAATCACAGTGGGACAGAGAAACAAACAAACAGAGAAACAAACAGAGCCCCAGCTCCCATGATGCTGCTCGGCTGATCCCTCTGTAACTTCAGTTATGATGTCATCAGTGATGTAATCCGTGATGATGTCATCAATGTTGTAATCCGTAATGATGTCATCAGTGATGTCATAGAGCAGGCGAGGTGCAGGGAGGGCAAAGCCCAGTAGGCTACATCCTGAATGATCTTTTGGTAGAACGGGGAGAAGACCAGCTTGTTGAAGTTGACCAGCTCCCTCAGCGAGCTCCCTGCTGACCAGAGCCAGTGGAAAATGTCCAGTTTGTTGAAGGAGGCTGTCGAGTGTGGAACGAAAAGGCTTTTTGACCGTGGTCGTCGTGGTCATTCCACTGTGTGCAGGCTGTTAACGTATCTCGCAATGCTGTTGGAGATGCACATCCTCTTGGCTACTGAAGAAGGATTACTTTCATCACTTTGTTTGGACTCCTATTTCAACTTGGACAAGGATTTGAGTTTGCCAATAAACGGCCATGCTGCTGCAGCACTGCTCACCTGTTGCCCTGCTGGATTATTCGTGAGTAGCCTGTCGGGCTTTTAATGATGGCAATTCTGAAGAAATGTGGAAAGACTAAAATAGCTACATGACAAATAGCTACAAGTCTCGCTATGCAGCAACTTAACGCTAGTGGTTGAAGAAGATGATGTTAGCGTTAATTGGAATAAGGTAGTTTGCCACTATAGGCCCGTAGGCTGGTAAACCAGCGCGCCTGTCACGTGAATAGGCCCTCTGGCCTACTAGACAACAGTCTCTGTTATAACCAGGGGTTTTCAAACATTCTCATGCCACAGACCCTCAAGTAGAAATTTTGAAATATGGAGTTTGTTCAATGGTCTAACGTTAATGTGTGTGTATCTATTTTAGGTAGGAACAGCAGTTTAAAACTCCTCACAAGTGGTATCAACAAGCTGCCATCTCGTGGCTACATGGGGATTCACATCCCCGCGCTCCCTCTCTCTCCTTGCTCCATTACATGATAGTCCTTAGCAGCTGTAGTAGTGTTCCCTTTAAAATGTCCTAAACAGTTGTTCTTGCGCTTTTATGACCGTAAGTGTAAACAAGTGTAAGTGTAGAACAACTAGCATTGGCCTCTTGGGTTATGGTTCTTTTCGACTGGTCGGCGGGTGGAAAATGTTTGGTGGTCTAAGATTGGAATTCGTCCGATTCAATCGCTAAAGTCGGTTTAACGTTAGGCCAAAAGGAGAGAGAGGACTGTGTGGAAAAAGAAAGCAAGGCGGATCAGGACGTGGAGCAACAAATTGCTGCTGCTGGTCGTTTATCTTTATCTTAAGAGATTTCACACCGAAACGAACCCGGAAGTTAGATGTAGATAGTTTATGAACGTATTTATAACATAATAGTGCAGAACAGGGCTCCATAGCTCAGGGGTTAGAGCACTGGTCTTGTAAACCAGGGGTCGCGAGTTCAAATCTCGCTGGGGCCTGTCCAATGTTTTTAATTTCACTATACTTACAAATAATTTATTAGACTGTTGAGTTAAGCTGAATGTAATACTGTTTACTGTGACATCACCGAACATCACTCACTGATGACATCATCACATTACATCACAATGGAGTGACATCACTGATGACATCATCACTGACAACAATTGCTGCAGTGACATCACTGATGACATCATCTCCGATGACATCACAATTGCTTGAGGTACATCACTGATGACATCAAAATGCGTATAAAAAGTTTTACTTGGTCAAACCAAACAGTTCAGCTATATTTAGAATCGGGAGAGACCATAACATTTCACTCGGGCCAAAATAAAAAACATCGAAAAAATATTTTCTTTATACCCGCATTTTCTTACGTTTTGTTCGGAGTGATTCACGGTAAACATGAGCCGACATGAATACAGCATGTCACTGACTGATTAGATCATCACCGATGACCTCACAATTGCCTGAGTGACATCACAGATGACATCACAATTGCTCTGTGTAACTCATTTGTGACACAATATATTATAATATAGAAGATCATAACAAGGCTATGTGAGTGCAAAAGTATTAGTCATTTTTCCATTACAGTTATCTCAAGGTACTTTACAAATAGAGCAGGTAGAATGATGAAGAAAATATGGAAACAAATTAAAAATTAAGATGAAATGAGGTAAAGATTTCAACCCATCCAGCCCAGGTCAACTGCTGACCTACAGGTGATCGATCACCTGAGATGTAGTCGACTCAGGTGAACTCCAGGTGCATACCGTCAAATAGAAGCACAGTTGCACCGCTTAAAAATGAAAGAAATTCGCCCACGGGGGCGCTACAGCAATATGTTACGTAGACTAATCACAGCTCACGCTGCTATGACAGACATACGGACGGTACTGCTATGACATCACTGATTAGGTCTTATAATAAAATAATAAAATAGACCCATTCACCCCCCATGAATGGGGAGTTTTTATGATTCTGATTGTCTAAAAGCCACAGAGGCTAACAGCTCAAACAGTTATGTGACATTTCTTGCCCCAGAAGTAAATTCCCCATTCATTTTCTCCAGAGACATTTAGAAAAATCCTTATGAGTTTTCTGGGGCAAGAAACGTCACATGACTGTTGAGCTCTTTAGCTAACGCTAGCTAGCTAGCGGCTAACTATGTTAATGCAGGAAATGCAAAGGCATGACAGATCCCCACGGTAGAGCATGTTTACTAACCTGGAAACTGCAGAGGTCGGTCCGTTTTACAGTTGTGCTGTGAGTGATACTTCTGCTTGTTGCAGTAGCAAAGCTGAATTGGCCAAACTAAAGAGACTGTAAAGAGTTTTCATAGAGGAAACCAGGGGTTGTTGTAAGCACATTTCCCCATCTGTGTTAACGTAAATGTTGTGAATGACGTTCACAGTGTCTATTTCGGAGATTTTACGTGTTACAACAGTATTTTACAGACCTATTTTCTATTTTGTTTAAATAAAGACATGATTATTTGAGCTTTTCAGAGCCCGGATAGCTCAGTCGGTAGAGCATCAGACTTTTAATCTGAGGGTCCAGGGTTCAAGTCCCTGTTCGGGCGTTAACATTTTTGTCCTGGAAAGGCATTTTCAAAAATGGATTTTCCCAACAATTATGGCCTTTTTTTTTACTAGTAGTAGTAGTACACAAAGCTCTATGATGATGATGTCACTCAAGCAATTGTGATGTCATCAGTGAGTGATGTCATCAGTTCTACTGCTACTACTACCACCACCATTACAACTACTACTGTGTCTATATTTTTTTTATATATTTTATTTTAAATGTTAACAATATATGAACAAAACAAACGAAACATGCTCAGACACAGGAAAGGAAAAGAAAGAAAAGCATATAATATCGACAATTATTACAATGTGATGCTACCAGCCACATAGGGTGCTCATGTGCTTGTAAGCACATGAGCAATCTAGAACTGTATGACCTCATCAGATTGGTCTACGTAACATAAGGGTGCACTTTTTTTCAGCACCAAACACATGCCAGATCCCTGATTGCTTCACCAAATTTTGGATCGGAGCAATGGATATTATAAGAGTAGGATCTGATTGACAAAACAGCGACTTCCCTGGTGGTCTAGTGGTTAGGATTCGGCGCTCTCACCGCCGCGGCCCGGGTTCGATTCCCGGTCAGGGAACTACTCTTTTATAAAATTTTAACACTTCGGTTAGCTTACTGCAGTTCGGTGTTGACGTTGTGTAGCCCGCTTGCTTTTGGGTCGAGTCGAGTTTTTGCGTTTCTCCTATATGGACCAAGGATAAATACATTTCAGTCTTACAAGTTGCAACTCTTGATTCTGATCTGAGGTCTGCCATACAGATCAACATCTGGTGCTTGTAGGCATTAGCACCGCCCGGCTAGCTCAGTCGGTAGAGCATGAGACTCTTAATCTCAGGGTCGTGGGTTCGAGCCCCACGTTGGGCGCACTACCTTTTTCATGTCCTTCTCTAATCTGTGGTCATACACAGGTATGCATTCTCTGTATAGACCTTTATTTAATTATTTAATGTATTTTCTGTCTAGACCTTTATTGAATGATTGAATGTATTTCCGGTATGAATGTATTTAGATGTAATTTCCGCCTTATGCAGCACAGCGCTGATGAAGGCTTAACACTGAAACGTCCGTTGTGCTCTGTCCCAGGTGACTAACGCTATTACATTTTGAAAGGACATTCTGGAGTGCTGGCCTTCTTTCTTACTCTTATAAAAATGAGTTACAAAAATGCTGTAAACCTCTTTATCTTTATTTTTTTTAACATTTCAAAACATCTTTATCCTTCTTGTTTCAAACATCTGTTTTAAACATTTTAAACACGCTTATGAAATAATGTAACCCTGCAGTCCAATAACTAAATTGAAAAATGACTCAACAATTAGCCCTGCCTTCAAATAACCTCAATTCAACAAAGACATTCATTGTAAGGCCTATCTGTGCAATTTTATTAGTCAAATATTTGAACAAATCCAAAGTCAGTCAGACTTTCTCACGAAAACAAAAGCAACACTGCACCATGCACTGCTTGTATCACTGTCTCACCCATTGTGCGTAAATCCTTATGTGCCTCCCCTGAAACTGCTTGGAGCCGCCTGGGGAGGCCCGACTCCCACTTTGAAAACCTGTGTTCTAGCTCAATCCATCAACTCACAGTGTACGCACACATAGCTTAGTTGCTGCTGCTGCTGGTGCGTTAGTGGCTTTACGTATTGTTGGTGGTGGTTCAGTTAGTTCAGGTGCTATGGCTGGTGGTGCTGATGCAAGCAGTAGCTGACTTTTCTTCCTCTTCTTGTCTGCCTTGTTGCTGTTCCAGTGGGTGATGCAGACAGTCAGCACCATGGTCAGCAGACCAAACCCCACCAACATGCAGTGCCACTGGTCCAAAGACAGCCCGGAGGGACCTGGGGAGGGACCTGGGGGTGAACCTGAGAGAACTACAGGTGGCTTCCAACCTGTAGCTGAGAGAGAGAGAAAGAAAGAGGGAGAGAGAGAGAGAATGAGAGAGAAAGAAAGACAGAGGGAGTCACCTTTGCCTATAGGGAAAATGGCTGAAGAGAGAGAGAGAGAAAGAGAATGAAATAGAGGCTACTTGCCATTTGGGCGTGTTTTTTTTAGGTCTGATCATATAAACTGTATTTTTGAGATCACATTGCCATAATACCTCAAATGTTCAGACTTGTGGTTGAGTTTATTGGAGTAGAGTCAGATGAGTCTAATGCAGATGTTCTGCTCATCCAAACGTTGGTGCATGGTGTCTTAAGGCCCAATTATGCTCCATTTTCACACAAAAATAAATGTGTCTGTTTGGGTAATGGTCACTGCCCACATACTTCCTGCATCTTTCACGTTTTCACTTTTCACATTATGTTAAGCAATACATCCACCAGTGGGCAGTATAGAGACTCAAATGTGTGTGTGTGAGTGTGTGTGTGTGTGTGCGTGCGTGTGTGTGTGTGTGTGTGCGTGTGTCTGTGTGTGTGTGTGTGTGCGTGTGCGTGTGCGTGTGCGTGTGCGTGTGCGTGTGCGTGTGCGTGCGCGTGCGCGTGCGCGTGCGCGTGTGCGCCTGTGTGGGTGTGGGTGTGGTTCTGCTCCGTTTTATGCCTATCCGTAAGCTTTCAGAGGACGGAGCAATACGCACAAAATGAACCGGTGACTCCTTCCTTACCTGTTGCTTCTGTGTCCCGCTCCTGTGACCTTTCCTCCCTTCATTCATTCATTCATTCATTCATTCATTCATTCATTCATTCATTCATTCATTTATTTATTTATTTATTTATTTATTTATTTATTTATTTATTTATTTAAATGTCGAGTATCACTGGCATAGATGATGATTTAGATGATGATTGCTGCTCCTCATTTGATATACTTCAGTTCAAATTTGACTGGGTGGTTAATTACAAATGTCCCTGCGCTCTTACACATTTAAAACATTATGTTTGTTGTTTGGAGCAAAGTGAATTGCTGCACTTCTCCAAAATCACAGACTGAGAAAAGGAACCATAGCGTTACCTTGAAGCCTGGTTCCGCTCCCCACTCTCATAAGTTTCTTCTCCTTTGCGATGCAGTAATACAGCCCCAGGTCTCCCTCCTCAACATCTCTGATCTTTAGTGCCAGAGAGCGGTTCATCAGCTCCACTGAGAAACGAGAGCTGAGCCGGAAGTCTGGAAAAACCACAAAAATATGTTTTAAATGTGTTTTTCACTAATAAAAATAAAATAAAAATATATATATATATTTGCATCTGCTATTGGTATTGTTTTGTTGTTGTTGTTGTTCTTTGTTTTTTGTGCTTTGGTCCGAGTGAAATGTTCTATGGTCTCCTAATTCTAAATATAGCTGAATATCTTGGTTTGACCAGTTAAATTTATTTTTATAAGCATCCTACGAAATGTCTATGGAAAAAAGAATGGCGGATGTTGATATCCCTTGGTTCGTATGCCGAACCGGGAAATGGGCTTGACTTTGGCTCTCTATGAGCGCTGGCTGAGCAACAAAGAAGGAGACTATAAGTCAAAGGAAAGCTGCACTACCTGTGTCTGGTCGTCCGTCCCTGAGGCTGCTGCAGAGGATCACAGTGGGCATGCACTCTGGGTTGTGCTTAAGCCATGTTGTCTCATGGAGGTAGGAGAAGTCACAGCCCAGGGTGGCTGTGGTACCAAACTGGACCTGCTGGACCTCAGTCCCAGTCACTAACAGCATCCCCAAGCCGGGCCTGGTGATGGATACTGGACGCAGATCGCATGGATGTCAGATTTATCAACACAGGACATGTCAAGTTGTTACTGACATGAAAGCAAATCAAAGTTCAAATGGAATCCAATTTTGGAAACTTTTGAAGCGGCACCAGGAAAGATTCCCATGTAGAAATGCAGCCTTATCACAAAGTGGGGGTCCAACAGAGAAGAGCATCTCATTAACTCATTAACTAACTCATTAACTAACTGAGATGCTGTCATTTTGCTCTATTTGCCGAAACTTTCACTTCTCTACTGGAAGGGACAGCTAGTGCTAGTTGTATTGCTTTCCCCAATTACAGATTTCAAATATGTTTTATTTGAGCATGACAATATACATTATATACTATATGTACATACAGTATATTCTATTCCACTTGTACAGATATAAGTTCGACCATGAAATGCTCTTTTTTTTACTTTGAACATACGGTATACACATACATACAGATATACAGATACAAAACATTAAAGAAAAGGAAAGAAAATAAAGAGAAAATAAAAGCTTGCTTTCCCCAATTACAAAGCCTGTTCTAGCTCAAAACTGGAGTAAAGTTAGCTTCATATTGAATACTCAGTGGATATTTGTTTTTCTGCCTTCAATAACTTGTATAAGTAAATAAGCAAAAGGACATTGATGCATTTTTACACTTCATTTACAACCACTTTTTTCCCCAATACATTTTTTTTTAAATAAAATGTTAACGAGCTTCCACCTTCGGTCATGACGGCCGAATCACTGCCTATCTTTCGGAAAAGACTAAAGACTCACTTTTTCAGGCTCCATCTGGGTCCTTCTTGAACTAACTTCTCTCTCTTAAAAAACCCCAAAACAAAACAAAAAACACTAACCTTAACTTGTACCACTGTTCCTTCAGAAGTTGTAGTTGTCATAGACTGTGTTACATGGTTGATTGCTCTATTGCTGACAAAAATGTGTTATTGTAAGTCGCTTTGGATAAAAGCGTCTGCCAAATGACGTAATGTAATGTAATTCAAAATGAACATAGGCAAAGGGATATAATTACAAAAATTAATTCAAAATGAACATAGGAGTTATGCAATGAAAGGTCATATTGGTGTGTATCAGTGCTTCCTCCTCCCGTCAGGTAGCATTGAGAACCCCTGATCGAGACTGCATCCTCAACTGCTCCTTTTGAGCATGTTAGGAGAAACGCAATTGAAAAAATATCAGATCATCTACCATCACATTGTTCAATTTGAACAAATCAAGCAGCTTTATGATCCTAAATGAGTTAATACTCACCAACAAGAATCATGAAGATCCAATGAGACTTCATTTCTCACCTCTTCATTTTTTCCTGTCCTTTACTTAGATGTGGTCTGACAGACCACATGCACTTCCTTTATAACTGCCTACTACTGTTTCCACTGAAAGCCTACTCTTACCCAGCCTCTTTCTGTTTACCAGTGCTCAACTCTGCATATGTAGGCTAATGATACACATGTTGTCATCACATTATGACACATAAAGAAAACAAGTTTATAGATGCATCAAAAGAATATAGCTAGCAAGTTATGCAGTATATAATTCACTATTTGAAATCAAATGTCTTCTGTGAATATATTGAATGTGGTCGGACTCAAAGGAAATGTGACTACAAAGGACAGGTTACCTCAAAACTGTTTACCCAAATTCCCGTGTATTGAAACAAAAAAGACCAAAAAAGAATAGAAAAGCATTGTTGTTGTTGTTCATTATGTCCATTACACTGAGCCAGCTATACGTGCAAGAGGCGTGTGTGGACTTGGAAATGAAGAGCAGGAATAGATTTAGTTCATGAATATTACAGCTATATTGGACAGTCAGTACGGGAACTACTTGTATATTTTTACAGATGGGTCAAAGGTCATCCACAGACACGGGTAACAGAGGTTGCAGCGGTGATTCCCACCCAGTCAGCAGATTGAGATCGAGAACATCAGATTATTTAGCCCAAGTGTTTATGCAGTTAGTTGAGTTAGTGGTAATTATGTTGGCATTAGAGTGGGCGGAGTCTTCTAGTTCAACATCTGGAGGCCCCAAAAACACATGCCAGGCTCTTATTTATTGATTTCTCGTCTGCATTCAACACCATCCAGCCTTATCTCCTTGCAGAGAAACTTATTTCTCATTTTAATCTGAACCCAAATCTTATTGGCTGGATTGTGGACTTCCTGACAGACAGGTCACAGTGTGTGAGGGTTAATGGCGTGTTATCCTCAAAGCTATTCTCCTCCACTGGTTCCCCCCCAAGGCTGTGTCCTCTCCTCACTGTTCTTTATCTTATACACTCACTTCTGTAGGAGTATGTATGAGAAGAGGCATATCCTGAAGTTTGCCGATGACTCAGTCATTGTAAGTCTTTTAAATGACAATGAGACTGAGCATGGTCCTATAGTGGACGATTTCATATCTTGGTGTAATGACACCTTCTTGCAAATTAATGTTTCGAAGACCAAAGATATGATCATTGACTTCCGTAAATCTCAACCTGTTAATTGTTATACCACCATTCAGGATATGGAAGTTGAGATCGTCCCAGAGTACAAATACTTAGGTACTATTATAGACAACAAACTGAACTTTGAAACAAACACTGATGCTGTCTGCAAAAAGGTCCAGCAGCGCCTGTTCTTTTTAAGAAAACTGAACACATTTAAAGTCTGTAAGGTTCTAATGATTATGTTTTATCAATGCTTCGTTGAATCTGTTCTCACCTACTGTTGTGTGGCCTGGTTTGGCTGCCTCACACTGTCCAGCAGAAATAGGCTGGCAAGGCTTGTCAAAGCAGCCAGTAAGGTGATTGGCGTGCAGCAAGCCCAGCTTCAGGACATCTACTTACAGAGGGTAAGGAATAAGGCCAAACTTATTCTAGACTGTCCTGACCATCCACTTTACCAGGAGTTTGACCTCCTCCCCTCTGGCCGCCGTTTTAGAATGCCAAAAACAAGGACGCGGCGCGCCAGAGCCTCCTTCATCCCTGTTGCTATCGACAGGCTCAATCTGCTAGGCTAGGATTATGGATTCCCTATTCCCTCCTGGGTCTATGCACTCTTATGTTTTTTATCTCTACTATTTTTACTATTTCTTTTACATATTTATTCTGCAGTGCAAAGTATTCTTATCACGTTGATTGATGTAAAATTTATGTTGCACTATTTACTATTTGTTGTTGCTGCTTTATGGAGGCAATGCCCTCATTTTTTACTTGAACTCGATCACTCCTGGAGTGTGTGTCTCTGTGTCACCTGATGTCTGATGATGTTGACGTTTTTGTACTATATGTCCACATGCCTGCTGCAAACCAAATTTCCTTCGGGATATCAATAAAGTTGAAGTTGAAGTTGAAGTTGAAGTTGGTACAGGAGCACACCGACTGACACTTGACAGAGCCTTCACCATCCTGACGCTGCCACATGGGGCGGTATTGAGTTCACAAGTTCACAATACCACCACCATGTAGTTTGTGAAACAAATGTGAAGCAGCAAACCCATCCATCTGGCAGCGTCAGGTTAGATTTGAGCTAGCTCAAAGCTAAAGTAACATTATAGCAGTGATGGCAGTGAGTGCTGGTTAGACACAAACCAAACACAGTTTAGTTTAAAACGATCGGACTCGGGAGTGAGATACGGCCCCACACCAGCTGGATGAAGGAGCGCTCACACACAGGTGAAATGTTAACGCGTGGTTGTTGACGTGGGGCTGTCCGTCTGTCAAACAGCTGTCAACGTGATCGCACAGCTAATCAGTTTAACCGAGGTGACACTACAGTGAGGGGAAATATTCTGATTTTAGGCGTCAAGCAGCACAGTGAAACCAGTGGATTTACGGTAACGTTACGTTCACACCCACATGTAGCTAGTAGCCAGTATGTGTTGTTGTTTGGGTTGTTGCCCCACCTGACTAGCTAGCATGCTAACGTTAGCGGTTAGCTCCAAGCTGCACTGACGCGCCTGTAAGTAACGTTACACATCCCGAAATAACTATAAAACGTATCAGACGAGCTCAAGTTGATGACACCGTTGTAAAGCGGAGTTTTGTCCCCAAAAGAAGCCAGCGGTTGACGGTGGAGGCTAGGCTAACTTAACGCTATCTGACATGAGCAGGCTATGTGTTGAGTTTCCTCTGATAACACCAGGCAGGCGCCCCCTGCCCTTTGCCACTGTTCACAAATAAACTGCTGCGTTCAGCAGCCAAAGTACACAAGGCAGGTTACAGTTATACAACTCTATAATCACCAAGAAAACAATTGCCATGTGTGGATCTGTGGCATAACATGGCATTTACTTACTGGACTAAGTAACCACTAGTCATCTTTTATAGTGGTTCTCAAAGTGGGGTCTGGGGACCCCCACGGGTCTTTGAGGGGGTTCCAGGGGGTCCCCAGCAAAAAGGGGAATACTTTATTTTCACTGTAATTCCATCCATAAGTAGCACAATGACACAATCTATGACTATTGTCAGGGGGTTCATTCATACACTAAAACATCTCAAAGCATCAATCTTTATCAAAAAGTTTGAGCACCACAGTTTTAGTCTATAGACTCATTAGACTGGCAGTGGACTGTTATAGAATAATGTTAAAGTAATGTCTGCTTTCTTAAGCTGTTGCGACTCAGTCAGTGTGAAGACTTGGGGTGACAGACTACATTCCTCATATGGGTGAAAGTTAACGAGCCTCTGGTTGAATGAAACACAGCAGACTGTTTGACTGTGACGTCTCGTTTCAGGATGGCAGGAGTGTTCGACATAGACTTGGAGAACGAGGACATCAGTGATACAGAGGTTTGTGTCCCATCACTGACTACCACTGGTCACTTATATAACACATGCTAAGACTACCACTGGTCACTTATATAACACATGCTAAGACTACCACTGGTCACTTATATAACACACGCTAAGACTACCACTGGTCACTTATATAACACACGCTAAGACTACCACTGGTCACTTATATAACACACTAAGGCGAGATGAGTAAAAGATGAGTTTGGGTTTGAAAGACAGTGATACACAGTTTGATAGTTCTAATCAGAGCAGAGTTTGTCTTGGTTCAGCTTACTTCTTAATGTGTGTGTGTGTGCGTATGTGCCTGTGCGTGCGTCTGTGCCTGTGCGTGCTTCTGTGCATGTGCGTGCGTGGGTGTGTGCACATGTGTGTGTGTGTATGTGTGTGTGCGTGCGTGTGTGTTGTGTATGTGCGTGCGTGCGTGCATGTGTGTGTGTGTGCGTGCGTGCGTGTGTATGTGCATGCATGCGTGCATGTGTGTGTGTGTATGTGTGTGTGCGTGTGTGTGTGCCTGCGTGTGTGCGTGCGTGTGTGCGTGTGTGTGTGTGTGTGTGTGTGTGTGTGTGTGTGTGTGTGTGTGCGCGTGTGTGTGCGTGTGTGTGTGTGTGTGTGCGTGCGTGTGTGTGTGTGTGCGTGAGTGTGTGTGTGTGTGTGCTGGACGTAGAGGGTTTAATCTCATAATGCGTCTCTCTTTGACAGGATGACATCTGTGACTTCACTGTGATGGAGACAGAGAAGTAAGTCACATTTACCCTCACTCCTTCAATTCTATGGTTCTCAACTAGTCGAGCCTCACAACAACAAACCACATCTGTCCTTCCTTTTAGGCCTATGCTTTTTAAACCACTTTAAACTGCTGATGCACATCAAGTTTCAACAAGCTGTTTTTCTTTTCCTGTTCGTTTGTCTTGTCTGTGCATTGTTCAGACAAATTTCAAATAAAATATATAAAAAACAGTTTCAAGAAGCTCAGCTTTCCAGTCATACCAAATGTATGCAATTCCAAGACTGTTTAGGGACCCCAGTATGCAGAAATATGCAAATAGAATAGAGGAGAATAACACATTTATACTGCATGCAGGGGCGGGGGGGGGGGGGGGGGGTGTAAATGCACATAAATTAGGCCAACAACATACAGGTAAATAAACATATTTGGATTCTTTTTAAGAGGGGGTCCCCTTGGGGGTCCACCCCCCAAGGCAATGGTAAGGGGACACTGGTTTTTGCCAAAAACTGCATGGGATTACCATAAAGTGGGCATGACTGTAAAGGGGACACTTGGGGGTACCCATAACCTAGCCTAGGTAAACCCAGCCACCACGTGACCTGCTCTCTCAGTTCACAGTCACTAGTGACTGAGAACAGGTCTGAGAGCAGGTCACGTGGGGGATGGGTTTACCCAGGCTACCCATAACCCATCATTCAGATATCTTGAGGTGAGAGGTCAAGGGACCCCTTTGAAAAGGGCCATGCCTTAAAAATTTTGCCTAAATTTGGAGCGTTATTTACCAACCTTCCTGACATGCTAGGATGACATGGTTGGTCCCCATGGATGTCTTCTAGTTTCATATCATCAGGATCTTCACTCTGGCTTTAAAACTGAGCCCCACTACAGCCTCTGAAAGACAGTCATGTCTCAAGGAGCAGAATAACCTTTTCTTCCCACAAACATACGACCTACTCAAAACTGATCTGAATTTAGGGGTGGGGGAAAAAATCGATTCACCTAAGTATCGCGATTTTTAATGTCACGATTTTTTGGATCGATCTTTTATTCCAGAATCGATAATCGCAAATTAAAAAAAAAAAAAAAAAAAAATTTTTTTTTTTTTTTTGGGTGCTTGCAGTCAGGCCACTCACTGAACAGCAGGCCAGGCGCCGCCTACTGGTTTACTAGTGGTTTTATTACTTTATTAGTTAGTCTGAAGTAATAATTACACTTCAGGGTTAAAGTGGGTGCATCTCATTGTAAAATTGGACCCAAATCTGGCTTCAAACGGCCCAAATTTCACGCGCGTTGGCCCATATCGGCCTGGCCTGCTTGGTATCTAATGCCCGGCCTGAATTATGATCCCAGTCCGCCCCTGTTTTTAACTATATCGCCCAGCCCTACTCATGATATATAATATACAGTCTCTAGTGTAAGATTCAACTTTTCCCATGTTCTAATCTAGTGTAAAAAAGCAAACAAACTGAAAAAAGAAAAGAAAAAAATAAACAAAAATCGCAATAAATCGTAATATCGAATCGCAATAATCGTAGAATCGCAATAATCGTGAATCGCAATATATATCGAATCGGCACCAAAGTATCGTGATAGTATCGAATCGGGAGATAAGTGAATCGGCACAGCCCTATTGCATATCATTAAAAACAAATCTTGATCTGCTTCATATCTTGGTGGTGTTGTTGACAGTGGCGTGCACTACACACACAGTGTCAGAAAGTTGGCCTTGACTTGCTATTCATGGCATTGTTGAGGTGTGTGAGAACCGGTGAGTAAGTTGGACAACCATCAACTATTGAGAAATACCAGCAGTGCCTTTTGTGTCCAGTGTTCAGACAGAGGAGGTGGAGTTGACCAGTGAAATCGTCAACAGAGACAGCGAGCGAGTTGGACCTGACTGCTTTGAGCTTCTCACGGTGCTGGGGAAAGGAGGCTATGGCAAGGTGACGGGGGCAAAATTGTAGAAGAAGAACTGAATAGTAACGTCCACTGTGTCTATTATCCTACACTGTTTAATGAACAAGGTATCAGTCTTTTCACAAACAGACACCCTGGAATAAGTATTTAGGCTAGCTTTGGATTGCTTTGTTTGTGAAGCATGAAGTTAAATGGACAATGTCTATTTAGAATTAAATTTCAACCCTTTTGTGACACACCATGACCTTCTAGTTCACAAGCTTAATAAAAACAAATTAATTATCTCGTTACATCATGCCTACTACATGTTATGAGTATGATCATCAAAGACTATCTGACATGTTTTTGATGCCAGCTGTGTAACTGATTACATTTGTTTTCATTTTCTGTTAAAGAGATTACAGTAATCCAGTTATGTGTAATTATTTATTATACAGTCTGTGTGTGTAATAATCCACTACTTTTAAACCCTGATGAGGAAATAGCCTAACATGACATTGATGAAAGACTTCATTCAGTCTTTTTCATGCGGGATTATCATTAAAATGTATTGTGTGATTTTGCTAGCACCTTCTCTTTTATTGAATGTCTGCTTAATGACACAGCGCTCTGCCTGTCTTGTGTATCAGGCAGTTTAAAACAAAACACTCATAGTGGATTTTGACGACTTTCCGTGTCTGCTTGCAGGTTTTCCAGGTGAGGAAGGTGCAAGGTGGCCAGACGGGGAAAATATTTGCCATGAAGGTCCTGAAGAAGGTACTTTGACACCAGCTTCTGCAATCCACCAATATGTAGAATAGAGAGCCAACGTTCCTCCCCTTTCAGTCAGACCCTGTGACCCTATGACCCTATGACCCTATGCGCACCAGCATCTTAAAAAGATATGAATGGTGATGAACGGAGGTGATGAACGGAGGTGGTGAACAGAGGTGATGAACAGAGGTGATGAACGTTACTCGTTTTGATGCCGTTTGAATTGTGCCATGGGGTACATAATATATGATCTTTGTCAATTTAAAAGATAGCTTTGCAAGTCAAGAAAGTTGCAGTTTGTGGTAAAACTGTGGCACTATAAGTTATAAATCTGAAAGACTACGCACAACCAGTCGCATAAGTGACGTCTCCTGATTTTATTTTATTTTATTTTATTTTATTATGGATATTAAAACACAACACAAAGTGCAATCACTTATTTCCAACATGGTCCCTGTTGTTAAGAACAGGACATACAATATACACCCAACATATAATATACATTACAGGTTAAATAAACAATGCAAAGAAAAACAATAGATTTACAGTAAGTGCAATATTTCGTGACAGGATAGCCTCGTCAAACTATTCTAGATTACTCAGCGAGTATTTCTTCACTCAGAGAGCTCGCTGTCTTAACTTCGTTAGGGAGCTTGTTCCATTCCTCTCCCCCTCTGTAGAGGAATGTGCTTCTCCCCACCTTGCTTTTCAGATTTGGTAGTTTCAGATCAGTCTCACTTGCTCTCGTATTCCGGCCATGAGCATCCCGTACAAAATGAAAATACTTTGTAAAGTAGCTTGGACAATTATCATGCAGAATTTTGTGGACCATGAAGAGTTTTAGCTGTTGAACTCTATTTCCCACTGCGAGCCAATTCAACTCTTTAAAATGTGCGGGGCTGATATGAGTTCTTGGACTGAGGCCAAGGACAATCCTCATTAATTTGTTTTGGGCTATTTGGAGCCTGTCTTTTGATCTTTTAAGTTAGACCGCTGTACCAGGATAAGGATATACAGTACAGGTATAGTCGTAGTGACATTGAATTAAGGATGTAGCTAACAGCTTGTCCAAGAATTGAGCTATTGTAGCTAAATACTTTGTCCTTGAGTGGATCTTCCCAGTGACAGAGAGGGCCATGTCTTCACCTGACATACTCTGGTCCAATTTACAACCCAGGTATGTTACCCAGGTATGTTACCCAGGTATGTTACCCAGGTATGTTACCCAGGTATGTTACCCAGGTATGTTACAATGTTACACAACATTTTTCCTGTAGCTTGATGCCATCACATTCCACTGAGAAACTAGGATTGTCCCTTAATTTATATTTAGAACCAAAAACAATACATTCAGATTTACCAGGTTTGTTTTTGCATAGCCATGAGCTTATGTTGTGAAGCTCCTTGCTTAGGTGATGATGATCAGATAGATAGATGATTAGGTGATAGATGATCTAACAGATTCCAGGCTCTCTCCGGATACCAACAAGGCAGAATCATCTGCGTATAAAAACAAAGGACATGAGCAGGCTGATTCCATGTCATCATTAATATATAATAAAAATAATAAAGGCCCAATTATGCTGCCTTTTGGGACCCCACAGGTGAGGTCTCTGGGTTCAGAGAGCACTCCTCCTACTTCAACTCTCTGTACTCTGTCGGTGAGGTAAGACTGTAGCCAGCTCAGTGCCTCCCCTTTAAAACCTATAGCCTTCAATTTGCACACTAAAATTTGGTGGTTGACAGTGTCGAAGGCTTTTTGTAAGTCGAGCATTGCCATTCCACAGTACATGCCGCTGTCGATTTGTTTCTTAATAAAATCGGTTAAGAAGCTCAGACATGTATCTGTTGAATAAGATTGAAAATCAAATCAAATATCGAACTGGTTAACATAATTAAAAATCTGCTCATGAACAGTTCTCTCTCCTGCCAGGCCATGTTGTTGACGTGACGTATATTGTGCGACATGAGAGATGTAATCGATTGAGCGGTTTCATGCAAAACTAAATGTTAGAGCCAGCTATTATGAATTAATTAAATAAATTGAATTAATGTGTAAATGTATATGATGGGTGTTTATTTGGTGCTGTAGGTGAGTTAAAACTCCAGTGGATACCCTCTTGAAGTAGAACTCCATTTATCTGGTCGTGTTTCAGAGATGCGAGAACTTCTCTAAGCTCCTTTTCTGCTCCAACGAAGTTCGTGTCAGTTAGATCACATCTGAGAGACTTGACCTCTTCAGATCACATGTGAGAGACTTGACCTCTTCAGATCACATGTGAGAGACTTGACCTCTTCAGATCACATCTGAGAGACTTGACCTCTTCAGATCACATGTGAGAGACTTGACCTCTTCAGATCACATCTGAGAGACTTGACCTCTTCAGATCACATCTGAGAGACTTGACCTCTTCAGATCACATGTGAGAGACTTGACCTCTTCAGATCACATCTGAGAGACTTGACCTCTTCAGATCACATGTGAGAGACTTGACCTCTTCAGATCACATCTGAGAGACTTGACCTCTTCAGATCACATCTGAGAGACTTGACCTCTTCAGATCACATGTGAGAGACTTGACCTCTTCAGATCACATCTGAGAGACTTGACCTCTTCAGATCACATGTGAGAGACTTGACCTCTTCAGATCACATCTGAGAGACTTGACCTCTTCAGATCACATCTGAGAGACTTGACCTCTTCGGCTGAGGAATCTGCGTATAGCATTGATGCATGCATCTCTCCATTTTCTCTCCCTGCCATCATCCTGCCTCTCTCTCTCTCTCTCTCCCTCCCTCCCTCCCTCCCCTCATCCTGCCTCTCTCTCTCCCTCTCCCTCCCCTCTGGCTTCCTCCTGCCTCTCTCTCTCTCTCCCTCTCTCTCTTTCTCTCTCTCCCTCCCTCCCCCCTGGCTTCCTCGACATGTGACCCCTCCCCATGTCCCTCCCTCTCCAGGCTAAGATTGTGTGTAACGCTAAGGACACGGCGCACACGCGGGCCGAGCGGGAGATCCTGGAGACGGTGAGGCACCCGTTCATCGTGGACCTGCTCTACGCCTTCCAGACGGGGGGGAAGCTCTACCTCATACTAGAGTGTCTGATCGGTAAGATGGAGAGGAGGGCGGGGGGCGGACAGGAGAGAGGGAGTGGCCATAGCAGGGTCTCATTTGGACAGCAGAGAGGGAGTGGCCATAGCAGGGTCTCATTTGGACAGGAGAGAGGGAGTGGCCATAGCAGGGTCTCATTTGGACAGCAGAGAGGGAGTGGCCATAGCAGGGTCTCATTTGGACAGCAGAGAGGGAGTGGCCATAGCAGCGTCTCATTTGGACAGGAGAGAGGGAGTGGCCATAGCAGGGTCTCATTTGGACAGGAGAGAGGGAGTGGCCATAGCAGGGTCTCATTTGGACAGCAGAGAGGGAGTGGCCATAGCAGGGTCTCATTTGGACAGCAGAGAGGGAGTGGCCATAGCAGCGTCTCATTTGGACAGCAGAGAGGGAGTGGCCATAGCAGCGTCTCATTTGGACAGGAGAGAGGGAGTGGCCATAGCAGGGTCTCATTTGGACAGGAGAGAGGGAGTGGCCATAACAGCGTCTTATTTGGACAGCAGAGAGGGAGTGGCCATAACAGCGTCTTATTTGGACAGCAGAGAGGGAGTGGCCATAACAGGGTCTCATTTGGACAGCAGAGAGGGAGTGGCCATAGCAGCGTCTCATTTGGACAGCAGAGAGGGAGTGGCCATAGCAGGGTCTCATTTGGACAGCAGAGAGGGAGTGGCCATAACAGCGTCTTATGGAGGGATAGGAAAGGAGGAATTAATAATGGAGAAATGAAGGGATGGATGGTCACTGTAATGCTGTACTGTTAATCACCAGGAGGGGAGCTGTTTATGCAGCTGGAGAAGGAAGGCATCTTCCTGGAGGACACCGCCTGGTAAGCCTGCCAAGTGTTCACAGCATAGATGTGTATAAACTAATGTGGCGTCACCAGGCTCTCTCAGAGGGGAGAGAGAGCCTGCTATGTGTTACTACAGGCAGGAAGACAGAAGAAGACCCGCCCCCGTCTTCCGGTGGCCTGTGCTGCAGTGTTTTCATTCCCCCACAGAAATGCAACAGTAGGCAGTCGCTACGAGTTAGAGAAAAAATAAGAAGCATGAACATACCAAACGAAGCCTTTGTTTTTAGCTAACGCTAGTTACTCGCGTCGCCCGTGTTTTCTAAAAGGAACGCAAGAATTGAGCGGTCCTGGAGCACAGCACGGTCTTCCGCCCATAGCCGGAAAACTCTGAGTGAGGTTTTTCCATCCAGGCTGGTATAAACATATCACATAGATACAGTATAAACATATGGAAGTAGCCACCGTGATGTTAACCTGACTCTGCCATCCATCTGGCAGCGTCAGGTCACCGTGATGTAGAGAGCTGCAAACCCGAGGGTACCCTCGCCGGCCCCTCGGGCCTGACAATACGGGCCGAGGCCGGGCTTTGTTTTGATTTATTTTTAATTAATAGGTCCGGGCCGGGCCGGGGTCGGGCCGTTTCAATAAGTAAATAAAATAATGTTGTATTACTCGCTTGATTTTACACAGCAGAGCACAGTCAGACAAAGAGGAGTGCACAGACACTCCCCCAGCCACACAGTCACACACAGACCCTCACGTGACGTTGAGTCTGCCATTCATGCTCATGTCATGACATGTAGCTTTCCGTTCAGTCAGCGACAGACAGCGTGCTGTGTCAGTGTGTAAAAAACAACAAAACAAGCCGTGTGTGCCGTGTCCGTCCGTGTACAGCGGACTGCTCCAGAACAGAGAGAGAGAGAGAGAGAGGCTGCAGGAGCAGGACGGTCGGACTCGCACTGCAGCACACGGAACAGACAGGGAGAGAGATGTGTCATTATATCGTAATATTGGCTTCGGGCCTCGCAACGGGCTCGGGCCAATTCATTTCATAACTCATCCGGGCCAGATCGGGCACGGGTCTGCATGTCACGGGCCGGGGAGGGCTCGGGCCGAGATTTCAGGCCCGCGCAGCTCTCTATGAACCTACCTCTATTTTGAACCAGGCTATACAATGTTTATTTCTGCTGTAAATTCAGGCATTTTAACATGGGGTCTATGCGGAATGACACGCTTTTGCAGCCAGCCTCAAGTGGCCATTTGAGGAACTGCAGAGGGCTTCATTTTGTTGCTGCTTGGCAGCTCGGCAGAGGGTGGAGCAGCAACCAGGATAAATACATAAAAAATTAGCACTAACGGGGGATAAAAATGGGATAAAAAATCTGGAGGGAAAAAAATAATAATAAAAAAATAAGTTGCTGCTTGGTTCAGTCGCTTTGCAGAAATGCCAGAATCACAATTGGCACACATTCTGGAAAACACAGTCACAGTTAGCTTTTTGCTAATACAATGTCTCATTCTTAGTCATGTCCACATTTAGAATGTAGGTGATTCCTCTTATATATATATGTGTGTGTGTGTGTGTGTGTGTGTGTGTGTGTGTGTGTGTAGTTTTTATCTAGGGGAGATCACTCTGGCCTTGGGTCACCTCCACTCTAATGGGATCATCTACCGAGACCTGAAACCTGAAAACATTATGCTCAACCACCAGGGTAAGACACGCCTCTCTCTGCCATGTGCAATGCTCAACTCAACCACCAGGGTAAGACACGCCTCTCTCTGCCATGTGCAATGCTAAATTCAACCACCAGGGTAAGACACGCCTCTCTCTGCCATGTGCAATGCTCAACCACGAGGGTAAGACACGCCTCTCTCTGCCATGTGCAATGCTCAGCTCAACCACCAGGGTAAGACACGCCTCTCTCTGCCATGTGCAATGCTCAGCTCAACCACCAGGGTAAGACACGCCTCTCTCTGCCATGTGCAATGCTCAGCTCAACCACCAGGGTAAGACACGCCTCTCTCTGCCATGTGCAATGCTCAACTCAACCACCAGGGTAAGACACGCCTCTCTCTGCCATGTGCAATGCTCAACCACGAGGGTAAGACACGCCTCTCTCTGCCATGTGCAATGCTCAGCTCAACCACCAGGGTAAGACACGCCTCTCTCTGCCATGTGCAATGCTCAGCTCAACCACCAGGGTAAGACATGCCTCTCTCTGCCATGTGCAATGCTCAGCTCAACCACCAGGGTAAGACACGCCTCTCTCTGCCCATGTGCAATGCTCAACTCAACCACCAGGGTAAGGGGCCAAACACACCATACACCTTTATATTGTGCTCTAATTTTGGGGATTCTATTATTAGAGAGCCTGCTGTTTCCTGTGTGTCATGATGTCATTTCCTCTCAGAGCGTTGACAGAAAAACACTGGCCAGACTACATTCTATGTTGACATGTTGAACAAACTGGATGTTAGTACTGCATGTGTGATAACGTCAGAACGGATGCTTCCCGAGACTGATTGAGCTCATAAACAAAATATAAACCGATAAAGATGAATGAGTGATCATGTTGTTTCTCTAAAGGACACATCAAGCTGACTGACTTTGGCCTCTGTAAGGAATCCATTCACGACGGCGCCGTCACACACACCTTCTGTGGCACCATAGAATACATGTGGGTATAACAGTACACACACACACACACACACACACACACAAACACACACACGCACACACACGCACGCACACACACACACACACACACCTTCTGTGGCACCATAGAATACATGTGGGTATAACAGTACACGCACGCACAAATACATGTGGGTATAACGGTACACGCACACACACACACACACACACACACACACAAATACATGTGGGTATAACGGTACACACACACACACACAAATACATGTGGGTATAACGGTACACGCACACACACACACACACACACACACAAATACATGTGGGTATAACGGTACACACACACACACACAAATGTGGGTATAACAGTACACACACACACACCATCTGGCAATGAGATGGTCTTATCCCCCATCGATGGAAATTTAAATTACTTAAACAGAAAGAAAAAATAGGAACACTTACACAAGCTTCTCATCCATTCATTCATTCATTCATTCATTCATTCATTCATTCATTCATTCATTCAGGGCTCCGGAGATCCTGACCAGGTTGGGCCACAACCGAGCGGTGGACTGGTGGAGCCTGGGAGCCCTGATGTACGATATGATGACCGGATCGGTGAGAGAGATGCATGGATGGATAGAGGCGGAGGGAGGGAGGGAGGGAGGGAGGGAGGGAGGGAGGGAGGGATGGAGGGACAGAGAGGGGGGGTCAGTGAAGGGAGGGAGGGAGGGAGAGACAGACAGAAGCAGAGTGTTGGCTAGGAAGCCTCAGTGTTGGTGCATGTTATGGTGAAAGAAGGAAGTGTTGGCTCTGTTACTCACAGATGTCAACAGTAATATAAACACGATTTCAGACGGACAAGCCCGTCTTTATTGTCACACGATTACAATCAACACATGCACGGAGGGCCACAACACACACATGCTGACGGTGGCCGGTGAAATTTGTCCTCTGCATTTAACCCATCCTGGCTTTGTCCTTTCCTCCGGGGGGCAGGCC
The DNA here is from genome assembly GCF_964638095.1 of Poromitra crassiceps. NCBI lineage: Eukaryota > Metazoa > Chordata > Actinopteri > Beryciformes > Melamphaidae > Poromitra > Poromitra crassiceps. The sequence continues at coordinate 27,815,619 of NC_139646.1, forward strand.
AGGAGCAGTGGTCACTTTCTCGTACAGCGCCCGGGGACCGACTTCGGATGTTGTCGTCACTGGTCGGATGACGATGACGATCTGATCTTCTGCATGTTTTTAATGGGGGGGGGGTTATATACGGAGGAACCCCCTGGGGGAGCACGGGGAGAACATGCAAACTCCACACAGAGAGAAAGGCCCTTACGACGAGATACCCCACCTGGGCAGTAGGCACTGAAGATATGGGGGGGAACACAACCACAGCGCCCACAGTGTCCCAGGCGAGAATCAAACTCAGGACCTTCTGACTGCGAGGCGACAGCTCTACCACTGAACCACCGTGCCCCCGAGATATTGAGAGTAGTAATGTGTTACTACTTACTACTACTGCTGCTTTCTCTGGGTTACTACTTACTACTAGCCTGGGTAAACCCAGCCCCCACGTGACCTGCTCTCAGAGTTCTCGACTCGTGAGCAGGGTCAGTCTGAGAGCAGGTCACTGGGGGCTGGGTTTACCCAGGCTAACTTACTACTACTGCTGCTTTCTCTGGGTTCAGCCCAACATTTCGGGTGTTCCTGGTCGATTATTTGTTGCCTGGGTCTATTTTTCTTTTTTACTGTAATATGAACTTGAATACTTAAAAGTCTACCTGGTTTTTAATGAGATGCTATTGTTTCAGTGGTCATAGGCTCGTTGATATTGGTGAACTAGACATTTTTTCAATTTTCTAGTGGCACCTTTATGGTTCAGGTTATATTCAGACATTAATGTTGTACAATTGTAGATAATACAAAGTTATCCGTGTAAATTCTTATATTGTCATTACACTGCTTATTGGTGATATTGCTAATCCCTTCTCCTATGCGTTTTGGCTGGATTTGGAGAAGTTTGAGCTCCTCTAATAGCTGCTGACTGCCTCCCTCTGTTCCTCACCAGCCTCCCTTCACGGCAGAGAACAGAAAGAAGACCATCGACAAGATCCTGAAGTGTAAACTCAACCTGCCGCCATACCTGACGCTCGACGCCAGGGACCTCATCAAGAAGGTACAACAATCGCACCTGGGCAACGCTAGCCCCTGAGCCTTTCTGGAAGAAAGCCACACCCCCAACTCATTTCATTGGTCGCCGCAACTGCTTCTTCCTGAAAACATGTGGCAAGTAAAAAAGATGTAGATAAGATTAGGGTTAGGGTTTTCTTATCTAGCCATGACCATAACCCTAACCCTAACCACATTGTACTTTCCTAACTCTAATGTTTTAAAAGAAGAACATTGCTTGTTAAAAATATGTCTGTTTGACGGGGGATCACAAGCCGAGCTGAAATCCCCTCCCCTCAACGCTAATCTTAACGACATTTGTTCACTTGCCGCATGTTTTCAGGAAGAAGCAGTTGCGGCGACTAATGAAATGAGTTGGGGGTGTGGCTTTCTTTCAGAAAGGCTCGGGGGGCTAACTTTGGCCATGTGCACAACAATCCAACATGTCAGTGTATCCATCTAAAACAAGATTGAAAATATGATTTGAAGATATGAACTATCCATGATCATACTGTCACTATGTCTCATATCATGTCTCCAATTTTCACCTTTTTCTCCTTTCAGTTGTTGAAGAAGAGTCCAGCTCAAAGGCTCGGCTCCAGCAAGTCAGACTGTGCCGATATCCAGGTAACTAACTACACTCACTCATTCACTCATACACACTCTCTTTCCCACACACACACACACACACACACACACACACACACACACACACACACACACACACACACACACATAAACTGCATATTTGCAGAATATCACAATATTTGCTGCCGTATGGGATATATACCGTATTTTTTTTTTTTATGTAGCCCTAATCATAGCTACTAATCATAATAAGCATAATAATCAGAATATATACCAGAATCATGTATGTACCTGAAAGATAAAATACAATAACATATAGTCATAATAGTGTGTATGGCAATATTTGGGGCAGAACTATATCGCAATATAGAGATTTTGGACATGGCCCATCCCGAGTGAAGACGTCTTCCAACAGCACGTGTCTTCCTCTGCAGAAACACCCGTTCTTCAGGCACGTCGACTGGGATGATCTGCTCAACAAGAGGGTGGAGCCACCATACAAGCCACAGCTGGTACAGCATTCAGACTGCTGACACTACTTTTCTTTCTCTCTCTCTCTCTTTTCAACCACCCACACCTCTTTCTTACCTTTGTAGGCTATAGCCTATTTGTTCAACACGTCATTCTGGCCATGCTCTGGATGCATTTGTTACTGAAACACAGACAACATGCACATAATCTGCTCATATCTGCATTTGCGGACACAAATATGACACAAATATGAGCCAATATTTCCTCGACATTGCCTTGATGAGAAACCGCTGCTTAAAACGTGGTGTTGGGCATTGGCCAACTTTAATGTCATTTTTAATGTAAATAAAAAGTTTTAAATAAAACTCCCCTCTCTCTCTCTCTCTCTCTCTCTCTCTCTCTCTCCCCCCCCTCTCTCTCTCTCTCTCTCTCTCTCTGTGTGATTCTGTAGCAGTCGGACGAGGACGTCAGCCAGTTTGACACCAGGTTCACCCGGCAGACACCAGTGGACAGTCCAGACGACACCACGCTCAGCGACGGCTCAGAGCACGCCTTCGCTGTGAGATCTTCTTCTTCCTCTTCATCTTTGTTGTTTCAAAATGTGTGCGTAGGGTCTGCACGCCCCCAGTGGCTGCTACGTTCCAAACGTACCCAGCGATATTCCTTTCGACCGTTCGAGTACTCGATGGACGGACAGACGCACGCTTCTCCATAACGTACAGCAGGCCTGATGCAACTCATTCAAAACTTTGCACTAGTTGACGATGGAGAAAGTGAAAGTCCCAGTGGAGAAATTGGACATTGTAATTGAGGTGACTGTAACAGCGATCATATGGCCCAATTCCACCGCAGGTAGTAACGCGGTCCCGCTCCGCTCGACTCGATAAATGCTCTCATTCCACCGTTAAAAACCGGCCCAGCCCGGTTTGATTTGGGGCTGAGTCGTGCTACTTTTAGTACCTGCCTCGTCGGGGTTCTATTCTGCGAACCCGGGTTCATACGGTGACGTGAAAACATTGTAGACGACTGATTGGTCAGGCAGAATCGTGTTTACTGTCTATCCTACTGACTGTCAATGCAGCGCTGCATACCAGTTTAGTGGGGGCTTACCTTCTCTTCTGTTATGTTATTTCCATCAGTCTTTTGTGTTGCTGCCTTCGGCGCTGGTGAAATAAAATCGATCTCCTTGCTCAGCTTTAACATGCGCTCCTCGGGAAGCCCTTTGTAGTTGGCTCCGCTAGGCCGCAGGCGAAGCCGCGGTCTTGCCTGTTGAGCTGCCGCTGGGGTTCTCCTCGTAGCGCCTCTCCCGTCCCCGCGCAGTGCATGCATGTGAGTTTGAGTAACAACAAAGTGATATCCATTCTCCTAGCTGATTGTCACATTTGCCCATGTACACTGTAGGTCATTTAGAGGCACCAGTATTTTATAATCAGTTTAAAAGTTCCGTGTATTGATTTCATTTTAACGTTATACTTATAGCCTACTTCGGCAATGGGCGGAGGGCAGATATGCGGTCGCTATGATGACCAGGTGTGGGCGGAGGCAAGTAAACTTGCTATGGAAACAGAGTCTATATCAAGTAGAGCCAAGTAATACCAGATAGAGTGGAGCTGTACTGTGCTGTTATATGTGGTGGAAATGAGCCAATAAAGGCAGTATGGATACGTTACTGTAACAGTGATCATAAAGGCAGTATGGATACGTTACTGTAACAGCGATCATAAAGGCAGTATGGATACGTTACTGTAACAGCGATCCCTCCCTGCCTCCCTCCCTCCCTCCCTGCCTCCCTCCCTGCCTCCCTCCCTCCCTGCCTCCCTCCCTCCATCAGGGCTTCACCTACGTGGCTCCATCAGTCCTGGAGAGTCTGAAGGAAGGTTTCTCGTTCGAGCCACGCGTGCGACCCGTCCGCCGGCACAACAGCAGCCCACGCACACCCATCAGGTAACACACACACACACACACACGGTTCAGCAGTGCATAAGTTAGGGTTCTCACGGCTCCTTGAAGTTTTTGAAAGTAGACATAAATAGGAATGGGTCGTTGGATGTGCTTAAATTTAAATATTTTGTGCAAGAATAGAACTTAAAGATCTTTTGATATTTGTTTGTTAACGTTAGGCAATAGGTTGAACACAGGGTGCGGGTGCTTGTGTGTTAGCTGGTGTTTCCCGTAGCGGTTCCCTTCACAGTTGTGTTTCGTTTGGCCATGGTTAGGCGTAGCAGTGCCTGATTCACGATTTTGTTATTGTCACTCTGTTGTACAAGTAGACACGTGTGAAATTCTTATTTCCTGGTGTAGATCTGCACCCTACTGAGTGCATTTTTATGCCTCCGCCGGCGATAGCCAGGCTGGAGGCATTATGGATCCGGGTAGTCCGTACGTACGTCTGTCCGTACGAGGTTCTTTAACGCGATATCTGAGGAACGCCTTGATGGAATTTCATCAAATTTGCCTTAAACATCCACTTAGACTCAAGGATGATCTGATTAGATTTTGGTGGTCAAAGGTCAAAGGTCAAGGTCACTGTGACCTCTCGAACGGCATTTTCAAGCTTGTTAACGCGATATCTCAGGAATGCCTTGACGGAATTTCATCAAATTTGCCTCAAACATCGACTTGGACTCAAGGATGAACTGATTAGATGCTGGTGGTCAAAGGTCAAGGTCACTGTGACCTCATGAACGCCATTCCCAAGTTCGTTAACGCAATATCTCAAGAACGGCTTGATAGAATTTTTTCTGATTTGGGGCTGGAGGCATTATGGATCCGGGTAGTCCGTCCGTACGTACGTCTGTCCGTACGAGGTTCTTTAACGCGATATCTGAGGAACGCCTTGATGGAATTTCATCAAATTTGCCTCAAACATCGACTTGGACGCAAGGATGAACCGATTCCATTTTGGTTATCAAAGGTCAAAGGTCAAGGTCACTGTAACCTCTCGAATGCCATTTTCAAGCTTGTTAACGCGATATCTCAGGAATGTCTTGATGGAATTTCTTCGAATTTGCCTCAAACGTCCACTTGGACTCAAGGACATTTTGGTGGTCAAAGTTCAAGGTCACTGTGACCTCACACACCCAATTTTCAAGCAAGTGGGCCTGGAAAGTCCTGGAATTTGATGTTTAAGAAAGTGTGCGAACCCTGATAAGTTGTTTCATGCCTTGGCTCTGAGTGTTGTCAGAGGAAACGTGTTACCTAGAAAAACAAACCAAAAACAAAAGAACTCTGTCCTCCTCCCCCTCCCTCCCTCCTGTACCCGGCTCCTCCCCCTCCCTCCCTCCTGTACCCGGCTCCTCCCCCTCCCTCCCTCCTGTACCCGGCTCCTCCCCCTCCCTCCATGCCTGCAGCCCTCTGAAGTTCTCCCTGGCAGGACCCTTCAAGTCCAGTATGGACTCAGAGCCACACGTCCTCCCGCCCACCTCTCCCCCGGCCGCTCCCGCTCCTCCTGCCGCGGCGCTGGAGAACGGAGCCACTCAGCCCATCAGGACCCCTGCCCGCAACAAGAAGCAGAAGGGCCACCGCAGATGAAGGGCCAGAGACCCCCGACCAGGTCTCACCGACCGCGGGGCAGTGAGACCATGTGACCGCGGGGCAGTGAGACCATGTGACCGCGGGGCAGTGAGACCATGTGACCGCGGGGCAGTGAGACCATGTGACCGCGGGGCAGTGAGACCATGTGACCGCGGGGCAGTGAGACCATGTTTAACGTGGTTTAGCAGGGCGCTCACGCAAGAGCCAACATCCACACTTTGGGCCGGTTGCACAAAGCACCTTAAGTTAAGATTTTACTTAGAGTCCGATTTAACGTGTCCATAAAATAAAATTGGCTGCACAAAACACCCTTAAATCTTATTGTGCTTATGTTTTTCTTAAAATGTTTAACCTTAAGGAGACGATTTAAGGGTATTTTGTTTTGTGCAACCGATTTTATTTGATGGACACCTTAACTCGGACTCTAAGGAAAACCTGAACTTAAAGGTGCTTTGTGCAACCGGCCCCAGCCCCTGGTCTTTTGCCTCATTCTCATCTTTGAATATTAAAACAGTAATGTCGACGAGTCGACAGAAACAAATCACTTTAGGCTGACGGCCCTAACACTTAACGTCTCCAGGTAGGCCATCCTACACAGATGTAGAGGGTCAGGGTGAAATGTCCATGCTATGACTGACTCACAGAAACACATCTAGTGCTACAGAGAGCAACAGAGCACCTTTTCCCCCTCCTCTTCATTTGCAGTGGTTTGTACCGTGCTCCATTTACGATGGGTTCTTTTTCTTAACCGAGTCCACTGTGAGCATGAGTGATGGTCTAGAACACACGAGTCCACTGTGAGCATGAGTGATGGTCTAGAACACACGAGTCCACCGTGAGCATGAGTGATGGTCTAGAACACACGAGTCCACCGTGAGCATGAGTGATGGTCTAGAACACACGAGTCCACCCTGAGCATGAGTGATGGTCTAGAACACACACTGTGAGCATGAGTGATGGTCTAGAACACACACCGTGAGCATGAGTGATGGTCTAGAACACACGAGTCCACCGTGAGCATGAGTGATGGTCTAGAACACACACTGTGAGCATGAGTGATGGTCTAGAACACACACCGTGAGCATGAGTGATGGTCTAGAACACACGAGTCCACCGTGAGCATGAGTGATGGTCTAGAACACACACTGTGAGCATGAGTGATGGTCTAGAACACACACTGTGAGCATCACTGTGAGCATGAGTGATGGTCTAGAACACACACTGTGAGCATCACTGTGAGCATGAGTGATGGTCTAGAACACACACTGTGAGCATGAGTGATGGTCTAGAACACACACTGTGAGCATGAGTGATGGTCTAGAACACATTTTGTTCCATGTTGTATATTATGAAGCTGTGGTTTAATGACAGGAAAGGGAAGCTGTGCTCTAAAGTGTTCTCTTTTTGCGTTGAATTAGTTGACGGGTAGTGCGAGTTTGGCCCAATGGGTCAGAACCACAAGGCTATCTATCGGTCAGCTTTTTGCTCCACAGCCTAAGAAAGGTGCAGGATGATCTGATTGATGGAGGTGAATCTGTATCACATAGGAAGACATGAAGAATTGAATGCATTGTCTCCATCAGGATAATGCTATTAAGAATGTCCCATGGGCTCTATGTACAGTGCATTTCTGTCTGGAAATACGCTGAAGGTTTCATTTGTTTGTCATTTCTCTGAGCTTTCTCTGAGGGCAAACAGAGAATCTGCTGCATGTCCACTGCCAAAGTCCACTGCCAAAGTCTTTCACATTGCTGTCCTCGTAATGTAGAAATGGACCTATCCTAGTATAGTAAATCCTAGTATAGTATACTATAGTATAGTATACTATACTGTAGTATAGTATAGTATCCTAGTACAGTAGATGTAGAATACAACTAAAGTGGGTTGTTTGTCCAGTTTAACCCATTTGGATAAACAAGAGGGATATTTAATAATGTGGGTTAACAAGGAGGACGCCATCTGGACATCATCTCCTGTATTGCCGACATAGGAATGAATATACTTTTCTCCACGTACAGTACTGCATTACATGTAATGTAATGTAATGTACAGTACTGCATTACATGTAATGTAATGTAATGTAATGTACAGTACTATCTTCCTATATCTTCCCACATACATTCAGATACAACATTGTACTTTTTTTCATACTCATTTATCTATAAACCACTGAACCAGGCACCCCCAGGAAACATGATTTATACAAAGAAACAAGTATTTTGGGTTACCTAAACAAATATTTTTACACAGTAAAGCGGTCAAACAGTATTATGAAAAGTGTTTGAAGTCATCACAGATGTTTGGAGTGTTTGGTTTTTATTGCCATATTCAGGAGCTTTCCCTGAGTTGAGTTGCTGCAGGCATGATCAGTCCCAACACTAATACAGCTGCCGGCTTAAACGGGCTCATTTTCAATGCAGTCAATTCCAAAATGTAGCCAAACTGCAGTTTATTGACTAATGTTTGTTATATTTCTCATAAGATTGTTATAAGATACTTCAGATGCCAAAATTCTTTAAACTTTTTTTTAAACGAATGAATGAATCTTGTGAGCTAAAGACTTGCTGATCCTCATCCCGGTCTGTATCAAATCATGTTGTATTACATTACATACATGACATCATGTCATTTGTATTACTACTGTGAACAATCAATCAAACGTGTATGAGTCTGGTGCATTACGATTGCAATTAATTGAGGATAGCAAAGTAGGTATAAAGACAATATTGCTCTTCACTGAATTTTTCAGGAAAATTACCCGACAGTATATCAGCCTTAAATAATCACCTCTGATCCAATGACATACATAGACAACTATTGACACTATGGAGATGGGCAAGTTTTGCTTGTAAGCAAAGGATGATAAAGCTAAATATCTCCTAATAATTGCTGTCTAAATTATCTATCTGCATTGTTTGAAAAATGTTGCTAGTCTATCAAGGCGTAGATGGGAGAATAAAGAATGTATTTGACCAGGTACTAACTATTCTTTGCATTGAGCTGTTTATTTTATTTTATACAAAACTCAAAGATTCCCTGATCTCATCTGTTTGTGATCATGTTTACCAAATGGTGTTTTCACCAAACAAGTTCTCTTCTTCAGATCCGGGCAAAAGAATCTCAGAATATGCTATTTTTTTAAACTTGCGAATAGCCTTCCATGTTAGTTAAACCACACAGTCACACCAACAGACACATCACTTGTAAAATAAGTTAAATCAAATTATTTCATGAAGTACTCAAAACAAACGCAGCTACGTCTGGTGAGCACTGGATATAGTCTGACTCTGTACATGAAGAAAAGATCCTGTTATTTCCACTGTGTTTATTATACCTGAGCAGGTGTTGTTCAACATGATTTTAAGCTAAGCTCAACTGGTTTTCTACTTGTCTCAAGTCTAACCCAATGCAACAGTCTGATGGTGTACAGTAATATGCTGCCTGGGGCAACAAAACCAACAACGTGTTCACTTCTGTGGAATTCTTCTAATAATGAAAGTAAAACGTCTGTAACCTAAAGCGTTACCACATGTATTTCACCTCCAGACATACAGTATATATTTTGGGAAGGGCTATTGGAAATACATTTTACAAATCTGTATTCTAAAACATTGCATTGAATGAATAGGATTTAGTGGACTTCACTGCTAATATTTGTATGATCATTGCTGAATATTTGATGTTATATTTAATTTGTTTCTTCCTCTGGTTAACTGCTGAATGTGTGAAGAATAAAGAGATGAATTGTTGACAGAGCTTGTTGCGTCGACAGCTTTGTTTATGCGGATGGTTAAGTACTTTCCCCCCCGAGTACAAATACAGTGGGCCTGTTTCACAGCTGCAATTTTGTGTCTAAAAGGTGGGATAAATACAGTGGGCCTGTTTCACAGCTGCAATTTTGTGTCTAAAAGGCAGGGTAAAGACAGTGGGCCTGTTTCACAGCTTACAGTGAAAAAGACAAATATGCGCACATCCAAAAGATGTACAGGTGCTGGACAAAAGGTAACTATAACAAAAAGATAAAGTCCGCACACTGAGGCTCCATCAATGGTTTTTTATTGCAACGTTTCGATCTTCACAGGATCTTTGTCAAGCTTTGGCCTGTTTCACAGTTGCCAATGGTACCAAAAAGGTGGGGTAAATACAGTGGGCCTGTTTCACAGCTGCCATTTTGTCTCTAAAAGGCGGGGTAAATACAGTGGGCCTGTTTCACAGCTGCCATTTTGTCTCTAAAAGGTGGGGTAAATACAGTGGGCCTGTTTCACAGCTGCCATTTTGTCTCTAAAAGGTGGGGTAAATACAGTGGGCCTGTTTCACAGCTGCCATTTTGTCTCTAAAAGGCGGGGTAAATACAGTGGGCCTGTTTCACAGCTGCCATTTTGTCTCTAAAAGGCAGGGTAAATACAGTGGGCCTGTTTCACAGCTGCCATTTTGTCTCTAAAAGGCAGGGTAAATACAGTGGGCCTGTTTCACAGCTGCCATTTTGTCTCTAAAAGGCGGGGTAAATACAGTGGGCCTGTTTCACAGCTGCCATTTTGTCTCTAAAAGGCAGGGTAAATACAGTGGGCCTGTTTCACAGCTGCCATTTTGTGTCTAAAAGGCAGGGTAAATACAGTGGGCCTGTTTCACAGCTGCCATTTTGTACCTAAAAGGCGGGGTAAATAGTGGGCCTGTTTCACAGCAGCCATTTTGTGTCTAAAAGGCGGGGTACATACAGGTGCAACCACCTCATTAATTAGGCCCCCAGCACTGGAACACCTAAATGGACTGGAATTTGGAAACCCCAATTAATGTTTGGTGCACCTGTGTTACTTCCTGTCTTTTAGACAGAACATGACTGCTGTGAAAAAGGCCTATCATTCAAATGTCTAATGCAAGGAACCAAGGGGATATTTCACATTGTCCCTTATGGGCAGAACAAATATGTAGATTAACTGCCGAAGAGTTAAGTAAGCAGGGAAAAACGTGGTTTAAGCCTTATATTCTTCCTTTGAAAATAATTGCGAGAGCATAATGAAGATATTTCAGTTTTTATTGTAATGTCAGTTCATCTGTAAAAACAAAGGCTCAAAATAATCAAAGTAGATGCACACTCATTGCTGCCATGCTAAAGTTGAATGAGACACTAACAGAGCCAACAAAGCTGCCTTCATCAGGGTTGATCTGCCAGCACACAGGTTTAACTGGACAGGCAATCAGTGTGACCTGACCAATCAGGGAAGAGTTACACTGGATTGGGTTAAATGGAAAATCACAATAAGATGTACAGTAAACATTTAAAATAAAATTCCATAGTACCACACATAAATCACAAGTCATGGTACGAACCACACTTTAGAAAATACACCTTGGAAAACATCACAACAAGAAATACAACATAATATATTGAAGAAATAGAAAAATAGTAGAAAAGTAGCAAAATAAGCGCATATATATCATGTGGATGTCTTAAAACAAAGACTGGCAACAATTTTCTATAAAATAAACAACTTAAAAAAACTTACTTAGGTGTCATGATGTTGCTGCCCTTCAATTTGTGGAGAAGAATATATATATATATATATATATATATATGCAGAATATCTTCAAAACATTCAACCTTTTTCAAAACCATGTGGTTAAAAACATGACCTGTCTTTTAACCCTCAACTTTGAGCTTGGTAAAAAGCGTCCTGATCACGTGACCTCACCTTCTGTTTCGCTACCTATCAGTTTGGACTTCCAGCCACTCACACGCAGCGATTTCAGTGGGCGGGAGTATACTTAACTTGACAGACAACTCCTTCAGCCAATCAGCGTTGGATCCAGTCAAATCCAAATCCACTCTGAAGAATGGCGAAAACGTTATGACTGTTACAGTACTAACTTGAATAAGGTTATGACTGTTAAAGTAGCCTACTACTACTACCACCTACTACTAACATTACTGCTTGTTGCTCGATCCCTGATTAAGGCCCAATTATACTCCGTTTCCATGCGAAATAACCATCACTGCCCAGTGCCCACATACTTCCATGTGTCTTTCACGTAATACATCCACTAGTGGGCAGTATAGAGTCAAATGTGTGTGTGGTACTGCGCCGTTTCATCCGTATCTGTAAGCTTTCAGAAAATGTGCAGAATTATGCATGAAATGAATCCAGATGGAAAGCTTCATCATCAGCTACATGCACTTCCTGGTTGGCCCAGTTACATTGTCATTTCAGGAAGTCGATGTGCGTGGTTGGAAGTCCCCGGGCGATACGTAGAGTGAAGCAGAATGTGACGTCACGTTACCAGGATGTTTTTTTTTACCAGGCTACTAAAATTCATGAACAACTTCTCCATTTTGCCCACACTGACCTCTACAGCAGTGGTTCTCAAATGGGGGTCCGTGGCACTTTGCGAAAAGTTTTCAGGAAAATAAAAATAAAACCCTTTTTTTGTTGCAAAAGCTTCATAGTTTCAAGGAAAATGTGTTGTGCTTTAAATCTAAAATGGTTCATGGATTACATTCTAATCTAACAAACCTATCAATTTAAAAAGTCAAGCACGTTACCGTGGAAACAATTAAGCTTAGCCCAAAATCACAAATCAGAATGAGGGGGTCCCCGGTATATTTTCTATCTTGTAAGGGGGTCCTTGGCTGAAAAACATTTCAGAACCTCGGCTCTACAGGACGGTGACATCACATAGATCCCCCGCTGTGCCGTCCTTCCCGCTGTGGACCAGCACTACCCCCTCGTTCTGCCTGTGGTTCAGTGGGTCCACGGAGGGGCTCGGGGGGGCACTCCTCTCCTCCTCCTCCTCCTCCTCCCTCTGCTCCTCCTCCTTCTGCTCCTCCTCTGCCCGGCTCTTGGCTCTCTCCTGCAGGTCGAAGCCCTCCATGCTGGAGTAGTCATCTGAGGAGTTGCTGTCGTCTTCCTCCTCTGCATTCCTCACAGCCTCGACGCTCTCTCCTCCCACCCCACCATCGCTCCTGTTCCAAGTAAAGGTTATTGTCATCGGTTATTATCAAAACCTAGGTGTGAAAAAAACATTTGTGTTTCAAAAATGTTACCTGTAACTGAAACTGTATTCGTATTGTGGGTTTACAAAACAAAGATTATAGCTAGAGAAAATCTTTCATTTTTGTCTTGTCAATTTATTTCATATATAAGCCTAGCAGTATTTTTGAGTCCTAAGTGATTATCATTATTATTATTATTATTATTATTATTATTATTATTATTATTATTATTATTATTATTATTTTAACAGGATGATGTTTTGTTGACTTTTTATAGTCTCTCTTTTACATTCTGTGAATGCGTCATATCCAGTCTGTACTTCACACCCACAGAGCCTGGTCAAAGGAAGTTGGGGGGAAAAACGCTTCAGACCGGAGGAAGTTCGAACCAAAGCAGGTGATCGAGAAACACGATCAGCGGATGTCCCGCCCTTTTTTTTGTAGGTGGGACATCCACTCGTATTTCTCCAATCACCTTTAGGTGGGCGGAGCCATCCCCATATCATCCAATCACCTTTAGGTGGGCGGAGCCATCCGGGCCATCCCCATATCATCGCTCGTTATCTTACCTGACTTTCTCTTTCCGTTTCGACCAACCTTTCCCAGCTTGATACAGACGTGTAGCCGGAAGCATTTGAAAATTGTGAGAGCCGACACGTGTGTTTTAAGAGACTACGTTTTTACGACGCGCTCGTGAAACAAATACAAACTAAACTAAAACATTTTCAAAAGATGAAAACTAAACTAAACTAGCAAACCTGTTTTAAAACAAATTCAAACTAAACCGAAATAGAAAACAAAAAGTCAAAGTCAAAATAAAAAACGAAGGGAAAATGTGAAACTATAATAACCTTGAACCGTTCCCTCCTTCCTCCACATCTTCCCGTGGTCCCTCCTCTTCCTCTTCCTCCTCCCCTCCTCTCTTGCCCCTGGGCCAGAGGCGGAGCCCCATGCGGTCCTCCAGGTGTCCGATCCGGGCCCTCAGCCCCTCCCTCACGCCCAGCAGCAGCCTGGGCACGGAGCTGTCCGGGTCGGACCGCCGCTCCCTGGTCACATAGTGATGGACGCAGCCCACCATTATGGCCACCAGGATGATGATGAGCAGAATGGTCAAAAGTATTGTTCTGGTAGTGCTGCCTCGTGCTGCGGGGGTGGAGAGCGGCGGTGGAGAGCTCCTGTGCTTGGTGGTTGGTGAAGGGGAAGCAGACGGGCGGGTATCTGGGGATGACAGGAGGACAGGTTTAACGCATTATTTACATGAGTAAACAAGCGCAAATACTATGAAGCCCACGGCGCGGTGGTTTTGGCCATTCAGCCTTATGGCACTTTAGGCAATGTTTTAGGGGTACCTCAACAACACGGCTAATAGTTTAGCCCTTGAACCCCGACTCTCTAGGACTTTACGGGCCCCTATCCCCTCTTGCCCCGCCCCCTTCACTAGCGAGGGAGTGTCCTGACTTTACTCCTGCAGCCGCCATGGGATTTTTATTTTTTTAGAAAGATACTTTTCATAGCCTAACTTGTAAAAACGTTTCGAGCTCGTAATCTAGTGACATGTTATGCAGTCTTTCCTGTTTCTAAATATATCTGTACCGTTTGGTTTGAACAAGTAAAACTATTTTTATAAGCATTTTACGAAATGTCTATGGGAAAATAAATGGCGGATGAAAATCTCTGGTACAGTGCTGAAGCAGGAAGTAGGCGGTCACTTTGCCTCTCTATAGGAATGAATTTGTGAATTAAATTTGAAGAAGTTGCTAAATGAAGATGGTAAATAATTACTTTGCACTGCCCCGCACACCCTAAAAAACGATTAAAATGGAAAAGTAACTTGTACTTTGAGTAATTTATTAACCAGGCACTTTTTTGTACTTTTTATGTTAACTTTTACTTGAGTAGGTTTCTCAGATGGTAATTTTCACTTTTGAGTATTCAAAGTACTAATTGTAGTTTTACTTGAATCTAGATTGACACCACTGGAGGACGAGGATGGAGATGATGGTGACACGGGGGTGGTTTCATTTTGCTCGGGGACGGTGGTTGTGGCTTCTTTAGATGTTGGTGAAGTGATTGTCTCGTTGGTAGTGGAGGGAGATGAAGTGGTAAGGCTGGTGATCTCGGTGGTGTAAGAGGAATGCTGGCTGCTGCGTGTTCCGTTCTTTGCAGATGCAAGAGTCAGGAAAATCAGCCCGAGTATAGTCAGAGGTAGCAAGGCCTCGGTCCTCATAGTGACTCTGCAGGAGATAGGAAAAAAGAGACAACATGCTAATTAGAATCCAAACAACATTCAATCAACAAGCATAATAAATAGCAGCTGTTATTAGCAACTGGAGAAGAGAGGAGGAAGTGGAGGTGATCATATTCAGTCTGTGGCAACAATTGGCTATAGCGCCTCACAACTACAACTGCAGTTGTAGTCCGGATCCAGACCTTGGTCCACTCTGGAGTTTGACATATAAATAAAGTCATGTGATCACATGGAAGTGTGACCTAACCCATTTGTTTCAAACCTTTTGGCTTCAGTTCAGTTCCCCCTTTACCCGACTACAACATTTAGCATTATGCAACATTTTGCAGATTTGAATATAACATTACAAAATAAGAAATCGAGTGAAAGAGCTGCAATTAGTACCTCCTGAGCAGATTTCTTTTATTCTTACATTTTTCCATTTCCCCTTTCTCTCAAGTACCTCCTGTAGTACCTCCGCGTACCCCTATGGGTACATGTACCCCAGTTTGGGAACCCTTGACCCTTGACCCCTGACCCTTGGCCGCCAGAGAGCACATTGATGTCACTCAAAGGCTCTCTATGGCCTTTGTTCTCTCTTTAGCTAAACCAAGCAAACCTTTGTCATGATTTGTGAGGCCTTTTAGGTCAGCTGGTTATTTGTGAGGCCTTTTAGGTCAGCTGGTTATTTGTGAGGCCTTTTAGGTCAGCTGGTTATTTGTGAGACCTTTTAGGTCAGCTGGTTATTTGTGAGGCCTTTTAGGTCAGCTGGTTATTTGTGAGGCCTTTTAGGTCAGCTGGTTATTTGTGAGGCCTTTTAGGTCAGCTGGTTATTTGTGAGGCCTTTTAGGTCAGCTGGTTATTTGTGAGGCCTTTTAGGTCAGCTGGTTATTTGTGAGGCCTTTATGTCAGCTGGTGGGTGTCAAAGAAACTAAAGCAAACATGTACAGGTTGTAAATGAGTCACAGAGCTCTCTCAGGATACTGATGAGGTGATAGAATAGCCACTGTGCAGAGCCTCTTGTTAAATAGTGCACTAAGAATAGAATAGAATAGAAATGTTTCTCTATTGCCAAAGCCACATCGTTGATGGTTCATTTTATAGCTTTTTCAATATACAAATTGGTGTGCCACAAGCATCCATTTTGGGGCCTATTTTATTTACAATTTATATCAATCATTTCTGTTGCAATGTTATAATAATAATAATAATAATAATGATTGGATTTATATAGCGCCTTTCCAAGTGCTCAAAGCGCTTCACAGAATCATTATTCGTTCACACCATTCGTACCGGTGGTTCGAAAGCGTGGCAGCCACACATCGCCGCTCAACGGCCCCTCCAGGCAAGGAGGGTTAAGTGTCTTGCCCAAGGACACAACGACAGCAACTGGGAGGGAGCGGGGATCGAACCGCCAACCCTTGCATCATTGGCCGACCCGCTCTACCTCCTGAGCTAAAGCCGTCCCTGTTGTTATGTGTAATGTTGTTAATACAAAATTTCATTGTCATGCGGACGACACCATTATCTACAGTTCTGCCTCATCTTTAACGAGTGCAATCAAGGAACTGCATTGTGCTTTTAATGTTGTTCGGAGGAATCTTTTTGAATTGAGACTAAATGCTGACAAGAGCAAAATGATGTGCTTCTCAAGGTCTAAGAAGACAGCTGACGATGGCACCTATCAAATTGTTACTTTAGAAAACAAAGTGATTGAACAAGTCTCAACTTACAAATACTGTAGGCCTACCTGCTGGCCTTTTTCCTAGAAGACAATGTGTCTTTTAAACATCATATCGAGTAAAAGCTCAGGGTGAAGTTGGGTTTCTTCTATAGAAACAAATGTTTTTCTTTTAGTGCATGAAAAAAAAAATCCAATCGACGTTTTTATCAGCAATTGATTACGGTGATATTTTATATATGCATGCAAATTCATCCTCCTTGAAAATGTTAGATTCAGTGTACCATGCTGCATTGTGATTTGTCTCTGAATCATCATTGCAGTTTGTATAATAAAGTTGATCTGTCGTCTTATACAACCGCAGAATGGAACAGTGCTCTATTTTTCTTTATAAGACCATGCTACATGAATATTTGTGTTCCTTATTGACTCCTAAAGCGAACAGTAGCTGCAACCTTCGGTCTTGCAGACAAATGACGTATATCATTCCTCGAACCCGCACGGTCTTTGGTGAAAGTGCTTTTGAATGTTTTTGCTCCAGTCACATTCAACTAGAAGATTTTAAAAACATGATTAAGGACTATTTGACACTGAATACACACATGCGTTTCTTGAACACTGCTAATTGTCTGGTGTCATTTGTTGTCTTGTGTCTCTTCTTCTATGTGGAACTTTTTTTTAATGCTTATATGAAACTTGTTATTGCTGCTTTCTTGGCCAGGACTCCCTTGTAAAAGAGATTCTGAATCTCAATGGGAATATTCCTGGTTAAATAAAGGTGAATGAAAATGAAAAAATATTTCAGTGACATAATTTTCTAATAGATGGCTTATTGATGTACTATTGTATTTGACGTGTTGTTTGCCAGCTCAGTTATACTGCACATGTGTGTAAATGACGTCATTTTATCTAGTCAAAAAATAGCACTGAAATGCAACAAGGAGCAGAAAGGAGGTAACAGTGCCACACACAGACCCATGCATGAACAGAAAGGAGGTAACAGTGCCACACACAGACCCATGCATGCACAGACACAATTGAACAGGAAGCGGTTGTTTCTATGTGCTCTGTGTCAAACAGGAAGTGTGCAGATCTTGTGGCGTAGCACCATAGCATCATAGCACCACAGCACACATAGTTACCCTCCACTTTGCAGCAGCAACCTGCTGCAACTCCTCCGCAAAGTGCTGCACCTGCCAGTAACCATGGTAGCTACTTGTTTCACTAAGGAAACCAGAATTTAAATGACAAGGGCCTCTCTCTCTCCCGCTTTAACTTATTGTTTAATAGAGGGTTTACAGTGATTTGACAGCAGCTAAGGGCTGTTCTAATGTAAGCTAAGGGCTGTTCTAATGTAAGCTAAGGGCAGCTAAGGGCTGTTCTAATGTAAGCTAAGGGCAGCTAAGGGCTGTTCTAATGTAAGCTAAGGGCAGCTAAGGGCTGTTCTAATGTAAGCTAAGGGCAGCTAAGGGCTGTTCTAATGTAAGCTAAGGGCAGTTCTAATGTAAGCTAAGGGCAGCTAATGGCTGTTCTAATGTAAGCTAAGGGCAGCTAAGGGCTGTTTTAATGTAAGCTAAGGGCAGCTAAGGGCTGTTCTAATGTAAGCTAAGGGCAGCTAAGGGCTGTTCTAATGTAAGCTAAGGGCAGCTAAGGGCTGTTCTAATGTAAGCTAAGGGCAGCTAAGGGCTGTTCTAATGTAGGCTAAGGGCAGCTAAGGGCTGTTCTAATGTAAGCTAAGGGCAGCTAAGGGCTGTTCTAATGTAAGCTAACGGCAGCTAAGGGCTGTTCTAATGTAAGCTAAGGGCAGCTAAGGGCTGTTCTAATGTAAGCTAAGGGCAGCTAAGGGCTGTTCTAATGTAGGCTAAGGGCAGCTAAGGGCTGTTCTAATGTAAGCTAAGGGCTGTTCTAATGTAAGCTAAGGGCGGTTCTAATGTAAGCTAAGGGCGGTTCTAAGCCTGCATGCCACTTTCTCACTCTTAGCTGTTGTAAAATCACTGTAACTGACAGCTTCATGGGCGTATTGCTTTTTAAAAACGGTTCCTACATGTTGCTCACCTGGTAAGTTTGGAGCAACAAAAAAACATGCACCATTGATAACAAATAATTGTTCTTCTGCATAGCTTAGCTGCAAGGATAGCCGCGTTATTGCTGAGATATCATATCAACAACCAGATGACAGATTTGAAAGCTGATGCCCTTACTGTGTAAGGAACATGGGACAGGTTTTGGTATCAGATTTCAATATTTATACTGACATTTAGCCTCACACGCATGCACGCACGCACGCGCACACACACACACACACACACACACACACGCACGCACGCGCACACACACACGGCCTTGGCCAAAGTAGAGCCTCTGAAATGTGTTTGACTTCATTCTCCACACATATCATCAAAATCATGATATCAAAATCACTGTCATTTGGTTCCGGATCAGATTTCTCAATCAAAGAAATCATCAAGTAAAGGCTCTAAGATGTCTTTGGTATGAGAAAAGAGTAAGACTTTGGTACATTGTGCAGGTGAGGTAAAAACCCTGACAAGGTTATAAAGGTATCTTACCTAAATAAACAATACAACAATGATGAAACAAACGAAAATGTTTTATAAAATAAGCACTAGTAAAAATAAAAGACATTCTACATGAAAAGAAATAAAAATATAAGGTGAAATGTGGTGTGTGTGTGTGGGGAGGGGTTGCCCAACTGCCCATCAATGCCCCTATCATTATTATGTGTATACACCTGGTATATGATTTTGCCCTATTGCACACAGTTAAAATCAAGAAGCCTCGACCTGACTTTAACTGTTTTCCAATAATCACTAGGCCCACACATGTGCTAGTGTGAATGGAAGATATGGTGAGGTTAGGTTCATAGTGTCATCTATCAATATACAATATACCTTTATTTACCAATACCAATAAAAAAATAAGTTATTTTCAATGAACCACTGGGATATCTGAAGTTTAGCAGTCAGCGAGTCACTGAGGCTGAGGTCACTCACATGGGGAGGAGAATGGAGAGAAATAAAGAAAAGAGAAGTAAGTTCTGGATGAGTGGGAGGGCTGAGCTTTGTGGGGGGGAGGGTCAAACAAGTGGACCAGAGAGGGTAAAGGAGGAGAGAGACCTACAAGAAGTGATCAAAAAGACTTTGAGAGGCAGATGAAAGAGAGCATGAAACCTCTGCTTTGATCATGTCTGTCTAAACATCAAGTATGAGAACATGTTTAAAGAAAGCTAATCGTTTACTCACCTGTTGAGCTGATCGATGAGCAGATGAAGTTCTACGAGGTGAAGTGAGGTGGATGAAGACAAAGGAGAGAGTGAGAGAGTGTGTTTGCGTGAAGAAGTCGGCCTCAGCAGGATGTGTGTTGGAGGAGAGGAGATGGAGGTGGGTGGGGGAAACCGAGATTGTGAAACGGTTTCTGCATCTTCACGTAGTGTTCAGATAACAAGAGAGAACGTCCAAAAGAAGGGATCAGTCCCACATTTCAGAAAACTCTTTCTTTTTCATATTGGTTTGCCAAAGGTCATTATCCTGACCGGACCATGTACAGTACTCTTCTATGACATAGACTTGCAGTAAAGTTAAGATGACAACTTATTTTTATGTATTTATTTATTCATGTACTATTTACCTATTTATTTATTTATTTATTTATTTGCACATATTAAAAACAAAATACAGAAACAAAGAAAGGGAAACAACAACAAAAAGCCATGTGCCAGTAGAGACAGGCTTATTCGGGGTCTCTACCTCAGAAATTAGAAGCAATATTCACAATAAAAACAAAGCACACAATATAAACAAAGACAAGAGAAACAAACAAGCAAACAATAAATAAGAAAAGCAACAGTAAAAACAAGAAAAGAACAAAGAAAGGGGGGGGCAGCGACCAAAGTGTGTAAGTAGACGGTTGGACAAGTAAAAACAGTAAAACAGTCAAAAGGGCAGTGTGAGGTGTATGTGTGATGTGTGGGCTATGTGTGTAGCATTGTTTTACTTCTAATAATTATACCATCTGACAGGAAGATCATACTATTCCTGATAACATGTCTACAATCAGCCAGGCCCAGTATTCCAGGATAGCTACAATCAGGCCCAGATTTCACGAAGAGAATTATTAATTTCCATGTTATGAGAGCATGAATGCAAACATTTTGGGGGGTAGTATTCAAGTGTTATTTTGTTTCAGGTTTATATGATCAGGCTTTGTTCAGATGTCATTTTGATAGTCCCTCCCCCCCCACCAAAAAAAAAATCTAATGTTCCACTGGTACAGTTTCAATATCAAATCCATCAAAATGCCAAAATGCCTGTTATTCTAAACTGCTTTCTGCAGGGTTCCCACGGCCATGGAAAACCTGGAAAAGTCATGGAAATCCAAAATCTCATTTTCCAGGCCTGGAAAAGTACCGGAATTAGTAGAATAATTGAAAGTTTTGGAAAAGTCATGGAATTTTGTTGTGTGTTAATCTTCCGTAACATAACATAACATAACATAACATAACATAACATAACATAACATAACATAACAGCAGCAAATTTATTTTCTGGAGCTGGATTTTAGTGCTTCTATTTCTTATAAATATTTTTCGAATCCTATAGTGTGTTCTATTTGTAATAATTGTGTATTGATTCAGAGTCACCGCCTCACATTACATGGACATTATATTATGGATCCTTGAAAAGTTTTTAAATGTATCCATGAAAATGTGTGGGAACCGTGTTTCTGGTGTGTTAGAGTCCACTCTGTCATGACTCAGGCAGACAGAGGTTCATACGTGTGGAAGTGGATTCCCTTGGAGCAGGTGATCTTCATCACTGCTCCATTCAGACTGGTGTCCATTATCAACCTCATCATCCCCTCAGCAATCAGCGATGGCCTGGAGAGGAGAGAGACCAGGGTGGAGGTGGGACCAAACGGAGAGGAGATGATTCAATTTAACAGCATGAACGTTTCTTCAGAGAGGAGGAGAAGCCTTCTCACTCACTCACTCACTCACTCACTAATAAACTAACGGCACCACAACACACACTGTTGCATTTTTAGGATGGGAGTTTATACAGGAAATACAATGCATTGCTAACAGAGTGTCACAGGAATGAGTTCTAAAAGCCGGAAAGGGCTCCCTCGTGTGGAAGTCAAGGGGATTTGTGAAATCAGCTCTGTGGTTAACAAAAGTTGATCATACTTAGACCTTGTGTTCAGTAAGATCATCTTCACAAATGAACACTACTTTTATGATTTTGGCGACCACATAAGTTTTCACAAAAAGGCTGCATTTTATTATTATATATAAAATATTATTATATTATTGCATGTTATGCTGCTAGCATCCTGGACTTCAGGCTTAAAAATGATCGTTTTCACCCCCAGCAGTTTGAGCCATGGAGGGTACACAGAATGTGTACAGCACAAGCAGCGCTCTCCCCCTCTCTTTCCTGTAATGGCAGAATTATGAAGAGGAGAGTAAACTGCTTCATATCCCTCTCCGCTGACATATAGGTATGTTTAGCTTAGCTATTAGCACCGCCTCTAGCAAGTTGGTATGTTTAGCTTAGCTATTAGCACCACCTCCAGCAAGTTGGTATGTTTAGCTTAGCTATTAGCACCACCTCCAGCAAGTTGGTATGTTTAGCTTAGCTATTAGCACCACCTCCAGCAAGTTGGTATGTTTAGCTTAGCTATTAGCACCGCCTCCAGCAAGTTGGTATGTTTAGCTTAGCTATTAGCACCGCCTCCAGCAAGTTGGTATGTTTAGCTTAGCTATTAGCACCGCCTCCAGCAAGTTGGTATGTTTAGCTTAGCTATTAGCACCACCTCCAGCAAGTTGGTATGTTTAGCTTAGCTATTAGCACCACCTCCAGCAAGTTGGTATGTTTAGCTTAGCTATTAGCACCGCCTCCAGCAAGTTGGTATGTTTAGCTTAGCTATTAGCACCACCTCCAGCAAGTTGGTATGTTTAGCTTAGCTATTAGCACCACCTCCAGCAAGTTGGTATGTTTAGCTTAGCTATTAGCACCACCTCCAGCAAGTTGGTATGTTTAGCTTAGCTATTAGCACCGCCTCCAGCAAGTTGGTATGTTTAGCTTAGCTATTAGCACCACCTCCAGCAAGTTGGTATGTTTAGCTTAGCTATTAGCACCACCTCCAGCAAGTTGGTATGTTTAGCTTAGCTATTAGCACCGCCTCCAGCAAGTTGGTATGTTTAGCTTAGCTATTAGCACCACCTCCAGCAAGTTGGTATGTTTAGCTTAGCTATTAGCACCGCCTCCAGCAAGTTGGTATGTTTAGCTTAGCTATTAGCACCACCTCCAGCAAGTTGGTATGTTTAGCTTAGCTATTAGCACCGCCTCCAGCAAGTTGGTATGTTTAGCTTAGCTATTAGCACCGCCTCCAGCAAGTTGGCTACTCAGAGGCATTAAACGATCCAAACTGCTTCCGTTTTTACATCACAGAGGTCAGACCTGACATTTTTTTTGTCAACATTTTTGTGTCTTTTTCCTCATCAATTCTGCCTGAAAATGAGTGAGTACCTTCTAATTCTATTGTTATTATAAAAAGCTATGTATATGGCAATGCATATATTTAGCAGTTATTGTGGATAGATTAATTTGATATCCTATAGTGTTTCCCAAACGCTTTTTTGTGATGCCTCTGTGTGTGTATGTGTATGTATATGTGTGTGTGTGTGTGTGTGTGTGTTTGTGTTTGTTGTGTGTGTGTGTGTGTGTGTATATGTGTGTGTGTGTGTGTGTGTGTGTGTGTATGTGTGTGTGTGTGTATGTGTGTGTGTGTGTGTGTGTGTGTGTGTGTGTGTTTGAACTCACTTCAAGACTCCAAACTTGTTCATGCTGCGTTTGAACTCATCTTTGAACTTGACAAACTTGCCCATGTTGTCCTCGTGTTCCACTGAGTGCAGCAGAGGCGTGTCCACGAAGGCTGGACACAGAGCATTGATACGAACGCCATACTCCCCCTGAGAGGCTGCATCCTAGAGCATGCACGCACACGCACACGCACACACACACACACACACACACACACACACACACACACACACACACACACACACACACACACACACACAGTACCTTGACAACTTGACAACTTTAAGTGTCTAAAGTACTGTCCTTGTCAGTTGTCACATTATATGAACTGTTATGTAATTTAAAATGTTTAACAAATATTGACAAAGCGAAAAATGAGCTGCTTAGAGTTTAAAGGTAAATAAATTTAATAAGAAGTAATTTGGTCCACACCTTTTTGTGCGTTAAATATTGACCAAATTTGTGACAAAATTAGCCTTGCTGTATATGTATGCTCAAATGCGTATGTATGACATGCGGGGTGTTATCTCGTGTCATATTATGCAGAAACGCGATTTGGCGTGCACTTTGGTGGCAACAATGGCGGCAAGTAACGTTAACAAACTCGCAACCACTAACCCAAACCCTACCCCCTTAACCTAACCCTGACCCTAACCATAACCCTAAACCTAACCCCCATAACTTCCATGTAAAGTTATTATGCATAGATTTCTAATGTAGGTGGACGAGGCGAAGTTGCGTCTGAACTGCACGAGAAACTGCGTTTCTGCGTATGTATTTCACGAGATAACACCCGCGTGTCATACATACGCTCTCCCATGAGATCGGGTTGCTGTATCTGTTGGTAAATGTAGAAAAACGAGCAGGAAATCTACATTTCCAGCCAGCCCTGCCCCCGGTGGCCAGAGTTGGTGCCGGCATTAACTTGGAACACTCTACGTTGTGAACCAGTGATGTCATTTGTGCATGAATGACATCATCACTGGTACTATGGATTTTGCAATGATACAAAGCTTGCTGTATCTATGTTTCCTTTAAGGTTAGACAAGTCAAATAACTTGGTGAAGGTCAGGCTGATGGTTGTCACGTGTCCACATCCCGTGTGAAAGGCAAGGAATAGACTTCCTGGTAAATGTGCACATTTACTGTAACATACCTCTATCTATATGGCTGTGTGTGTGTGTGTGTGTGTGTGTGTGTGTGTGCGTGTGTGTGTGTGTGTGTGTGTGTGTGTGTGTGTGTGTGTGCGCATGTGTGCGTGCGTGCGTGCGTGTGTGCGTGTGTGTCTTACCGCCATAGCTCTGGTGAAGCCTATGACTCCATGTTTAGTAGCTGTGTAGACCGGCTGATGTGGAGAATGCAGGAAAGCTGGATTACAAAACACAACAAGACAAGAAAACAGCTTAGCAGCAGTGATGGACAGCGAAACAAAAAGAGACTCTAGTTGATGATAAACATTAACCTGACTCTGCCAGACGGGGGCGCTATTAACATGAGACAAACAGCCAATCTTTTCCTAAAACCTACTAGTTCTAATTGGTTTATTTGTACAAATCCATTTATTCTGTGTTGTGTTTGGAGAACGGCAACTCTTCATTATGAAAGTTCGACACTGTGTTGCTTTCCCAGCAGCGTACGGAGACAGAGATGACACAGCGCCCCTGTGTGGCTGTATCCATCTTGGAAGCTTAAGAAGGATTATAAATGCATCATTATAATGCTACCTGGAGCTTTTTCATGTTTATTCCTCTATAACTGCACCACAAGTGGGCAGTATAGAGAGAGAGAAAGAGACATTTGAGCATCATCTGTACACATAAAGAAATGTGCGTGCAGCATGTTGGCTTGAGCATAGAGTTTACAACACATCATCATCATCACATAAATCATCCCTGATGATATGACCCAGATATTTTACTTTGTCCACCACATTTAGCGCTTGGTCTGCCTTCTGATCCTGCTTGGTTTTCACAATCATGACTACACTCTTTATCATGACTGCACTCTTTATCATGACTACTACACTCTTTATCATGACTACACTCTTTATCATGACTACACTCTTTATCATGACTGCACTCTTTATCATGACTACACTCTTTATCATGACTACTACACTCTTTATCATGACTACACTCTTTATCATGACTACACTCTTTATCATGACTACTACACTCTTTATCATGACTACACTCTTTATCATGACTGCACTCTTTATCATGACTACACTCTTTATCATGACTACACTCTTTATCATGACTACACTCTTTATCATGACTACACTCTTTATCATGACTACACTCTTTATCATGACTGCACTCTTTATCATGACTACACTCTTTATCATGACTACTACACTCTTTATCATGACTACACTCTTTATCATGACTACACTCTTTATCATGACTACACTCTTTATCATGACTACACTCTTTATCATGACTACTACACTCTTTATCATGACTACACTCTTTATCATGACTGCACTCTTTATCATGACTACACTCTTTATCATGACTACACTCTTTATCATGACTACACTCTTTATCATGACTACTACACTCTTTATCATGACTACACTCTTTATCATGACTACACTCTTTATCATGACTGCACTCTTTATCATGACTACACTCTTTATCATGACTACACTCTTTATCATGACTACACTCTTTATCATGACTACACTCTTTATCATGACTACTACACTCTTTATCATGACTGCACTCTTTATCATGACTACACTCTTTATCATGACTACACTCTTTATCATGACTACACTCTTTATCATGACTACACTCTTTATCATGACTACTACACTCTTTATCATGACTACACTCTTTATCATGACTACACTCTATCATGACTACACTCTTTATCATGACTACACTCTTTATCATGACTACTACACTCTTTATCATGACTACACTCTTTATCATGACTACACTCTTTATCATGACTACACTCTTTTTATTAGAGTTAAACTTGGGGTTCCAGGCGGTCCGAGGGCTCAGGGGAGCCCCACAGTGTCAGACTCTGATGTAGTGATTTACTTTTTGGAAATAGTAATCCCTTATACTACTATGGGAAAGCAATACAATTACAGTAACTAAGTTACTGCCCAACAGTGACAGTCGCTTTAATTAAGACTATATTTTTATACAATGGGATAAATATTGTAGACATTGAGAAGCTGAGAAACACAGTTGTAGAGAGAGGGCTGCTGCAGACACACACACACACACAGACTAGGGGTGGGGGGGAAAATCGATACACCACAGTATCGCGATATTTTGCCTGACGATATTGTATCGATATTTGGACGCCAAGTATCGATATTGCAAAAAAAAAATTTTTTTTTTTTTTGCAGGCCATGCCAGGCCACCGGGCTACTATAAACTTTAGTTCCAAGGCCAGCAGTAAACAAACGGTAGCATATTTTCATTTTGTTTTAACAGTAACAGTTTTGTCATAACAGTAATTTACAAATTCCCCAGTTACTGAATGGGCTGCACAAGATGTTTTGTGTAAGTGAAGTGAAGTTGCAAAAACTACATAAGTACAGTAGTCCACATACACATCCAGTTAAGGTGGACTGTAAGTAGACTGTAACAAACAGTTCAGTTTGTCAGGTGCATGCAACTATGACATGACTTTATGAAAGTTGTTGGTCTGTCTACTTGACAATGTTGCTGCAATAAAAGTCGGATGTACAGACTGAAAAATTGTTCTTATATAAACCAGATGTTGACAAAGTTTTCCTTTGGGGACATCATTTGCAGTTGAAAAAGTAAGAAATCGCAATATATCGAAATATCGCAATATTCAATATATCGCAATATCGAAAATATCGCAGTATCGCAATACTATCGTATCGCAATACTATCGTATCGTGACTCAAGTATCGTTTCAGTATCGTATCGTGGGCATCTGGTGATTCCCACCCCTAACACAGACACACACACACACACACACACACACACACTGCAGAGCTGTTCAGATTGGTTCATAATATGAGGCTTTCCACTGCAGAAACAAACAGGCTGAAGTCCCATATGGTCTGCATTCACATCCAAATGGATCTGATAAGCTGACATATCAACAATTACATCACCTCAACACACACACACACACAAATGCGCACGTACGCAGGCACACACACACACACACACACACACGCACACACACACACAGACACACACACACACACACACACACACACACACAAACGACGTGCGCATGCACACACACACACACACACACACACACACACACACACACACACACACATTCTTTTCCACAAGAGATTATGCTAGCTTGACCATGTTCGGACAAGTCCATGTGTTATGGGAATGGCAAATACACACACACACACACACACACACATGCACGTACACGTGCATGCGCACACACACGCACGCACGCACACACACACACACACACACACACACACAGTAACACAGTGATGTTATCACTGCTAAGATCAGGAGGGAATGACTCCCATATGTCTGCATTGTGTTACTGGAGGCTAAACTGTAGAAAAACATGTCCTACAACTATCAAACTAAAAGGCGCCAGTAGAAGGTGACCTTTGCACTAGCCTACGCCAGGTGCGTGTGTGTGTGTTTTGTCCTGTCCCTCCAGCACCAGTACCCTGTACTACGAAGCTGTCTTAACAGACCCGCGATCTGTCACTTTGATCTGGTTTGACTGAACAGGATCAAAGCTATCTAGTTTAACGATACTACGACGCTGGTTTTCTACTCGATAACTGAAGCTGGGTTCATCTGGGATCTGCCTGTGCACGCGCACGTTTTTCGCTCGTGCACAGGCGCGCGTCCACGCGAAAGAGGTGCGCTAGCCAATCACATTATGAACTGCTGAGTTGATCCACGCCCACACCCATTTCCTCATTCAATGAAAGCGCAGTGGGATCAGAGATTTTTGCGGATATTTAATGTAGCCTATGGCAGAATGAAAATCCGCGTTGGATATAGTCTGCGGAAGGACTGTCTAAAGCTGCCGCTTGTATTCACATCAGTCATTTGATTTACTTTGATCAGCGATTTCTGTCTCCTACAACAGCTTTGTGCGAGTGTAAATGTAGCCTACATTAAATGTGTAATCTCAGTCTATAAATTTCCACAATCTGTAAGCCTATTTAGACCATAGATTTAGAAAGCATGCTCAATGAATAATGATCTCTATCACTCATTATGTGTGTGTGGTTGCACTGATCGAATAATTCATAGGCTATAATAATGATATCCTAATATAAAAGAGAAAACTGCTGGACTGAATTGAGACGATGCGGGCATACTTTTCATTGATAAAAACTAGCCTATTTTTGCTCATATATTGGCATAGAACCTACAGGACACAGTTCCAGCTGAAACATGCAAGAAGCCTCACTCATGATATGCGCTGCGGTGATTAACTCATTCATGGCCAGTTTAGGACTGCCAATATTTAGCACAGGCCAAAGATTTTCATAATTGTTGGTCATCTTTCAAGACCCACAGTAAATTATCTATTAGCACCAAAGTGATTTGCAATACCTCAAAATGAAGATGTACGTCTCTGGGTCACCAGGGGAAAAAAAGTGAGCTTTTAGCATGTTCTGTACTCTACTTATAGCCATTTATATACACCCTGTTTTCACCAAAAAGGTCTCTCGGAGAAGAGAAACAGCAGAAAAGGCAATTTTTGTAAAAGACACAATCTCAGGCAGAACTCGCTCTCAATTCTTTTATTTTGAACTGTATTGACATCAGACATGTAGATATTATTCATTATGACACAAATGACAAAAAAAAAATATATATATATATATATATATATATATATATATATACATGAAGTGCTTTTTTTACATTCAACAATACAGTTTACTCAGTGTGAGTGAGTGTGCAGACAGACACACAGACAGACACACAGACAGACAGACAGACAGACACACAGACAGACAGACACACACACACACACACACACACACACACACACACACACACACAGAGAGAGAGTTCTGTCCACAGCTGCTGCTGGATCGCACCTCCTTCCCCCGCAAATTAGCATAGGAGGGGAACACCAAACTGGTTTGAGATCAGCGTCTAGCCTCCTCTGCCTCTGCTCGTTTTCCTCCTCTCGTTCGGGCTGGGACGAATGCTGCGACACGACACAGGAACGGGTCCGGCTTGGCTTTGGGACCAGGCGCTGGAACCGGATCGATCATGTTCGTCACGGGTTTGACTACTGCGAACAACTCAATCCAGGTTCGCCCTGCAGCAAGGCGAGCAGTGCAGCGCGCCGAGGGGCGTTTCAATGGCGTTTCTCCTCTCTACAAGGAAGCGCGTTTCTCTGTTTTTCCTCCTGCTCATTTCAAAACAACAGCTGCGGTATGTGTTTGATCGCGTGTTGTCGGCTTGTCTTTGAGGCTAGGGACCTGATAACATGTCACAGGCTGGGGAAGTGTTTGAACTACGCGCTGCACTAATAAAAACAAAAACACGTCAAACACGTCATTGGCTGGGAGGGCTATTCCTGATAACACGTCTTTGGCCATGAATGAGTTAATAGTGATCATATTTCTCCACGCATCGTTGAGCTGTTAAGACATAAAGTGGTAAGTAGGCTTAATTTAATTATGTAACCTACAGAGCCACGAATGTTTTTCTTGTTCTATTCTCAGTTGACTGCAATCTATTTTTCATATGGCGATCTTATATGAATGGTGAGTGACTCCAGAGAGCCGATTATATGGGTCTGTCATGGATTTTGATCTTATCCTCTGAAGCTAACCTGGTCGGGACCAGGTTAGCTTTGCAGCATGAGTTGCCATGGTGATTAGAAGTTAACTTGCTTTGTAGTACGGCTAAACCAGGGTGTTAATAATGCTCGATACGCCATACAGTGTACCGACGCAGGTTATCTCTCTTCCTTCTATAGCTAGCCTATCCGTTGTTTATTTTCTTTAAGGACATCTGCTACGGTATAAAATGCCTAGCTTCTCTAGTAACCCGCGGGGTAGAGAGATTCGTCCAACCTGCTAACCACCTCCAATCCTCGAGTCCGACCTGCTGTAGTTCCCCCCTTCGGAAGCGGTGGCCCACGCTCCCTTGGGGAGATCACTCAAGTTAACGGTGGCTCTCCCTAGCACTTGACTGATGTTGTGGGTGTTGGAATTAATTCTAACTATGTGTTAATCTGCACTGGTTAAGGTCGTGTTAAAAGTTTTCCCCTTGAGATGACAATTCTTGCTTAATCCTGACGATGTTTCGACACACCTTCCCTGTCAAGTAGTCGTTTTAAGCTTGTCATCACAAAGACTTCCAGAGTAACCTATAAAGACGTGACACATCAGGCTAAACCAAATGTCCCTAGTATTTTTACATCACGAGAAGCTACTATCAACCTTTATATGGGCCTTCATTCAAATAAGAGAGATGAACTCAGATGTTGGCGCAAAATAGTTGCTTTTTATTTTGGCATCATAGCAAAAAGCCCAGCACAATTGCAATCTCTTATACAGTTCTAAATCATTCATTGTAATACACATTTAAGCCTACATAATATCATTTGTAATCACCCCTAACCTTAAACTGAATAAACACTTATAATCTCACCACAACTATCCCCTCCATAATATTGAATATCATTGCCTCTTCATACTGGACTAACATTTCAGTTCAGACTGAAACAGCATATATTTCACATTTGAATTACATAACACTTCGTATTCATCAAACTCCACGGCCCACTAAGATGCATACATCATAATATACATCACTCCATGCATTGCATTTCAAACAACTGCTATTGTTTCAGTTACTGTAATCTCTCTCCGTTGCTGCTCCGTGGCTTCCTGTTACCTAATAATAGCCGTCAGCTAGGGCATAAAGGGGAAGGTTGCTTCATTTGTGGTTTCAGAAAGAGAAAGCAACTCACTTATTTCTGAACTAACTTTAAATAAATACTTCATAACATCAACAGGTATTGTTACCCCGGACTTGAAACCATCCTGCTAGATGAATTCCATTACGACCGTTTCCAGAATAAAATGCTGTCATATTGAACCTCTAATCATTCCCAGTACATGTATTCATTTCAACATTTTGATTATGGTGTGTAGGTATGAAATAGATTTATTTCTAAACTTCTAACCAATACAATCTATTCTTCTATAAATGTATATTATATAAATGCCTTTAATTTAAAAGAGGAAATTAATTTAAATGGTTTTAGCATAACAGGCATTACATGTCACTTTGAAAATACCAATGCCCCATTCTATAACAAGGAGTGTGGGTATGAAATAGATTTATTTCTAAACTTCTAACCAATACAATCTATTCTTCTATAAATGTATATTATATAAATGCCTTTAATTTAAAAGAGGAAATTAATTTAAATGGATTAAATATTAAATATTGATTAAAACTTTACACATATCAATCAATCATCCTAGGTTCGCCTGCCGCGAGTCCGTACTACTTGACAAGGGTTAAACCTGAAGTTACCTCGCTAAACCACTAATCTTGCTTTGTAGTACAGGCTACAGGTGCGTAGAGGGTTAGGGTTAGGTGCCTACAGTAGGAGGGACAGGACAAAAGAGTCGATTCTTAGACTCCCGCACACTGTCTTCACTTAACAAGACTTTATTAAATAACAATGTTCCAGTCAAGTGACCTTGACTCAGATCATCTGAAGGTCACTTGACCGAGACGTCGGCCAACTTATCAACTTTTATTTTTTATTTTTACAAAACTTTAACACTAAATTGGCTATAACTAATGAATTGCCCGTTCATGTAAATCATGCTAAAATGTGAAGCACGTTGAGAAGCGTTTCTTGAGCATGTCTACAAAAGCATTTTGAAAACTACAACTAGTGGAAAAAGTGTATATCTCATAATTAACTGCATAGATTTTTATCAAATGTTGAATGTTTGACCACCAAAATGTAATTAGTTCATCCTTGAGTTCAAGTCGACGTTTGAGCCAAATTGGAAGAAATTACGTTCTCAGGCGTTCCTGAGATATCGCGTTAAAGAGCTTGGAAATGGGGTTCATGAGGTCACCGTGACCTTGAACTTTGACCTTTAACCACCAAAATCGGATCAGTTCATCCTTGAGTCCAAGTGGACGTTTGAGGAAAATTGGATGAAATTCTGTCAAGGCGTTCCTGAGATATCGCATTAAAAAGCTTGAAATGAGCAGTCGTGAGGTCACAGTGACCTTGAACTTTGACCTTTGATCACCAAAATCAAATCAGTTCATCCTTGCGTCCAAATGGACGTTTGAGGCAAATTTCATGAAATTGCGTCAAGGCGTTCCTCAGATATCGCGTTAATGAACATCGGACGGACGTACAGACGTACGGACGTACGTACGGACGGACAACCCGAATCCATAATGCCTCCAGCCTGGCTATCGCCAGCGGAGGCATACAAATGCTGCTACACTGCCCTCTATAGGTTGAAACTTCTGGTCAAGTCAAGTCAAGTCAAGTCAACTTTATTTATAGAGCACATTTACAACGACAAAGCCGACCAAAGTGCTTCACAGATAAAACACTGAAATATGGAAGAAAAGGACAGAAGTACAGAATACACTGCTACAGAGCTACAGAGCAAGGTGCTACAGAGCAAGGTGCAGCACAATGCAGCAAATACAAGTCATAAAGACAAAGTGACGAAGTAGGTTGCCAAGAGGCAGGCTCAACTCAGGTGGAAGGCCAGGGAGAGAAGGTGCGTTTTGAGCAGGGATTTAAACGCCTCGAGGCTCTGGGCTGATTTCATACGGATGCGGAAGCGGACGGGGAGCCACACAGTGGAGTGAGGCCAGGATTGGCGTGATGTGGTCTCGCTTCTTGCTGCCAGTTAGGAGTCGAGCAGCCGCATTTTGGACCAGCTGCAAGCGACGGAGCAACGACTGATCGATGCCAACATACAGCGAGTTACAGTAGTCCAGCCGAGTTTAGTTTAGTTTAGTTTATTAGGATCCCCATTAGTCGCAGCAGGATGCTACAGCTATTCTTCCTGGGGTCCGATCACATAGCAAGTAAAGTAATACATAAAATACAATACACAAAATAGTAAAAGTACAGTAACTTAAGTAGTGCAATATATAACATATAAGGTATATGTTATCAGACATACAATATCAGTGCGCTAAAACAGTTCAGCAGTTTTTAACATAACACCAGTTTCAGTCTATCTTTCCATAAACACATTATACATTTAGTTTAAGATTTGAGATGTTGTTTCAGTAACGATTTAAATTTTGTTTTACCATTCTCTTTAGAGATGTCTCTGGGGAGCAGGTTCCATTCGAACATACCTCTATACATGACCATTCATACCTCTATACATGACCATTCATACCTCTATACATGACCATTCATTCATAGCATTTGTTCTTACTTTAGGAAGAGTGAAGTTACCCACAGTAGCATGTCTAGTCTAGTGATGTGATTATGTTTGTCCTTACTGAAGGATAGATTTTGATACAGAATGCCCGGAGTTTTTGTCACAGAAATATTTCTAATAAAGACCAGCAGTGAGTAAAGCAATCTATCTTTTACAAATAAGCAGTTAAGACTTTTATGCATTGTTACAACATTTGTTCTGTAATTGCAATGGAGTACAATGCGTGCAGCTCTGTTTTGTATCATTTGTAGTTTCCTAATCATATGAAGTGTGGCATTGGACCAGATTGCCGGACAGTAGTCCAGATTTGACAGAATTAATGCTTGAGTGACAAGTTTAGTGGCTTTGGATCTTAAAAAAGATGAGCATCTCCTAATGACAGAGATCCCACTTCTCATTTTCGCAGTTATCTTATTTATATGTGTTGTCCATGATAATCTATTATCTATGGTAATACCAAGCAGTTTTGTTTCATGCACTTGACTAATACTTACATTTTTTAATCTAAGGTTTAGTACTGGATCTTTACTGATGGTGTGGTTAGAGCCAAATACCATGCTTTTAGTTTTTGAAATATTGAGAACTAGTTCATTCCTTTCAACCCAGTCAGCCACTAAACGTAACTCTGCATTTAAAACAATATCTAACTCATTGGTTGAGAGTGCTGATGTGTATATAGTAGAGTCATCTGCATACATCGCTATGTTCGCTTTTTCTAGGACAAGTAGTAATGAAGGCATGGATCACCCTCTCCAGGTCGCTCTGGCGATGATAGGCCTTGGTCTTGGCTAGGAGCCTAAGCTGAAAAAAGCTGGTTTTGACCACAGAGCTGACCTGTTTAGCAAATTTAAAATCACAATCAAAAATCACTCTAACGGTTTCTAACGGAGGAGCGGATGTTAGGTCACACTCCCAATCAGTGATGCCAAATCAGGTATTTTGCCTGATTTGGGAATCAGGCAAATGATTTTGAGAATAGAGCCATAAGATGCTTCCTTGGGGTACATGCATTTGCCCCTATTCTTGCCATACAGGGTGATATGGGTTGGGAACCGGTGGAGATTAGACTAAAGGGAGAAATGATACGGCTATGGAACCGCTTCATTAATATGCCAGAGAGTAGGTTAACAAAGAAGGTCTTCAACTGGGACAAGGCTCATAGTCACCCCTGGATAAAGGAAATTTGTTCTATTCTTAGAGAGGCAGACCTGGCATATATTTTTCACAACATGCTTTGCTGTAATGTTAATATGTTGAAACAAAAGTTATCTCTTAATTACAGAGAGGGATGGGCAAACGACATATGGTCTAAACCTAAGCTTAGATCATATGTTCAGATGAAGCAGTGTTTTGGTCCTGAGCCCTATGTCACTTCCTTTCTAACCAGAAACCAGAGGTCTTTATGTGCTCAGCTGAGAATTGGTATTCTGCCTCTTGCCATTGAAGTAGGGCGGTTCACAGCTATACCAGAAGAGAACAGGATATGCAATGTCTGTGATCTAAAGGATGTTGAAAATGAGTTTCATTTCATGTTTTATTGTACTTTATATGATGATTTGAGGATTTCCTTATTTGACGAAATGCAAAAGCAAAGACCTGAGCTCTTCTGGGCAGATGATGGCCAGAAGTTGGAGTGGTTGTTTAAGACTGAGGTATTTAAGACTGCTAACTTTATCTCTAGGGCCTGGAATAGAAGGCAAGCACAGCTCTTTAAGTAGGTTCAGGTGGTGGTTTTCATGCTGTACAACTTTACTGTATGTATTTTGGGTGTTTTCTGTTGGTTTTATGTTTTGATCATTGTTTGTTTAAATGATGAACAGTAAAAGTGTCCTGTAAGCCCATGTGGGCTGGGCTTCATTCGAAGCATGACACTTAAATAAAGAAAATCAATCAATCAATCATATTTTGCCTTTGATGGATTATGCCAAACACCTAGCTTTGAGTTTAGACAGTTGTCTTGTCTGCACAATGTGATTTAGGCCATGTCTACATAAAGTAGTACCCTTGAAAATCGTTTTTCATGTCGTTTGCGTTTCCGTCCACACTAGCGTTTCGGTAACGTTTTACTTTTCCAATAGTTTTCTCATTCGACAGGACAAAACATATCAGGCACATGACTCTGTTCTTTTGGCCATTTCTGAAGAGGGTATGACGCTTGTCATGAATGTCAATGATGACCTCAATCACCCTGAAAAGACTTTTCAGCTCCTCTGCCTTTGGTCAAGATCCCCTTCAAAAGGATTTGCACTGATCTTGTCCATCGCCCATTAGATCATAGTTATTGCTTTTTATTAGCCATGATTGATTATGAGAGGACATTCTGAAGCAATGTTGCACAACATGGACCAGATGTGTGTGTGGTGCAACGTTGTTCGTAACATTGTTCCAAATTTGAATCTGAAAATAGATTCCAGCTGATCAAGGCAGAACCTTGATGTCCTGTGCGCCCCAAGAGCTCTACAAAGGGTTGGCTATTAAAGTGATTCAGAGAAGTGTCTATCATCCACATGCAGATGGCCTGGTTTAACAAGCCTGCAATGACCTCATATACCAGATCATGAAAAGGACTCCCGTCCCAACGTGAGGAATCATGACAATGACTCCCATCCCGCGGGAATCACCCGACTCCAGTCTCCAGTCTCCAGCACCCGACTCCAGTCTCCAGCACTCCAGCACCCGACTCCAGTCTCCAGCACTCCAGCACCCGACTCCAGTCTCCAGTCTCCAGCACCCGACTCCAGTCTCCAGCACTCCAGCACCTGACTCCAGTCTCCAGCACTCCAGCACCCGACTCCAGTCTCCAGCACTCCAGCACCTGACTCCAGTCTCCAGCACTCCAGCACCCGACTCCAGTCTCCAGCACTCCAGCACCCGACTCCAGTCTCCAGCACTCCAGCACCCGACTCCAGTCTCCAGCACTCCAGCACCCGACTCCAGTCTCCAGCACTCCAGCACCCGACTCCAGTCTCCAGCACTCCAGCACCCGACTCCGGCACAGGAAATCATTCCTGCCGGTGGCCATTGGTCTATTTAATGCCTCTCTTAAAAGAGCCCCTCGGAGACGCTCAGTCTCCCTGAGACTGAGCCAGCCGATAGGCTAACTGAAAAAAGTGCCTGGCTGAGCCACGTGTAACGTATAGGGCAAGCCGAATAATATAAGTTCAGTGTGCAATAAAGACAATTGGCACGTAAGGTATACTTACTCTACGTATTTTGCTTACTTAGACGTATTCCACTTATTTTGCTCATATCGCATTTAATACTGTTTATTCCATGCTATGTTGTGTTCTTATTCTTCTATTCTGCTTATTTTTATTGCATTTACTACTGTTTATTTTATGCTACGTGTGTTATGTGAGCGAGCTACTGTAACTTGTCCCAATTTCCCCCCGGGGATCATTAAAGTCTTTCTGATTCTGATTCTCCCCAAAGAAATGTCTGCTAAATTGATGAAATACCAGCACAGAACTATGCAAAAACATCCAATTGTCATCAAAGCACCAAGTGAGTTCTGATGTTTTGAAATTAAAATGGGTATGCTACAGTAATGTCTGAGAATGTAGCCCTTGGTGGCTGTTCTATCCAGCATATTTCTGTAGGTCTAACCCATGTCTGAGACACTGGTGCTGAGAGAGTTAGCTAGCTCAACATCTGGGGGAAAGGTCAGATGGAGAGAGAGAGATGGACAGAGAGAGAGAGGGAGAGAGACAGAGAGACAGACAGTGAGAGAGACAGAGAGTGAGAGAGACAGGGAGAGAGAGAGACAGAGAGAGTGAGAGACAGACAGTGAGAGAGACAGATAGTGAGAGAAAGAGAGACAGAGAGAGAGGGAGTGAGAGAGACAGAGTGAGAGAGAGGGAGAGAGACAGAGAGACAGACAGTGAGAGAGACAGAGAGTGAGAGAGACAGAGAGAGTGAGAGACAGACAGTGAGAGAGACAGAGAGTGAGAGAAAGAGAGACAGAGAGAGAGGGAGTGAGAGAGAGAGTGAGGCAGAGTGTGAGAGAGACAGAGAGTGAGAGAGACAGGGAGAGAGAGAGACAGAGAGAGTGAGAGACAGACAGTGAGAGAGACAGAGAGTGAGAGAAAGAGAGACAGAGAGACAGGGAGTGAGAGAGACAGAGAGACAGAGAGAGAGACAGAGTGAGAGAGACAGAGAGTGAGAGAAAGAGAGACAGAGAGAGAGGGAGTGAGAGAGACAGAGTGACAGACAGTGAGAGAGACAGAGAGAGTGAGAGACAGACAGTGAGAGAGACAGAGAGTGAGAGAAAGAGAGACAGAGAGAGAGGGAGTGAGAGAGAGAATGAGGCAGAGTGTGAGAGAGACAGAGAGTGAGAGAGACAGGGAGAGAGAGAGACAGAGAGAGTGAGAGACAGACAGTGAGAGAGACAGAGAGTGAGAGAAAGAGAGACAGAGAGACAGGGAGTGAGAGAGACAGAGAGACAGAGAGAGAGACAGAGAGTGAGAGAGACAGAGAGTGAGAGAAAGAGAGACAGAGAGAGAGGGAGTGAGAGAGACAGAGTGAGAGAGAGTGAGGCAGAGTGTGAGAGAGACAGACAGTGAGAACTTCAGGGTAGAAAAACACTGAACAGATAGAGGGAGATTCAAAGACAGAGAGATACACGTGGAGGCAGGAAAAACAGGTTTCCACTGATGCAGCTTTTTGAAGTAATTTAATATTTTTGAATTTCACCATTTTCATGCCAAGAAAATAAATAAAAAAATAAATAAAGTATCTATTGTTCCCCTGCAGAATTTCATTCTTGCCAGGGTAGAAAAGCCTGTGAAACAATATTTAGACCAAGGGTCATTCAAACTCACTTGATATATATATATATATATATATATATATATATATATATATATATATATATATATTGTAATGATCCGCACCTGGACTGAAATCAAGGAGGAAGGGGGCGAGGACCAACTTGCAATCTGTGCATTTATTATAGTTTCCAGGTCACTGTTTGGGCTTTGACCTACAGCCAATAATACATGGAGTAATTCTCCCTCTGTCTATCTCGTTAGCTTGCTGGTTCGTTCTAAACATAACACACAACGTTCCAGACAGACAAAATGGCCTCCCCCCCGCTCGACCAATCCCCGGCGAGAGAACAACCACACGTGACTCCGTGTCCCCTTCACATGCCTCACTCCCGTCCACAGCGCGCTCACGTGCCGTAGGAAACAGCAACTACAACAACACCCCTGCAACTAAACCCGTCAACCAGACAATCCCATGTTTACCACCAAACCCACATCGCTACAATATTTTTTAACGTGACTTTTCCCACTTTGCATCGACAGTACAAGCAAAAATATAGCCTAAATATAACCAACGTAAATTAACCGACGCTCATCTCCCTCACGAAGCGTTTGGCTCATGTGGTTTTGGAAGTCATTGGGTATGAGGAGGTGTTGTGTCATCTTTATTTGCAGGAGTTGAATCAGACATTAAGCAGAAAAGGATTTGAAGAACAATAGAGAGGCAAAGTGACCGCCTACTTCCTGCTTCAGCACTGTACCAGAGATTTTCATCCGCCATTTATTTTCCCATAGACATTTCGTAAAATGCGTATAAAAATAGTTGTAGTTTGTCGAAACAAACGGTACAGATATATTTAGAAACCGGAGAGATTGCATAAGATTTCCTGGGACCAACACGTAAAAAAAAATGCGGGTTTAAAATAAATATTTTTTTGATGATGTTTTTTTAAGTTTTGGTCCGAGTGGAATGTTCTATGGTCTCTCCCGATTATAGCGTTAGCTGAACCGTTTGGTTCGACGAAGTAAAACTATTTTATAAGAATTTTACGAAATGTCTATGGGAAAATAAATGGCGGATGAAAATCTCTGGTACAGTGCTGAAGCAGGAAGTGACGTTCCACTTTGCCTCTCTATATGTTGTTAGCTGACACGGTAATGTGTACCTTTCAGTCAATGATTAGCATAGTGAAAGCAACTGAAGTACTTTCTTCTAACAGGCACAGATGAAAGACAAACAGCCACTGTTCCATTCAGTGTTTTCATTCAGCGCTCAAGGGCAAAGTTCTGTTGTCTTACAGTACACGTGTGTGTGTGTGTGTGTGTGTGTGTGTGTGTGTGTGTGTGTGTGTGTTTGTGTGTGTGTGTGTGTGTGTGTGTCAAGTTGCATTGAAATTATGTTTCTTGCAATTTGCAACCTGCAACTAGTTGCGTGAAAGTTTCAGCCAATTAAGTTAGTAGGATGCACAGGAGAGAGAAAACTGATTTTGAGGGAATAAAATGTGCCATAGGTCAATACAACCAACCTGATTCATGAATGTAGACAAGGTGTAACTAACCTGATTAATGAATGTAGACAAGGTGTTTGCCATTTTCCAGCGGTTGTAAGCGGCCCGACCCGTAAGAGGCTTGATACAACAGCCAACAACCAATAAAGCATTCTTTGATTCTTCTACGTTTTTCTGGGAAATAACTGCAACTCGGACTCAAAGCCCCGTTCACACTGAACGGCAATACGGCATATAACTGTACAATATCTGAAACATATCTGTACGTAAGTCTTTGTACAACGCCCACTTTTTTCTCATGTTGAATGACATACAGTATAACTGTGTAATCAGTGGAAGCTGGCCAATAGGGGGCCCTAGGGCGCCACCCCCCTGTAACCCCCCCCCCCCCCCTTTTAAACAAATTGTCAATATTATCTGTGTTTGAAACATGGAATTCACAGAGTAATATGTGTAAAATAGGATAGGAAGTCATCTTAGCAAAAGATATGCTTTTCCTGCATGTCTCCTCTCAGGTAAGAGGCCACATACAGTATGTCTCCTCCTCTCACGGGGCGCCGCTCAAAGGAGTGTGGGTGGCCTCACTGGCCTGAGGCTGACCTGTGATTGGTTGTGTATGTGTCCTCACTGGCCTGAGGCTCACCTGTGATTGGTTGTGTATGTGTCCTCACTGGCCTGAGGCTCACCTGTGATTGGTTGTGTATGTGTCCTCACTGGCCTGAGGCTCACCTGTGATTGGTTGTGTATGCGTCTGTGTACTGTGTAGGTGGCAAATCAAAGCTATTTTATATTCTTTAAAGTAGCCGCCCTGACTTCATGACATTTCATCT
This sequence comes from Poromitra crassiceps, assembly GCF_964638095.1. Lineage (NCBI taxonomy): Eukaryota > Metazoa > Chordata > Actinopteri > Beryciformes > Melamphaidae > Poromitra > Poromitra crassiceps. The sequence continues at coordinate 27,856,500 of NC_139646.1, forward strand.
TATTTTGAAGCAGCGGGGGGAAGCCACCGCTGCTAAATGTGTATAGAGGAAAGTAACTTGACTCACTTAGCATCCTGCATCTCACCCTGGCTGCTGCTAAAAACACACTTTCTACTATGTCACCTGAGCATGTTCACCTTCTTAAAGGTGACAGAGCTATTCAAGTCTTTTGGTGAAGACTCCTGTATTTTCTATTGTTTGCACTTTGTTCAAATGGAGCTTCTGTTACTATCTGTCCCTAGAGTGCGTACCGAGCTTGGGAAAGAGGCTTTCAGGTATGCTGCGCCTTCCTCCTGGAACCAGCTACAAAACAGCCTAGTGTGCTTCCTAGTGTTTTATTTTGTTATACTGTATGTTGTCACATTTGTTATATTTGTTTGTTATATATGTCGGAACCATGTCACTGTGCTGCTGCCTGTCTTGGCCAGGACTCTCTTGTAAAAGAGATTTTTAATCTCAATGAGTTCCCCTTCCTGGTTAAATAAAGGTAAAAAAAAAAAAAAAAAAAAAAAAATATATATATATATATATATATATATATTGTTTGTTAAAATACAATTTTGGAACTGGCTTTCTACTCTCTTTAACTGTTTATTGTTTTGTTTTAAGTGCCTTTGAACTGATGTCCCTACATTACTTTTGTAGCAGTTAAGATTCATTCTAGGGTGAGTTTTCCCCTACATCCTCATGCTAAAACTGACTGTAAATCCACATTTTAAAGCTGAAATTTAAGAAGAAACAAAACAACTTCCCGGGGGAGGATGCCTCCGGAGTCCGGACCCCCCTAGGCGGTCTGAGGTCCCTCTCACCATGATTACATACATGTGTACAAGCTGATTCTGATTCTGATTACATACATGTGTACAAGCTGATTCTGATTCTGATTACATACATGTGTACAAGCTGATTCTGATTCTTGAATTTGCAATTGTTAGAGAGAGTTATGGCAGCAACAGAAAAAGGGAAACAGACAGAAATGGAGAGAAAGAGAGAATGTTGTGTCAGTTGAGGTCAAACTCATAACAGCTCAGTTTGTTTAGAACTGGTTCCTCCTTCCACAAACAGAGCACTTTACAGATGCCATCCATCTCTTAGTGTGTGTGTGTGTGTGTGTGTGTGTGTGTGCATGTGTGTATGCGTGCATTCGTGTGTGTGTGTGTGTGTGTGTGTGTGTGTGTGTGCATGTGTGTATGCGTGCATTCGTGTGTGTGTGTGTGTGTGTGTGTGTGTGTGTGTGTGTGTGCATGTGTGTATGCGTGCATTTGTGTGTGTGTGTGTGTGTGTATGTGTGTGCGTGTGTGTTTGTGTGTGTGTGTGTGTGTGTGTGTGTGTGTGTGTGTAGTGTACCACCCAGATGAACTAACAATGTAATCAGTGTGTGATGGACAACAGATTGCAGTTTCATGCAGCAGAATTCCACTGTGTTGGTTTAACACTCCTCCCATTGGTGGCTCATTTTAGGATCAAAGATAAGAAGAAAAACAATCTTTGTCTCGCTCGATCCACATTCGAGGAATTGAGAAAATGTTGCCACTCATGATAGTATCACACAAACTACACAAACTACACAAACTACACAAACTACATAGACACACGGCTAACCTTCAACATTTTCAAACTCGTGACAATGTGTCGTCGTGTTTCAGCAGAACACATGTCACTTATAGAAGCGACTGCACTTAAATATGCGCAAAAATATTGTAGCGATCCCGGGTCTCGGTGTATAAAGCGCCACGTTGGTCCTTGGCCAACGGGTTTGTCCCTCTTGGTCTGATGGTTAACGTGTTGCGCTTGTAAATGACACATCGCGGGTTCGATACCAGCCTCGCCTGTGCTGTTACAATATGTACATGTGGATATTCAGTGTGCATGAGTGTGTGTGTGTGTGTGTGTGTGTGTGGTGTGTGTGTTACCTGCCATAGAAGATACATTGATAATGGTCCCTCCTTCCTTGCCATTCTCTTTACTCATATGGTCCAGTGCCAGGTAGGTCCCCTTTATTAGCGAGGTCTATGGAAATCAAGAAGCATCATGGTGTTACCGTGGTTACCGTATAAACTGATATTTCATATCATTATATTTATATTATTTTCCCTTCTGTTGAAATGGCCAATTTGCATAATGAGGCTGTTTACTAGGGCTGGGTATCGCCACTGACTTCCCGATACGATACGATTCCGATACACAAGGTCCCAAGTCGATACGATTTCCGATACGATACGATTCGATATCGATATTTTAGTTACAATACCAGTTTTGCTTTGATAATGGAAGAGATTCTCAAAGAACTAATGCTGTAAATTGTACAAGGAACCCTCTAACCTGGTGCATTATTAAAAAATATTAATATTTACATTAAGAATTGACCATAAAGCAAGCAGTTACATCATGTAATTCTTTTTTATTTAACCATGACCAACATAGTCATTCAACATCTTATCTTTCTTTACAGTCTTCTGTCTCTTTCTTTACAGTCTTCTGTGAGAAGCCAAACAAATTGTAATTTCCACTATACAACAGAATCATTGAACAGCAGCATGTTGTAAACAGTGTTTCATAAAGTATAAATGCTTTGTAAATAAAATTAAATACAGCTCATGAACATTTCCAGTTCACAAACATTATAGTGCAAACAGATTTGAGGTCTGTACATCTGGCTCATGGTGCATGCACAATGCACATGTAGCCTACAGTATTTATGTTTTCGTTTCAACTACAAACATAAATAAACGTCAACTTGAAACTATGTTTTAACTACCACACACAGCCTATAATATTATAGCCTATGTTTAATTTTGAGTTTTTTTTTGTGTGTGGTAAAATATCGATACTGGGATTTATGTATCGATACTTGTTCCTTCACATGAATATCGATTCAATATCGATATATCGATTTTTTTAACCCAGCCCTACTGTTTACAGCCACTGTTCCCCAATGGGTTATTATAAGTCTGATGCCTTGAGTTGTGTAAGGTCTAGCTAGCTCAATAGCCTAGTGCAGAGGTTCTCAAATGTTTTTTAGCCAAGGACCACTTACAAGATAGAAAATATACCGGGGACCCCCTCATTCTGATTTGTGATTTTGGGCTAAGCTTAATTGTTTCCACGGTAACGTGCTTGACTTTTAATTTGGTTTGATATTAGAATGTAATCCATGAACCATTTTAGATTTAAAGCATAAACTATTTTCGTTGAACTATGAAGATTTTGCAAAAAATATATATATATATTTTTTTTTATTACATTACATTTACATTACGTTATTTAGCAGACACTTTTGTTTTGTCCAAAGCGACTTACAATATCACAATTTGTCATCAGTACAGAAAACCACTATGCAACACAATCAATGACAGCCAAGATATTTTGATAGACTAGCACCATGTAGGAAGTAGTTTGAGAAGGAATAATTAACATGTAGCATTTTATTTTTTAATTTAAAAAAAAAAAAAAAAAAACGTTTTTACTTGAAAACTTTTCAGGGTCCGCGGACCCCCATTTGAGAACCACTGGCCTAGTGTGCGTGTGCTAGTGTCATTATTACTGCACCTTCATGTCTTACCAGGTTTACTTGTATGGTCTTTTCCCAGTTCTTCTCGTTGTTGATGCCAGCGTTGTTGATGACAATGTTCAGATGACCAAAGTGGTCTACGGTGCTCTGGAAGGCCTCTACACCACAGAGAAGATACAGAGAGAAAATATATCATTTTAATACGGTGCTCTGGAAGGCCTCTACACCACAGAGAAGAAGAGAAAATACAAAGTGGTCTACGGTGCTCTGGAAGGCCTCTACACCACAGAGAAGAAGAGAAAATACAAAGTGGTCTACGGTGCTCTGGAAGGCCTCTACACCACAGAGAAGAAGAGAAAATACAAAGTGGTCTACGGTGCTCTGGAAGGCCTCTACACCACAGAGAAGAAGAGAAAATATAAAGTGGTCTACGGTGCTCTGGAAGGCCTCTACACCACAGAGAAGAAGAGAAAATACAAAGTGGTCTACGGTGCTCTGGAAGGCCTCTACACCACAGAGAAGAAGAGAAAATACAAAGTGGTCTACGGTGCTCTGGAAGGCCTCTACACCACAGAGAAGAAGAGAAAATACAAAGTGGTCTACGGTGCTCTGGAAGGCCTCTACACCACAGAGAAGAAGAGAAAATACAAAGTGGTCTACGGTGCTCTGGAAGGCCTCTACACCACAGAGAAGAAGAGAAAATACAAAGTGGTCTACGGTGCTCTGGAAGGCCTCTACACCAC
>NC_139646.1:27863253-27880753 GCF_964638095.1 Poromitra crassiceps
CACACACACACACACACACACACACACACACACACTGAAGACACGCCTGTAACAGGCAGACTGTAGACGCACTATGCATGTACACACACACACACTGAAGACACGCCTGTAACAGGCAGACTGTAGACGCACTATGCATGTACACACACACATGCACACACACACACACGTAGGCATTTTGGAGAAATAGGTGATTCATCTCTTACTGTATACCTCTTTAACACTGAATAACTGCCATACTCACTGTAACAACCTCCCCTCAAACACACACGCACGCATGCACACGCACACACACACGGAGCATGCACGCACACGCACGCACGCACGGACGGATTCACACACACACGAGCATGCAGGCACGCACGCACGCGCACACACACGCACACACACACACACACACACACACACACATCAACACAGTCACTCAGGAGCAACACACCAAACAGCATTCCTCCATAGCTGCTTTGCCTGCAGGGATTCACTAAGTCACTGTCAGACAATGAAACCTTGTTCTCTCTCTCTCTCTCTCTCTTCTCTTTCTCTGTCTATCTATCTATCTATCTATCTATCTATCTATCTATCTATCTATCTATCTATCTATCTATCTATCTATCTATCTATCTATCTACAGTGTTTCCCATACATAAAGGAATTTGTGGCGGGCCGCCACAAAAGGATTTTGACCGCCACAAAAAGATGTTGACCAAAATAGTTTTTTTTTTTTTTTTTTTTTTTTTTACAGTGCACCTGAACGCAACATGCAAGATACCCGCTGAATAAGTGTCCAATGTCATTCTGGCCAATACTTCTGTTATAGCATTTCAGTCTGGAATATGGAATATCTTTCAATAATCTATGATTTAGCTGCTAAATTGTCAAATACCGCCGTCTGCTTGCTACCCAGGCACTTATGTATGTACTTAACCTAATTAATTTAACCTAACTAACTATCCGGTGTGCACAAAATTGTCAGCCTAAACTCCGGCTGACACCCCAAAAACCTACAATCCGCTACAGAAAAATGTATATTGTTTGTTTATTAACTGGCCCCTCGCCTTCTATCATTTCACGAAAGTGGCAAAGCAAGTTGAGCATCCCTGACCTATAGGGAGAAATTTAGTTTGTCATTGTAAACCCACAGCACAGTAATGATGACATGTTCTTCATAGATCTAGCCTTTTAATTTTGCTCTTAAGCTTTCTCAAAGTACACCAAATTCATGCATTTTACTTTAAAATGTTTTAAAAAGATCTCCCTAGGGGGTCTGCGGTCCCCCACCACAAATACTCAAAATCCTGTGGGAAACACTGATCTATCTATCTATCTATCTATCTATCTATCTATCTATCTATCTATCTATCTATCTATCTATCTATCTATCTATCTAGCAAAGGCATAAATAACCCCGTCCAACACAAAGCAGGATCCAGTGAGGATAGATTACCTGTCAGTCTGTCCCCATTGGTCACATCACACTGGATGAAGCTACAGTTGCCCTCTCCAAACTCTGCGTCCAGCTGAGCCTGGCACTCCTCCCCCACTGCCTGGTTCAGATCCACCACAGCCACCTGAGGACAAGACAGAGAGACAGAGCTCCATGCAGATAGTGTTGTCTTGCATACAAACTTTGTAACTAGTGTTGCAGTACAGGTCTACTAACATAGCAAGGATAACCCTTTGGTAGAAAGAAAGAAAGAAAGAAAGAAAGAAAGAAAGAAAGAAAGACATATACACACTCAACAGTGCACATACACACTCAACAGTGCACATACACACTCAACAGTGCACATACACACTCAACAGTGCACATATACACACAACAGTAACAGCTCGCACACTGAGCATGCTCGCGGGCGCAGCTCGCACACTGAGCATGCTCGCGGGCGCAGCTCGCACACTGAGCATGCTCGCGGGCGCAGCTCGCACACTGAGCATGCTCGCGGGCGCAGCTCGCACACTGAGCATGCTCGCGGGCGCAGCTCGCACACTGAGCATGCTCGCGGGCGCAGCTCGCACACTGAGCATGCTCGCGGGCGCAGCTCGCACACTGCGCATGCTCGCGGGCGCAGCTCGCACACTGCGCATGCTCGTGGGCGCAGCTCGCACACTGCGCATGCTCGCGGGCGCAGCTCGCACACTGAGCATGCTCGCGGGCGCAGCTCGCACACTGAGCATGCTCGCGGGCGCAGCTCGCACACTGCGCATGCTCGCGGGCGCAGCTCGCACACTGCGCATGCTCGCGGGCGCAGCTCGCACACTGAGCATGCTCGCGGGCGCAGCTCGCACACTGAGCATGCTCGCGGGCGCAGCTCGCACACTGAGCATGCTCGCGGGCGCAGCTCGCACACTGCGCATGCTCGCGGGCGCAGCTCGCACACTGCGCGTGCTCGTGGGTGCAGCTCGCACACTGCGCGTGCTCGTGGGTGCAGCTCGCACACTGCGCGTGCTCGTGGGCGCAGCTCGCACACTGCGCATGCTCGCGGGCGCAGCTCGCACACTGCGCGTGCTCGTGGGTGCAGCTCGGCCTCGTCTGCAAGAGCAATTGTGGGCCGCGGATGCTCGCCTTATTATAGTAGTGAGATTATTTCTTGTCTCATCATTAATGACAAGTTAAAAATGCAGTTTCCACCTATTTGCTTTTCTCTTTCTACCTGAGATGGACTGACATTAAAAATGTTAAGAGTTCGTGTGGTATAAGTTCTAGTAAAGTTTTCAAGTTAAAACAGTTGTACAATAGTAAACTGTAAAGTCAAAGAAGTAAATTTAAAGCAGGTATAGTAAAGTTTAACTTAAAGTTTAAGTTCAACCAGTAGTGTTAAAGCAGGTCCAGGAAAGTTACAGCAGTTAGTTGTAGTCAAGTTAAAGCAGCAAATATAAACCAGTAAAGTTAAAGCTGTAAACTAAATCAATAAAGTTAAGTTAAAGTAGTACATTTAAAACAGTAGTAAAGTTCTAGTTGTAAAGTTAAATCAGTAAAATTTAATTAGTAAAGCTAAAGCAGTGAAGTTTAATTAGTAGCGCTAAAAGCAGTAAAGTTGTAGCTGTAATGCTAAAGCAGTGACGTTAAACCAGCAAAGCTAAAGCTGTCAATGTAAAATGAGCCAAGTTAAAGCAGAAAACCTGAAAGAGTAAAGTGGAATGGATACTGACCTTGGCTGAGCTCTGCAGTAGCAGCTGCACCACGGCTCGACCGATACCCTGAGCCCCGCCAGTCACCAGCGCTACCTTCCCATTGAGAGACATGACCAGGGTTTAAACCTTCTGACCAGGGTTTAAACCTGCTGCCTGTTCTGTCTGTCTGACCAGGGTTTAAACCTTCTGACCAGGGTTTAATCCTGCTGCCTGTTCTGTCTGTCTGACCAGGGTTTAAACCTGCTGCCTGTTCCTCTCTATGTCTTCACCTGGCTGTTTGTGTGCATGTGCCTGTTTCTCTGTGCGTGCATGTGGCTCTGTTAGACACACACACACTTTCTAACATGTGTGCTCTCTCTCTCTCGCTGTCTTTGTTGTGTCTATCTCTCTCTGTCACACACACACACACACACACACACAGGCTCTCTCAAATGTATGTTGTGTGTATTCACTATCAGCTGGGCTGTTTTCTGTGCCTTCCCTCCCTCTTTCTTTCTCTCTCTCAACCTGTCAGTCTATCCAAACTCTGTGTGTGTGTGTGTGTGTGTGTGTGTATCTATGTGTGTGTGTGTGTGTGTGTGTGTGTGTGTGTGTGTGTGTGTGTGTGTGTGTGTGTGTACTGTATGTGTGTGTATGTGTGAGAGAGTGAGAGAGAAAGGAAGAGGGAGGGAATAAGCCTAAGTAAACTCCGTGTGATAATTACAGGTTGTCCAGCATGCCTGCCTGCCCTCCTGCTGCACCCTCCTCCCTGCACCTTTCCACTCCTCCTCCTCCTCCCTGCACCCTTCCACTCCTCCTCCTGCACCCTCCCACTCCTCCTCCTCCCTGCACCCTTCCACTCCTCCTCCTCCCTGCACCCTCCCACTCCTCCTCCCTGCACCCTCCCACTCCTGCACCCTCCCACTCCTCCTCCCTGCACCCTCCTCCTCCCTGCACCCTCCCACTCCTCCTCCCTGCACCCTCCCACTCCTCCTCCCTGCACCCTCCCACTCCTCCTCCCTGCACCCTCCCACTCCTCCTCCCTGCACCCTCCCACTCCTCCTCCCTGCACCCTCCTCCTCCCTGCACCCTCCCACTCCTGCACCCTCCCACTCCTCCTCCCTGCACCCTCCCACTCCTCCTCCCTGCACCCTCCTCCTCCCTGCACCCTCCCACTCCTGCACCCTCCCACTCCTCCTCCCTGCACCCTCCCACTCCTCCTCCCTGCACCCTCCCACTCCTCCTCCCTGCACCCTCCCACTCCTCCTCCCTGCACCCTCCCACTCCTCCTCCCTGCACCCTCCCACTCCTCCTCCCTGCACCCTCCCACTCCTCCTCCCTGCACCCTCCTCCTCCCTGCACCCTTCCACTCCTCCTCCCTGCACCCTCCCACTCCTCCTCCCTGCACCCTTCCACTCCTCCTCCTCCTCCCTCCTCCCTTCCACTCCTCCTCCTCCCTTCCACTCCTCCTCCTCCCTGCACCCTTCCACTCCTCCTCCTCCCTTCCACTCCTCCTCCTCCCTGCACCCTTCCACTCCTCCTCCTCCCTGCACCCTTCCACTCCTCCTCCTCCTCCCTGCACCCTTCCACTCCTCCTCCTCCCTGCACCCTTCCACTCCTCCTCCTCCCTGCACCCTTCCACTCCTCCTCCTCCCTGCACCCTTCCACTCCTCCTCCTCGTCCTCCCTGCACCCTTCCACTCCTCCTCCTCCTCCCTGCACCCTTCCACTCCTCCTCCTCCTCCCTGCACCCTTCCACTCCTCCTCCTCCCTGCACCCTTCCACTCCTCCTCCTCCCTGCACCCTTCCACTCCTCCTCCTCCCTTCACACCCTTAATTCCTCTCCTAATCCAACACCGTCTCACAGGAAAGAATTGTGTAATAGCAACATTGGTCCACAGGCCAAAAATGATATTTTCATAATAAGACCTCTAACAATTTTAGATGTTCTTTGTGGTTTCACAATAACGCCTGTAAAATAGGTGGGGTTCGATTAGCCTAGGTAAACCCAGCCCCCACGTGATCTGCTCTCAGGGTTCCCAGTCACTAGTGACTGAGAACAGGTTTGAGAGCAGGTCACGTGGAGGCTGGGTTTACCCAGGCTAGGGTTCGATCCACCTGTTTTTATGCGCATTTTCAATTTGTGCATTAAAACCTGAGTGGAAACACTGCAAAATGAGGAAAAAGCCTCCAAATATGGCCAACAGTTTGTATAGGCCACTGGTTGGCTTGGTTCCAGTCTTAAAGCTGGCATTGTGTGTGGCGTGGTGCAACTCAAACTCCGCCCATCATCCCCAAATCACAGTTCTGATGTCTTGAACTTGTCTTGGTCTCACCGGTCTCACCTTTGTTTATTTATCCTCCCCGGCACTACAAACTGTTTCAATACATTCAATACATTCAATACATTCAATACATTAGCCCGGCCATTCTCAAGATTTTCAGAGTCAAGGCCCACCAGAGAATATCAAAAATGTTCATGGCTCACATCCGTCCATAATATGGAGTATGTATGGAGTATGTATGGGGTATATATGGAGGAGACCAAACAATTTGTTCTCAGAGCACTTTTTATTTTAACGATGAAAGGAGCTGTCATCAGCACCACACAGAAAACAGAAACTGAAAGTGAGGGGCTGTCTGCAAAAGGCTAATTAACAAATAATTGATTACAAATTAAATAATGGTATCATTCAACAAACGAGAAATACATTATCATACATAATAATAATAATAATTGCACCCCCCCCCCCCCCCCCCACCACACACACACACACACACAAAGATTGTAATGTTGTGCAAATGATTTGGCGGCCCACAGGTTGGGGATGGCTGCATTAGCCTATATATGTTTAGTCCAGAGCTCCTGCAAATAGATCTACAACTCTGTTGATGAACCCAAACCCCAGCCTAAATCTGTGGTCAAGCCTGACATCTAATGGTGGATAGTAGGGTACTGCACTTTAGCTACACTAAGCTTTATCTTTTACATTTGGGAAGTACACTGTTGATTGTCTATATTTGTCTTGGTGCGGAGACTCAACTTGTTGATTGGTCTGGACCCCCTTTAGAACTGCTCAGGACCTGACCTCAAATGGACCTATATGTTCTTGGAATTGACTAACTAGTCATGACTAAAATAGCTGATTCGGGCTCTCAATAGACCCTTCTCACGGGGGCCATTTTGGGTCGAAAAGGCAGGGTAAACACAGGTGCAAGCAAAACACTAATGAGGCTTTCCAAATTCCAATCATGGAAGTTGGAAACCCTCATTAGTGTTTTGCTTGCACCTGTGTTTACCCTGCCTTTTCGACCCAAAATGGCCCCCGTGAGAAGGGTCTATCTCATTTATAGCTTCAGGAGGGAGCTGTTTGAACTGTCTGAGATCATAGAAATAACATGTCAATTAGTTTGCATTTCCACTCATTTTAGACCAATACCCATAGTAGCACTTTGGGTATTTCAACATTGCACTGGAAAGAAAAATCAATGACCACAAAATGAATCAAGCACCGATTATGCAGAGGCCTCACCACAGAGGCCTCACCACAGAGGTCTCACCAGTATCTTCACCCCACCCCCCAGAGAGGCCTCACCACAGAGGTCTCACCAGTATCTTCACCCCACGCCCCAGAGAGGCCTCACCACAGAGACCAGTATCTTCACCCCACCCCCCAGAGAGGCCTCACCACAGAGGTCTCACCAGTATCTTCACCCCACGCCCCAGAGAGGCCTCACCACAGAGACCAGTATCTTCACCCCACCCCCCAGAGAGGCCTCACCACAGAGGTCTCACCAGTATCTTCACCCCACCCCCCAGAGAGGCCTCACCACAGAGGTCTCACCAGTATCTTCACCCCATGCCCCAGAGAGGCCTCACCACAGAGACCAGTATCTTCACCCCACCACCCAGATCTTCTACTTTCATACGATATCAGGATCTTGTAGTTTGCAAGGAGCTATATGGAGGACTCGGTGTTCGTCAGGAGAGTAGACGTGTTCTTCATCCTATAAGACGTGCACACAGTGTTAAGCGATACAAGTCCTTCTGTATTTGGGCTTTAATAATACCAGTGCTTAATAATTAAAACAACAATCAGAGGAACTTACATGTTGGTGATCCTCACCAGCCTGTCCTTCAGATCCTCCTGGATAGACAGGACAGGAGAGGACAGAAAAGTCATGTGACGTCTCCACACACTGCTTGGACCGAAAAGTCATGTGACTTGATGTGACTTGATTTGCATAATTGTCCAGGAAGAATGGCTCCCTGCTGCCTAATCAGCATGTTTGTGACATATTTTATGAAAAGTTCATTTTGGAAAATGTCGGCTGCCAACTGATTAATCAATAATGTACAAAACATTGTGATTCATAATACAAAAATAATCAAAATATCAACTTCAATTGAAAATTCCAATTAAATCGGATTCACAGAGCAGTTGTCATTTACACTAGCCTATTCACCCCATTATATTCCAAACTGATCATTCTGTAACCTGATGATTTCTACAAATCACCAGTAATGTAACACTGCACTGTCATTCATGATTAACAAACAATGTCACTGCTTTGTGCACTGTTACCATGGTGACGGTCTGACCATTACTGCCACATCTTTTGGTTAGAGGGTAAACATCTAGTTATTAAATCCAAGTGCATACAGGGACATGATTTCCAAGTCCACGCTGAAATCAGCACTTTAAACTCAACTTGTTCACTAGCTACACAGGCTAACTGGCATACAGGCACTTTAAACTCAACTTGTTCACTAGCTACTCAGGCTAACTGGCATACAGGCACTTTAAACTCAACTTGTTCACTAGCTACACAGGCTAACTGGCATACAGGCACTTTAAACTCAACTTGTTCACTAGCTACTCAGGCTAACTGGCATACAGGCACTTTAAACTCAACTTGTTCACTAGCTACTCAGGCTAACTGGCATACAGGCACTTTAAACTCAACTTGTTCACTAGCTACACAGGCTAACTGGCATACAGGCACTCTAAACTCAGCTTGTTCACTAGCTACACAGGCTAACTGGCATACAGGCACTTTAAACTCAGCTTGTTCACTAGCTACTCAGGCTAACTGGCATACAGGCACTCTAAACTCAGCTTGTTCACTAGCTACACAGGCTAACTGGCATACAGGCACTTTAAACTCAACTTGTTCACTAGCTACACAGGCTAACTGGCATACAGGCACTTTAAACTCAACTTGTTCACTAGCTACTCAGGCTAACTGGCATACAGGCACTTTAAACTCAACTTGTTCACTAGCTACTCAGGCTAACTGGCATACAGGCACTTTAAACTCAACTTGTTCACTAGCTACACAGGCTAACTGGCATACAGGCACTCTAAACTCAGCTTGTTCACTAGCTACACAGGCTAACTGGCATACAGGCACTTTAAACTCAACTTATTCACTAGCTACTCAGGCTAACTGGCATACAGGCACTCTAAACTCAGCTTGTTCACTAGCTACTCAGGCTAACTGGCATACAGGCACTTTAAACTCAGCTTGTTCACTAGCTACACAGGCTAACTGGCATACAGGCACTTTAAACTCAGCTTGTTCACTAGCTACACAGGCTAACTGGCATACAGGCACTTTAAACTCAGCTTGTTCACTAGCTACACAGGCTAACTGGCATACAGGCACTTTAAACTCAACTTCTTCACTAGCTACTCAGGCTAACTGGCATACAGGCACTTTAAACTCAGCTTGTTCACTAGCTACACAGACTAACTGGCATACAGGCACTTTAAACTCAGCTTGTTCACTAGCTACACAGGCTAACTGGCATACAGGCACTTTAAACTCAGCTTGTTCACTAGCTACACAGGCTAACTGGCATACAGGCACTTTAAACTCAACTTATTCACTAGCTACTCAGGCTAACTGGCATACAGGCACTTTAAACTCAACTTATTCACTAGCTACTCAGGCTAACTGGCATACAGGCACTTTAAACTCAACTTATTCACTAGCTACTCAGGCTAACTGGCATACAGGCACTTTAAACTCAGCTTGTTCACTAGCTACACAGGCTAACTGGCATACAGGCACTTTAAACTCAACTTATTCACTAGCTACTCAGGCTAACTGGCATACAGGCACTTTAAACTCAGCTTGTTCACTAGCTACACAGGCTAACTGGCATACAGGCACTTTAAACTCAACTTGTTCACTAGCTACACAGGCTAACTGGCATACAGGCACTTTAAACTCAACTTGTTCACTAGCTACTCAGGCTAACTGGCATACAGGCAATACATCAATGGATCCAGAAAATCCAGATTAGATAGGGGCTTGAACCCCTAAAAAAAGGAGTCTGTTGTTGTGATTTACCTGTGGGGCATCAGATCTGGAGCTGGACAAACAGGAAGTAGTAGAAGACGGACATGACGGCAAGACGCTAACCTAAAGAAGAGGAGAGCACAGGAGATACAGCATGATAATATTAAATAGCACGGGGAAATTAATGTTTGTAAAAGTGTCATTTAACCACCCGTCCAGCTCTCGGTATGTTCCGGAAAATTAGCTGGGAGCTGCTAAACTACAGCCGCTCTGCCAGCAACGTGGCGCACTCATAGCAGATAATTGTTTCTAAACATGCAGGCCGACCGGGTAGCGTCTGGGAATTTTCAGGAATTCACTACATGTTTAGAAGTTTTTTTCTGAGAGTTTCACAGCGGTTATGTTATAAAAGCACAAATAAACACACACATACCTCCAAACCATCGAGGTATGAGATCCAAACAGCTCACAAAATGAGCTGGTGAGAGGCTCCATTTCCTGGTTTAGTCCGCTCTGCTGAGGCGATCCACTCTCAGAACATCTTAGCAATGCTATTGGCTGGGCTGTTGCGCTGTGAGCAATGTTATTGGCTGGTCGGACTCACTATATATATATATATACCGTATATCCATCCCAACCACAGCCAAACAAATGTAAACAGCACCAAAATCAGGCAGGGGGCAGCGTCTGACCACAAACACACTGCCGCAGTATTGTGTGGTTCAGAATTGATGTTTTTGAGTGGAAACTTTTCTACAAGGATATATATTTTTTTTATGTTACATACTTTAATACACACTTGTCCTACCTGTGTATTGCTCAGTTCCAGCTTAGTTTCCAATAAGACGACTCGACTCATCAGATTCTCCCAGCTCTGTCTGGATATGGTGATGACCTCTCCTTCATCCTGTAACAGATTACAAGAGCATAACGTAAGGTAACGTAACGTAACATAACACAACGTAACATAACATAACATAACACAATAAGAATAGAATACAACAATAACATTGACACATTAAAGGAGGGGTATCATTTGCTTTTTTTTTTCATCAATTTTATATAACTATGGATTCCTACGCTAACGGCCTCCCCCGCCCTGCAGCTCGTCGAGCTGGCCCTGCAGCTCGGCTACTGTGTGGCCTCACCTGTGCTATTGGCGCGCATGGGTGTGTGTGTGTGTTGCTCACAAAATGTTATTGCCCTTAAGTTAACATGCTCACGGGTGTGTGTGTGTGCCCCTTAAGTTTAGATCAGTGCCTATGACATCATCAGTGATGTCACAATGCCTATGACATCATCAGTGATGTCACTACGAGTGCCTGTTTTTGCTTTTGTCTTTTATTCTTTCTTCTACAACTGTTTGTAGATATGATATGGCCTACAGCAGTATCAGTGTGTTACTGGCATGTGGTAAAATGGAGTCAAGTCGAAGTGTCTGGTCAACCTTATGTGTGTCTCTCCAGTGCTGGAGTTTCTCCAGGCGTGTCTCCAGGGCAGTGAGCCTGTCTAACCCAGATGTTAGACTCTCTAGCTGGGCTTCAATCACTGAAAGCCTGCCCTCCACCTCTGATGCCTGGGAAACAGAAAGATGGAATGGCATCAGAAGTCACAATACTAAGAATGTTTCAATTCATTTCAAGACATAAAAGCGCTTCTTTTTACAAGACTGCCGAGTGCACAGATCACATGGTTACTATGTCTATGGCAATCAGAGGACAGCACTTTGCCCATCATAGTCTTTCCCTGCTTTTAAAGGCTGCATTCCAGTCAAGTGGTAATGTTCTGAACTTACCAGACTGTTCTAGCTGTTCTATTATTTGCCTTTACCCACTTAGTCATTATATCCACATTACTGATGCTTATTTATAAAATGAATCTCTTTGTGTCAACATTTTGTGAAAGCATCAACAGTCAGGGAAGGAAACCATGTCTTTGCATTTATTTTTTATTACAGTCTTGTTTTAACAAAAGTGATTGTGACATGATCTCACATCATGTGGCTTTGACTTAACTGAATATTTTTTGGTGCACTCAAACCTGTCTGACACTTAAGCTACTATCTAGAAAATGTCTATTAAATAATGTCTATTAATTAAAGAGTATCTAATATGAGCTCTCACACAGCATCTATATTGATTTAGTAACTGCTTACTTGTGGAGCTTCCTTGTTCTGCTGGACCCCTCCCTCCAGCTCTGTGCTGCCATCTTCAGGGGAACAGGAGGGGTACACTTCATCAGGGGAGGCACAGATCTGACCACGGGAGGAGGATGGTTCTTTATGGGAGACGTGTGTGGGGAAAGTAAGCTGATTTCCTGTGTGACGTATGACCAGCGGCCTGTCTGACAACTGAAAGGCAGAAAAACAGCTCATCAATCAAAGAAAAATCATGTTACATTCATTCATCATTCCACTTTCCATTCATTCCTCTATCTGTCTATCTGACTCGCCGTCTCTTTCTGTCTGCAAAACAATCCGTACTCTCCAGTAAGCTGCTTCCTGCTGAGAGTCCATTTAACAGGAAACCACAGGAAATAAAACATGACCTGCGAACACACACACACACACACACACACACACACCTTCTTCAGCTGTTTGTGTCTCTGCAGGGCCAGGGTGATGACATCACAGATGACAGAGATCTTCTTCTGAGAGAAACCACACTGGAGGAACTGCTGCTTGGATAGCACTGGTTTATACTGGAACATATCCCTTAGTACCTACACACACACACACACACGAGCCTCACTTTGTGAGGTCATCAGACGGTCCTGCTGAGCTGACCAAAATGATTTCGATGTGCGAGTTGCAGCAAGCTTAAAAGAGAATTCCACCCAAAAACGTTGATTTATTTTGCACATACCATACTCACACACATATCTGAAAGATTTAGCAGGCATTCATTTAGTTTGGCAGTTATTGAGAGTTGATTTGAGTTCAGTTGCGGAGCAGTGACGTCATTCATGCACAAATGACATCACTGGTCCACAACTTCAGGCAGCTCCAGTCCTGTCTGTGTGAGTTACCTTATAAAGTGTGTCGGTGAATCGGAGGTCAGTCTTGCCGGTCAGCTCCAGTCCCGCCTCCACCAGCTGCTGAGCCAACAGCGGAGAGAAGGAGCTCAGGACGAAACTCACTATTGGCAGAAAAGCCAAGGGCTCTCCTCTTGACAGGCTGTTGAGACATAGAACAACAATGTGCAAGTCAGAGATAGAGTATGAGATATATATACGATTCCATCGTTCATCGCCCCAACCCTACCACAAAGGCTTGGTCCTTACTACTACTGTCCTATCAATAAAGGGAGAATTGCCCAAAAGAAATAAATAAAAAATACAAGAAAGAACGAAAATAAATACTTGGTGGATCATTTTATGCCGAATGTACCACATCCTATTGCTTGATAAAATATCTCAAGACTTTGAGTTTGATTCGTCTTTTATCTTCCTACCTCAGTACGGCAGACCTAACTTACCCATTATAATCGACATCTACTGGGTACTTTATTACCCGGAGTAAATCATCCAGTTTACGAAGGCAGCCTTTCAGATCTCCAGTAGACAGCATGTCTGACTAAAATAAAAGACAGAGACAAGGACTAATGTTAAATGATGACAATTGCTGAGCCAAAAAGTGATTGCTGTCAGAGCAGATATTCAAACTGATATTAGGGATGCAGGGGTTAACCGGTTTGACTATTAACCGCGATTTAAAACGTCACGGTTATATAACCGCAGAGGCTCCGCTACACCGAGTGTTTTGTTTCACAACAGTCCGTCAGTTTAAACTCCCATGCGGCGCAGACGGCGCTGGAAGGAGAGGAACCTGTCTCTCTCGCTTCGTTTCCGCACGGACTATTTAGCGGAGGCACCAAACACAGGCAGCTGCCATGTCTCCCAGTAGTAGCCAGTCTGTAGCCTAGCCATGGATGCCCAACATAAATGTTGCAATACATGTCCCGCAAGGTTTCTGAGATTAGGGGAAAGTCTGAGCTGGTGTTACGTTAAACCAAACGTGGGGAAGAGGCAGCGGATTTGTTTAGCGTTAACATACAGTCATTGACGTTAACGTTAGCTGTTGTGGCTAATGTTAGCTAGCTGGCCATAGCCTAGCGTACATAGTTCCTCAAGCTCGTTGTGACCAAACATCCCCGCATTTAAAGCACTTCATGCTCCCAGCGCTGGCCTAAACCATAGAGAACCGCATGCTTTACACGAAAAGAAACATCAAGGGTTTGTGTCAACTCCAAAAGCAACCCGCTAACGTTACATGTAGGCCTAATAACGTGAAGCTAACGTAGCTAGCTGCTTGGCAGTCATGATCTGACTGAGACAAGGAAAACAAATGCGCACATTTACATAACAAACACCAGTCAACACCACAGAGTGTCCTTTCTTTAATCCAGAGGGAGCATTTTCCAGTAAAAAGTGAAACGACACATGATGGCTTATAGTGAGGCTTTCCATGCCTGCCCCATCATCACTTCAATAGAACTGACCCCAATGCAAAATTCATTTCAGACGGCACATTTAGTTGCCAGTAACATGCCAATAAGAGTCTAAGTTACTATGCCTTTTGTGTTTTTTTCTGCAGACTAAGCAGCTATAGGCTTTCGCGTCTATAAAATAATAATAAAATATTTTTTGTATTATATATATATATATATTATATCAGAAATGTTGTTTGTTTTATGTTCACAATAGTGATGTCAGTTAGATTTGATTAGGTCAGAGCCATGGAATATTAAATCATCCATCTTTGCTCACTACATCTGCCCTTTCTTCTTTTTTTAATCCCAGGTGTGCATAAAATACAGGTTAAGAACTTATTTTTTTAAATACAAAAATGTGAAAAAAGTAACAATAGTATGTTTAACGTATCGGTTATTGGCCAGGAGAATATTTATCGGTTAGCGTAGGCCTATACTATCGGCTGTAAAAATCCATATCGTGCATTAGTATTCCGGAAGGCAGCAACTGTTAAGATTGTGGGGGAAATACAATAAAACCTCTATTTAGAGAATGCTCATGTGATTTTTATACGTCCATAACAATAATCGTGAAACCGTGATAATCGTGGTTTTTTCTCAGACTATAATCGTACATCAAAATTTATAATCGTTGCATCCAGGGCACAGAGCAGGTCAAAGGTAAAATAATGCAGAGTCATAAGGATCATTGCAAAAGAGATAATTTCTTAATTTCAGGGTTTGTACAGCTTTGGAAGAGTAAAAGTCAAGCACTTTTTAGTTTTTAAGCGCTTTCAACTTAGGTACCTAGGCTATTCCTTTATACACACAGCAATCTTATCTTACCAGCTGTTAACTTTGATCGTATGTTTTGATCACGATTATTTAATGCTTACTCATTTCCAGAGTAACGGATCACCTGACCACTCAGTTATACAGGTAAGCAGAATAAGCTCCACTATTGAAATATAACCTAACAAAACAGAAATTAATTCTTGCAATTTAATTAGAGCAACATATTATCGTTAGCAACATTATAGGGGCAAGTTAGATTGGTGGGCAGACAGGCTTCTTTACTGGGTAATCATTTTCAAAGCTTCAATTGAAAGTTTATTTTTAAATGTAACAAATTCAACAATATATTGATGTTATTTTCATCCCTTTGTTGTTGTGGATTACTCATCTAAAGTATTAATGTATTATTGTGTGTAGGTAGGCCAAGACGATGAGATTTCAAGCATCCATAATAGAATATCTATGGTGTGTAGGCAGCAGTGTAGGCTGTACTAGTCTGCCGGAAACCAAAAGAAGTAGTAGTGTAGGCTAGACTAAATATAGATAAATTGATTTATTCTATTATGCAAACCCAATGAGTCCTCTATAAGTTTTTAGCTCTTTTTGCAACTGCTGCGCCTGTTGCTTAATGCACTTTTTATACTCTTTTTTGTGATGCTTTTAAATGTCCATTTTATTCTCTTCTTGTATTCTTTTATTTTCCTGTCAACCATTTTATGTGAAGCACTTTGAATTGCCTCTTGTGTATGAAATGTGCTATACAAATAAACTTGACTTGACTTGACTTGACTTGTAGGTAGGCTGTCTCAGCCAACTGTAGTTTGTACAAGTGCCACAAGATGGCAGTAGCTAGATTCCTGAAATAGCTTTAGGGAGTTTCACTACACTACAGGGCATATAAAGTGATGTGTATTCGCACGTTAGGACTGTTTTAATCCAGGTAAAATCAGCTGTAGACGTAACGTCACCGTTATAAACTGTGGGCGAGACAGCGGCGGCAATCACTTTTTGGTCACAAAACATGTTCTAGCTGCTTCTGAGCTGCCAGTTACATACATACTGTAATATTGTATAGTGCAAGGTACCGGAAATACATTATGCTAATGTGATCATGTTTGCATATTTACTACTCACCGCTTTTCAAGTGCGATTCAACACGACGAGTTTTCTCGGTTGTTCCCCTGTTTGTGCTGGTTTGTTTTTGCCGGGGTGTTCAACAGCCGGAAGTTACGGTGTTGCTCGGATACTTTTTTTTTTATAAACTTTATTTCACATTTTAAACATACATTTTAACAGACAGAGAACTGAAAACATGTAACATATAGATACAAAACAGTAAACAGCAGATAACCAGTGTACATCAAATAAAGTAAAAAGAAAGAAAAATAAGGGTGCGAGAGGGGTTTATGATGCAGATAGACCAGTTTTGACTGCTTTTTGGTTTGTTGAGGATGAGATAGTAGAGAGGTAAAGCTCCATTTCCTTCATGAATACTAAGAATCTAGGTTTTTTCGTTTGTCAATTTACATTTGTGAATGTGGAATTTGGCAAGAAGAAGAATCAGATAATAGATAAGAAAAAAAAACGCTGTTGCTCTGATACGTAAATGCACGCATTGACGTCAGTGACGTTGCATATGCGTGACATGCCTTTCAACTTTTCCTTTTATTATGACAGTTTATGGTTATTGTTTATCATGCAGCGTTGTTTACATTGAGAATGAACATGTATGATTCATTACAGTATTGTTTATCATTCAAAATAAATAAAAAAACAAACTACTTTCTGTGCGCGTCATGTGTCACGTGACATGTCAATGGGCGCGGCCTGGGAGGGGGAGAAACAGATGCTTATGATGCGTATGAGGGTTTCTGCTGTACCACAACAACAAACTGCTGCCTTTTCTCTGTGGATTTAAACCAAATGACAACTGTCCGCATGTAGCGACAACATCCCCACCTGTCCTTCTTTGCACGTCGTGCTGGCGGAGGAACAAGTAATCACTAAACTCAGGTAACGTAGGTAACATTAACATTAGCCTCATGACACTTTAGCTTATGATATTGTAATACTTGTAACGCAAACACGATAAATACAATATTTTAATTGTGTTATAAACTCAACTGGTTTGGGCTGCCCCCCTTATCAGCATGCAAACCTAGCTGGGTTAGCTAACCGAGGGCTTACTAGCTTTTGTTGATAGAAGCCTCGACCAATGGCTGCCCTCGTTGAAAGCTCTGGACCAATGCTATTGAAGGGAGGGCGGGGACTACGGGCCAAACTACCTTGCTAGCTCGTTGGAACTTCTAAGGTTGATGTTTACAACAGGGCAGTGGATTTGTTTATGCAACACAGCGAGGTAAAGTGGATGGTGAGAGGGAGAGCGTGTCAGGCCAAACTCTGCACAGGCAATTTACTCATCACTACACACTAGGGTCTTATTATAGTGATTTAGCAGCTGTGCATTCTGTCACATAGACAGTTTTTAAATAGCCTAGTCTGCTCTACCTTTTTCGGAATATTTTTGCAATATCAAACTAGCTTCCCATCAGTGCAATTAGTCAGTTTCCCCACAGAGAATGTGCATAGTAGTAGGCTAAAAGTAAGTTCCATTCATATTTAAAGAGTCCTACTTGTGTTCATAGTACTCTATAAAGAGTCCTACTTGTATTCATAGTTTTCACCAAACAGCTATCTTGGTAGGAAAATAACAGGTGATTGTAATAAACTAGGCATCTCGCGCGCTCGATTCCCAGCAGGCGAGCAAGCTCGGTCGCTATGCAGCTTCGCTCGCCCTGCAGCTCGACCGCTGTGCGG
>NC_139646.1:27885753-27905753 GCF_964638095.1 Poromitra crassiceps
CACACACACACACACACACACACACACACACACACACACACACACACTGACTGTCTAAAGCAAATTCATACATTACACATGTTTTTTGAAACCTAATTTTGTGTGAGTTGAAGTTGGTTGAAATCCCATCATCTTTGGCTGAGCTAGTGTCCTCTAGTAAGAGAGTGGCATCAGCGGAGGACCAAAATGCGAGACTCATTAGCCAATGAACAGCCAGGAATGGGTCTCGCGCTACTTTTGCGTGCTAAAACAAAGCTGATAATGTACAATTTGATTCAAGGGATGAAAAACCCTTTCAGAGTACAACACAAACTGTCTATTTTGCTGCAACTCGACAGTGCTGCTTTTTTTACTCAAGAGTTCCAGGACCTTACTTCCCTTTGGTCCATTGGAGTGAATGGAGATGTCGGAACTCTTCTATTATACGGCTCTGGGCTGAGCCATCTAGGACTGTACATCTTCTTCTTCTGTGTTTTTTTTTATGGCAGTTGGCATCCTTTATGTTGCATTACCGCCTCCTTCTGGATTTATCCATCCATTGTTTTTTTGTGTGTATGTGATTTTCCATGTTGCTATGGCAGAGTGGACAAAACTCCTGTCCTGTCCAGGCCTTTTCTGTTATATTATAAATTAGTTAATTTTCTGTCGATCAAATAATCGATTAATTGTTCAGCTCTAAAAGAAATGCATCGTGTAATTTAGTGTGTGTGTGTGTGTGTGTGTGTGTGTGTGTGTGTGTGTGTGTGTGTGTGTGTGTGTGTGTGTGTGTGTCCAGGCGTGATGTCCTGGATGAGTTGGTGACCCTCCATAACTTCAGTAACCAGTTCCTCCCTAACGCGCTGCGGGACTTCTTCAGGCACATCCACGCTCCAGAGGAGAGGGGCGAGTACCTGGAGACCCTCATCACCAAGTTCAGCCACAGATTCTGCATCTGCAACCCCGGCCTGGTCCGAGAGCTGGGCCTCAGTCCTGGTTAGTATACGCAGTACGCATGCACGCAAGTTAGTGCAGAAACTCAAACTGATATTTGCAACGCTTGTTGGAGACGCAGGGAATCTGTCGGAACCACCGGCACCTTTTCAGTTGACATTTAACGTTACATTCAATTTCACATGTCTCTGTTTGGTTTGCATCTTGAGCTGGCAGACTTTTTAGAGAAGCCACCGCGTCATTCAGACACTTTATTCACCTTATGTAGCCACGCCCATTTGACCCGGTTGTGTGGCCGTATCAAAACTTCCGGCAAAAAATAATAATAAAATAAATAAAATAAATTGCTGGGCTGCTCCAATATCATCTAACTCTGAATTAACTAATAATTTAGCCAATTGTATGTAACATACCAAATAAAAGCAAACGGCAATGTCTAAGAATGCAACGCCATGTAACTGGGTCGTTAAGTCTCGCATTCCAGGGAATTACGTTAACGTCTGCGGGTCTTTATTGATGTTAGTGGCTCGCGCTGCCTATCTGAAGCTTTCTTTGTTGGAGTCCAGGTATGTTTTACAAGAAAGTGCTCGTCATTGTCGACGATAACGTTATCTGACCTGGCTAACAGTGGATACTCTGCTTGCTTGCTGTGTACCGGCTCAAAGTAGTAGGCTACGCTCTTTATTTTACCCCCTTCACTGTCCGCTCCAAAAACAACTCTCTTATTTTGCGCAGTGACCGCCGGAAGTGTTAAAAGGACCCGGAAGAATTTGGCCCACTGTAAGGTCTGAACATAAGGTGAATAGAGTACCACAGGAATGAGTCCTGAAGATCTGGACGCGAGTACTTTGGGCTCGGGAATTCCGGTTAAATGCATGAAAGTTTTAGAAACAGCGAAGTTTGTGTTCAGCGAGATAATCGTCACAAATGAGGACCACTTTTATGATTTTTGAAGCGTAAATGCTTATTAAAAATTATTATTGCGGTTTTCATAAAACGCTTCAAAACTCATAAAAGTAAGAACCCGGGAAGTGCCGGGACTTCTGGGTAAGCCATCCGTGCGGTACTCTGTTAGCCGAGCACATGGCACTGTGCCACGCTCTGCCCTGGAGGAGACGACTTCCCAACTCACGCGCACGCATTCACACACGATTTCACTCACTCTCTCAAATCTGTTTCATAATGACTACATCATATCAATGGTATGGGAGATTTAATGAAGAAATCATTCTAAAAAAATATTGATGATTTTATTGTTTTTATTTATTTGAAAAACCATCGCGTGACGTGACCCCCCCCCATATTACCTCAGGTTGAGAACCACTGATGTAAGTAAGTACAAGACGGACAACCCCATTTTTATTTTTGCCACAATGCACTGATTCATGCACATACACATTATACACACACACACACACACACACACACACACACATGATTAGAGACGCCGTGAAGTTTGACCTCCGCGTTTGATCCATCCTGGCTCGTCCTCCATGATCAGGCCGGGAGCGGTGGGCAGCTGCAGTGAAGCGCCCGGGACCAACTTCTTCCAACCGCCGCTGGTCAGAAGACCATCTTCTGCGTGTTTTTAGTAGTAATGGTTGAATTTGCATTACCGGTAATTAATGTGATCACAAAAACGCAATTTCCCAGAGCGACTGATCAAACCCAACACTTAACACTTGTGTAGTAATTGTCACCTTGACTGAGTTCAATAAATCAGTGTTATTGACATTTGCAAATTACCGCTGCACAATTTGCCACGAGTGAACCTTCCACTGACAAGTGGCACCACTTTATTTGATTATTATTTATTCTATTTTATTACTTACTACCTCTACTTTATTACCTTTCTTATTGACTGTTTACCTTCTGTACGTACCCTGTTTTCGCCCTATCTACTGTGGGCCTTATTGCCTTATTTACTTGCATAAGTCTAATTGTTGTGACTTTGTATTGTATGTCTTGTAACGGAGCTCCCCAGCATCAGAATTTCACACGTGTGTACTTGTACCACAGACTTACAATAAATATCTTGAATCTTAAATGGTAATATTTAGGATTTGGTTTGAAACTAATGTCTGAATACTTTTAGATGCTTGCTCTTACGCACATAAGACCCTAAATGACATAATTCTAAGGTTATTGTGGATTTAGGTTTCCAGGGGCTTTAATATGTCTCTCTGTCTCTAGATGCTGTGTATGTGCTGTGCTACAGTCTGATCCTGCTGTCCATTGACCTGACCAGTCCTCACGTCAAAAACAAAATGTCCAAGAGGGAGTTTATCAGGAACACTCGGCGAGCAGCCCATAATGTCTCCGATGACTTTGTAGGCCATCTCTATGACAACATCTACCTGATTGGCCACGTGGCTGCCTAGTCCCGCCTACCTCGTTCCTCGTTGCACTGAAGAAGAGGGATTGGTGATTTTGGTTCCTGCACAGGTCTGGAAGGAACAGAAAGGATTGTAACTGTTTTCATGTATTTAAAGGTTTGGACAAAAACGAAAAGATCTCCAGAACGTGTGGAAAAGTCTGGAGATGCACCAATCCCTTGCCTCTGAGAAAGACTGTGTAAACTGGAGCAAGTAGGACCCCTGAAGGACAGCTCTGATACTGCACTGAAGGATGGAGACTGTTGATTGGTGGACAAAGGCGGGAACTGCACTCGACCTATCACAGGAGCCGGCACAGCCATGTAGAGTCCTGATTGGGCAGCTGCTTCCTGTTCAACAGTAGAGTGACAGGACATAAACTGGCGCATCTAGTCAGGAAATGACACGGGGGAAGTTAACACCAGGCTAACAATAGTATCACTCTAGTAGCATTTACCAATGTCACTAACAGCCAAGCTGCACTGGAGCTATTTACCAATGTCACTAACAGCCAAGCTGCACTGGAGCTATCGCCTGAACTCAGCCTATACATCCAAATCCCCATGGCTGATACTAGCATTCATCACGTTTTGTGAATGGGAAAAATTAACAAGACAGAAACAACACATTATTTATCATGGCATAGGCATATTAATTAATTAATAATCCCCATATAGCCTACGTGTAAATCATTCCTGATCAATGTGATTGGACTTTCTGGTGATGTCCACATCATGTAATAGACCGTACAATGTACTGTAAGTACATTCTAGTGTTCTCATTCTACTGTTTTCAGTTCGATGGTAACTAACTGGCTACATGTTATCAAAACTGCTGCCCAAATTATAGACAGTTTACACTTGACAACAGAAACATTCTAAACTGTTACAGTGTTTGCTAATACAATAACTGACTGGAAATAAATGAGTACAAACTGTCCCCTAGCAACACAACTCCAGTGAAACAAGTGCAACAAGACACTGATGGCAATGAGACGCGCTCCTTTTGCTGTAGCTTCTCTGTGTTGCTGCAGTCATGTCATAGGGGAGGTGGTAGATACAAGCTTCCCATATCAGCTTTAAGCTGCTAAATACTAGAACCCGTTAGAAAGTGCTTTACAAAAGCAGATTAGCAAGCAGGAAAAACAACAAAGTAAAAAGGAAAGTAAAACATGAGACATGCAAACGTAAAACAAAGGTTTTACAAAAGTTTTTGGAAGGGATTTGATGGAAGCCACGGAGTTTAGCCACCTCATATCCTCTGACAGGCCGTTCCAAAGGGAAGGGGCGGAGTTTAGCCACCTCATATCCTCTGGCAGGCCGTTCCAAAGGGAAGGGGCGGGGCCCTAAGAGCAAACACACCATCGCATAGAGTGCCAAAGTCACGCCCTCTTCCGGGTTCAGCATCATCAAGGTTTCTTCAAACCCTCAGACCAAAACTTCAAGAAACCCTTTTTTTTTGTCCTAGAGAAATGTTCTATGCCGGGGTTCCCAAACTTTTCCGTCCAAGTACCACTACCAAATTTCCCAGGGACCACTTCCAAAATGTTTTTTTCCCTGTCCAAAATTTAGCCTAAATTTGGAGTGTTATTTAGCTACCTTCCTGACAAACTAGCATGACATGTTTGGTACAAATCGATTCCTCAAGTCTTCTAGTTTCATATGATACCAGAAACTTCACTCTGGCTTTAAAACTGAGCCTGCTGCAGCCTCTGAAAGTAGATGTTCAAAATTGTGATATTTCCCAAATATCGCGATATTTCAAAAAATCGGCCCAATCCGGCTACTCCTCATGGTTAATGTGTATTATGTAAAAACTGTTGTGTGTAAAAAAAAATGGCGGACCACAGTTTGGGAACCAATGTTCTATGCTATGGTCTCATGATTCTGAATAGCTGATTCTCTTGATTTGATCAAGTCAAACTCTGAATGCAGAATTCACTTCCTCAGGTCGCATGGGCAATCTCATGATGGCGAGACTTTGGAACTCTAGCAGTCATTCCCAACCAAGGATATGTTACCCCATTCAAGACAACCAGGCATATGTTACCCCGTTCAAGACAACAAGGCATATGTTACCCCGTTCAAGACAACCAGGCATATGTTACCCCGTTCAAGACAACAAGGCATATGTTACCCCGTTCAAGACAACCAGGCATATGTTACCCCGTTCAAGACAACCAGGGATATGTTACCGCGTTCAAGACAACCAGGCATATGTTACCCCGTTCAAGACAACCAGGCATATGTTACCGCGTTCAAGACAACCAGGCATATGTTACCCCGTTCAAGACAACCAGGCATATGTTACCCCGTTCAAGACAACCAGGGATATGTTACCGCGTTCAAGACAACCAGGCATATGTTACCCCGTTCAAGACAACCAGGCATATGTTACCGCGTTCAAGACAACCAGGCATATGTTACCCCGTTCAAGACAACCAGGCATATGTTACCGCGTTCAAGACAACCAGGCATATGTTACCGCGTTCAAGACAACCAGGCATATGTTACCGCGTTCAAGACAACCAGGCATATGTTACCCCGTTCAAGACAACCAGGCATATGTTACCCCGTTCAAGACAACCAGGCATATGTTACCGCGTTCAAGACAACCAGGGATATGTTACCCCGTTCAAGACAACCAGGGATATGTTACCCCGTTCAAGACAACTTGGAATTTGGGGGGAAAATGAGCTCCGACCGAAAATTAATTGAGAGAATGTAGGATGAATGTTTTGTAAAAGGCTGTGGAAAATGACTAATATATAAATCAGGGAAAAAGAGACATAAATTGTAGTGGTTAAATAGAATGTAGACTTGACCCACTACACACACTCTCTCTCTCTCTCTCGCTCTCTCTCTCTCTCGCGCTCTCTCGCACTCTCTCTCTCTCTCTCGCTCTCTCTCTCCAGGGACTGCTAGCTGGTAACTCTGGTCGTTTTCATTAGGTTTACACAAGAACACATCCCACCTTAAAGGTGCTGTATGTGATATGTTTTGTTTAAAAAAAAAGTGTTAAATAGCTCTACATTGCGCCATCACTGATTGGTCAGTAATGTGGGTCTCCCACATTAAAATATATTTTGTGGAATCCTCTCTCCTGATTGGATAAAAGTGGGATTGGATGGGATGTATACTGCAGAGTGGAGGACCCATGTTACTGACCAATCACTATATCAGTGATGGCTGTCGGAAAGTAGAGCTATTTAAAGTGATAATCTCTAAGATTTCAGTTTTGTTCTCTTGGGTGACACCTATGGCGATGAGTGGTAATTGCAGGTGAGATCCAAACTGTTGCATAATGTGACATTAGTCCGTTTGTTTCGGCCATAGTAACCATAGTAACCATAGTAACCACCCGTAATGTTAGCAGAGACGGGGGAAAAGTAGCTTGTTATCCTACTTCACACAAGAGTTGTCAGGAAGCTACAGTAACCTATCAGAGTGAGTCTATTGTGTTAGCTCCGCCCACCCTGTGAACCTACAGTAACCTACAGAGTAAGTCTATTGTGTTAGCTCTGCCCAGAGGAGTTCCGACATCTCCATTCACTCCAATGGACCAGTTTTTTTCCAGGAAGTAGAAAGTGGAACTCTTCAGTAAAAAAAGCAGCACTGTCGAGTTGCAGCTAAATAGACAGTGTTGTACTTTGAAAGGGTTTTTCATCCCTTGAAATGAATCAAATTGTACATTATCGGCTTTATTTTAGCATGCAAAAGTAGCGCGAGACCCATTCCTGGCTGTTCATTGGCTAATGATTCTTGCATTTTGGTCCTCCGCTGATGCCACTCTGTTACTAGAGGACACTAGCTCTGCCCACCCTGTGAACCTACAGTAACCTATCAGAGTGAGTCTATTGTGTTAGCTCCGCCCACCCTGTGAACCTACAGTAACCTATCAGAGTGAGTCTATTGTGTTAGCTCCGCCCACCCTGTGAACCTACAGTAACCTATCAGAGTGAGTCTATTGTGTTAGCTCCGCCCACCCTGTGAACCTACAGTAACCTATCAGAGTGAGTCTATTGTGTTAGCTCCGCCCACCCTGTGTCACCACAGACACCTAATTCATAAATGCTGCAATACTGAAAATGCAACGGCTTCCATCAGTGGGCCCTAGGCTCGATCACACCATTGACATTTATTCACATGAAAATCTTTGAGATGATCACTTTTACACCTTTTCATTATTGTTTTTTAATACCATTTATAGCACCTTTAAAACGATAAATTCCACCACCATACATGTACCTCTGCAGGTGTGTTTTGCATTATTGTTCTATGATCAATGTGTCATAATTCCTAAGCATGTAAGAGATGATTTCATTGAGAAGTTATAGCTATAGACTGCACGTCTTTTACAACTGCCTTCCACACAGAGAGGAACATCTTGGTGTATGGAGTGATTCCTGTCTGTCATACCAGCTAGACAGATTGACACGGCAAAACAGCTCAAGGCGTTCATAAGAGAAAACGGGTTGAGAAGCACTGCTCTATGCCTTCCTGCTCTATGTCTTCCTGCTCTATGTCTTCCTTCTCTATGTCCTGCTCTATGTCTTCCTGCTCTGTCTTCCTGCTCTGTGTCTTCCTGCTCTATGTCTTCCTGCTCTATGTCGTCCTGTTCTATGTCTTCCTGCTCTGTGTCCTGCTCTATGTCTTCCTGCTCCATGTCCTGCTCTATGTCTTCCTGCTCTATGTCTTCCTGCTCTGTGTCTTCCTGCTCTATGTCCTGCTCTATGTCTTCCTGCTCCATGTCCTGCTCTATGTCTTCCTGCTCTATGTCTTCCTGCTCTATGTCTTCCTGCTCCATGTCCTGCTCTGTGTCCTGCTCTATGTCTTCCTGCTCTATGTCTTCCTGCTCTATGTCTTCCTGCTCTGTGTCTTCCTGCTCTATGTCTTCCTGCTCCATGTCCTGCTCTATGTCTTCCTGCTCTATGTCCTGCTCTATGTCTTCCTGCTCCATGTCCTGCTCTATGTCTTCCTGCTCCATGTCCTGCTCTATGTCTTCCTGCTCCATGCCCTGCTCTATGTCTTCCTGCTCCATGTCCTGCTCTATGTCTTCCTGCTCTATGTCCTGCTCTATGTCTTCCTGCTCCATGTCCTGCTCTATGTCTTCCTGCTCCATGTCCTGCTCTATGTCTTCCTGCTCCATGTCCTGCACTATGTCTTCCTGCTCCATGTCCTGCTCTATGTCTTCCTGCTCCATGTCCTGCTCTATGTCTTCCTGCTCTATGTCTTCCTGCTCCATGTCTTCCTGCTCCATGTCCTGCTCTATGTCTTCCTGCTCTATGTCCTGCTCTATGTCTTCCTGCTCTATGTCTTCCTGCTCCATGTCCTGCCCGAGCTCTGCACTCTGGATCGTTTGAGCTTAGATGGTCGGTGATGTAAGTGGGAGTTAGACTGAGCTGTGCTTTGAAAGCCATCAAAATCTTCAAATCCATTCTATAGCTAATTGGGTAGATGGGGTAGCCAAGGGGAGGCTGTAGCTAATGGGGTAGCCAAGGGGAGGCTGCCATTGTTGCATTCAGCTTTCAGATGGTAAATACTACTAGAAAATGCTGTTGTTCACCTCCGCTTTCACATGAACATTCTACTTGTGTGAACTTGTGCTTTTGGTGATGGAGCCCGACATTTTGAATTCTGAGGACCACACCACCAAGTCAAGTGGAGGAGAAGTTAGCTTCATTTAAACACGACTAGGCTGATCTAACGCAAGCCGGGCCTCCATTGTCTCGCCTGGCTTTCGCACGGTAGTGTATGATACGTGTTCTGTAGCCTAACTGCCCTCTGCATTGTAGTGTTATACTACATAACTGGCACTTTGTACCATTTTAAAAGGCCCATTCACATCTAGAAGTATAACTAAAGAGAGGCTATATAACTATACCAACATCTAGTGCTGTACCCAATAGTTCCATGCTTCATTCATAACGTTGACATTTGATTTTTTCTTTGTTTTTTTGCACCTCTATTCATTCTGTTCATGACGGAGGAGCTGATGACAGAATCATGTTGAGAAGAAACGTGATGTACCGGTCTGAATTGGAAGAGCTCTCTTGTAATATGAGCGGAGGTAACGTGTGTCTCAGTATAGCTTGTTGAAAGCCCTTTAGTCACTGTGAAGTTATCAGATGTTTCTCTCTCAAAATGGGCTACACATTACTTTACTTATTACTTCTTATAAAAAGTAATTAGTTACATTACACATTACTTTACTATATTTAGCTACCCCCCCTTCCCCGCCGCCCCCCGTAAACTGATGCACAACCTGTTTAGCCAGCTCCTTTTACAACTCAATCCACTTTATTGGAACAGGAGAAATCAACAATCAGCCAAACTGCATACTTTATTTATTTGCTACCTGGGACAAAAAGCTAATCCCGGTCTCGCATAGCCAGACCTACAGTATCTCCACACTTTGTTTTAGCACTGGAGGATTTAGCTATTTAGCTGGAGAAAGTCATGCAGTGACTTGAAGTAACTTGGATTAGTAACTGTAATATTATTACTTGTTGGAATTTGTAATCCCTTACATTACTAGTTGGTGCCCAACACTGGTAGCCTGGGTAAACCCATCCCCCACGTGACCTGCTCTCTCAGTTCTCAGTCACTAGTGACTGGGAACTGAGAGAGCAGGTCACGTGGGGGCTGGGTTTACCTAGGCTACAACACTGGTGGAGTCACCTACTGGTAAAGAAATGAACAGCTTCACTTGGTGACCAATAGCGCCGTTAGCTCTCATACAAACAAAGCACAATAATGAAAGCTCCTCTCTTCTGGGCTATTCATGAACCCAAACCCAGCGGCTCTGAACCCAAACCCAGCGGCTCTGAACCCAAACCCAGCGGCTCTGAACCCAAACCGGCTCTGAACCCAAACCCAGCGACTCTGAACCCAAACCGGCTCTGAACCCAAACCCAGCGGCTCTGAACCCAAACCCAGCGGCTCTGAACGCAAACCCAGCGGCCCTGAACCCAAACCGGCTCTGAACCCAAACCCAGCGGCTCTGAACCCAAACCCAGTGACCCTTGAGCAGCAGCATATCATGGTAGTTCTCTTTATAGTTGTCATTCTTTGTGTGAATGGGCCTGCTAGAAATGTGGTTTGTGCTTCGTTCCTCAATGAGAGACGTCCACTGTATCACCTCGTGTCTGTGCGTCCTACGTGTATTTATGTTGACAAAACTCACTATATTCATTAAAGAAAGTAGATTTAATAAAAAATAAAAAATAATCATATTTATTCCAATTAATCACTTTATTTCTCCCATGGAGAGCCAAAGTCGACGTCACTTCCTGCTTCAGCATGCTTACCAAGAGATTTCATCTGCCATTTATTTCCCCCATAGACATGGTCAAACAATTCATTTTCACTCAGACCAAACTGGAAAGAAAACATTGAAAAACGTTTTTTTTTTTTTTTTTTTTTTTAAATCTGCTATTATTATTTTTTTTACGTTTTGGTCCGAGTGAAATGTTCTCTGGTCTCTACTCTCTCCTGTTTCAAATATAACTGAATCATTTGGTTTGACAAGTAAAACGCTTCAGGCAATCAGCTGTGGAGGTGTAGCAGCAGCAGCAGCAGCGTAGCATTGGCAGTGTGGTCCTTCACCCGCTTGCATCAGCAGGGCGGCTACAAGCAGTCAAAACAGCTTACATGGCCCTTGGCCATTTAACCCATCGATACCTGATGCAGCATTTGCGTGTATATCCCTCATTTGTGTGCGTATCCCTTTAAGACCGCGAACCGCGTTAACGCGGTTCGCGGTCTTAAAGGGATACACACACAAATGCTGCATCAGGTATCAATGGGTTAATGTACAGGTCATACGAGTGCCTCTCAAAAGAGCCCGACACGTGTTCTTGCCAAGGAACAGCAGCCTCTTGTTGTGCAGTGTGCAGTGAAGCTCTCTCTCTCACAGGCTGAGTGTTGCCAGATACAGCTAATGGTTTCCAGCCCAAACACTGTTCAAAAACCGCCAAAACGCCACACAAAACCAGCCAAAACAAACGCAGCTCTATGGAAACAAGTGGCTCTGTACCCGCTAAAAAGCCCATTTTCCCCCCCTGCACAATGCAGCCCAAAACCAGCCCAATTGGGCGGAAAACCCGCCCGTCTGGCAACACGGCTCACATGCCTCCCTTGTGGCATTGGTTGACCTCATCCTGGCAACAGCCTGCAGAGCAGCAGCTGCTGTGGCCTCTGTCACTTGGGTGAGGTGATACTGCCTCCCCAGGGCCGTAAGGGGCAGTGCGGCTGCACAGGGGGGTCCATAACGAGAATGGGCCCTCCAACAATGGTGAACTGAACGGGCCCCGTGCGAGTCATTCAGATAGCCACCTCGGGTAATGTGCCCGTGTCCAAGGAAACAATTTAAAACTGTGCCATTTGTCCCATCTCCGTCATGGTCTTCATGTTTTTGGTAAAATACTTAAAAGCAATTTATAACAACATTATATGCTTATTCTACATAAACTATATTAAAAAAAACAGTCAATTCAATGGATAATCTCTTTATATTCTTTTGTATTTTTATACTGTACACTGTACAGATATGCAATGATGATTGCTCGCTTTTTGTCCAATGTCAAGTCTATATTGGATCATGTGACGTGACGTGATGATACAATAGCACTAGTTAGGTGCAAAATCTGCACGTCAAGACCGAGCAGCTGAGCACGTGTGCACGTCAAGACCGAGCAGCTGAGCACGTGTGCACGCCAAGACCGAGCAGCTGAGCACGTGTGCACGTCAAGACCGAGCAGCTGAGCACGTGTGCAAGCCGAGTGAGCAGTCGTGTCTTTCAAACATATAAAAGCAGCACATGTGCTCTGCTCAGAGGTGGAAAGTACTCAAGTAGAAGTACTTACTTGAGTCATGTTTTTTGGAGGGGGGTTTGTACTTTAAAAGTATTTTTTATAATGCTATACTTTTACTCTTAGTCGAGTAATTTAAATACTTTTAAATGCACACTGAGTAAATGAGTAAATTCAGATGTTTGTTTTGCACACTGCACTATGAAAACAGGCAGCATGGTAGCATTGAGACTGCTCGCTAACAGGTCCAGAATCACTTCCATATTTAGGGCGCCCAAACAGGTGCCCGTCTGCATGTCCTCGAGTGCCCGCCGCCCGGGTGGGGTCGTCAAAAGGGCCTTTCTGTGTGGAGTTTGCATGTTCTCCCCGTACCTCCCGGGGGTTTCCTTCATATAGGAACCCCCTTCACCAAAACATGCAATATCCTGGTTGCTGATGTGGTGCCTCCTCTGGTCATTAATCGTGCATTCCTTTATAACTGGGAACTGGTAATCTTACCGGTTCAAAGTTCATGAGCTGGGACGTGACGTCACTAGAGCTGGTATTTCCCATTCCAAACTCGTAGGAGCCTCAGCAGCCCTGACCTCAAAAATCCAAGATGGCTGATCCGCGCAACAACAGTACCGGTAGTTATAATCGTATAAATGCTATTTTGCACTTCTGTCTTGTTTGTGTCTCATTAAATCAGCTGTACACACAGCATGGCCTATTTCTATCTTTGTGGACATGAGGCTGTAGTGTTTGTATGCGCAAAATGCTATGAAATGCCTTGTTATCAACTGTTATTGCTAACAATGGCTAGCATTGTACTAGCTAGCCAGCGCTGGCTGGCTAGCTAGTGGATCTGACCAGTGAACAGTGAACTTCCCAGCTCAACTTTTCTGCAAATGGAATGCTAACAAAACGGATGTGACGTCATTTAGCCTCCACATCCCAGTTATTTTGCGATAAAGGAACGCACGATAAGGGCGCCTGTTCAGAGGGAGGGGAACTGGTTGGAATAGCGTGAACCTCCCACGTGCTACAGTATGTCCTACCAGTGAAGCTTCCCCTGTCAGGTGAAAAGAAGCGGCTGGCTAACTGCCCCATGTCTAGGAGGAAGCATGGAGCCAGTTTGGGCTCTCCCCAGATCGGCAGAGGGTGGAGCAGCCGTAGCTAAACATGGATGTATGTGATTGTGATGTTGCTGCTGCTAGCAGCTTTAGCTCGTCTGGGAAAGGAGAGACTCACCAAACTGAGCATCCCTGCTGCATCTGAACCAGCTGTTCAGTTTGAGACAAGAATAAGACAGAGAAAGACAGGGACACTTTAATTACTGTAAAAAGAAATAAAGTCTGCACCCTGTAGTCACAGGCTCCCGGGCAGTTTATTGACATCACAGGGATCTTCATCAGAGTGAAGCAGGAAGTAGGAGGAACACTCATATACATCAGAAACTCAATCCAATTGGTGGAGAGAAAAAGAGGCCTAAGTACCTTCCCATTTTGAACTGATATTCCTGATGGTAATGTGCTCAATGTAACTTCACTTACAAATGCCTCACTTTCAACCATCCTGTCACTGGTAAAAAAACAAAAACATTCTAAAATTAAAGGTGTTATCAGTTGTTCTACATCTATTTAACATCTTCTACCCCCATGGCTGTTAAGCTCTCCAACAAGCCCCCCCCCCCCCCCCCACCCCCCATTGACTCTCCCTGTGTGTCTGCCACACATCCACAGGGGAGCCCACCAACAAAAGCCCCCCCACTGACTGAGTGTGTGTGTGTGTCTCTCTCTCTCTCTCTGACACACACACAACACACACACACACACACACACACACACACACACACACACACACACACACACACACACACACACACACACACAGAGTCCCTCTCTGTCAATAGCCTACCTGGCTGTAACCCCCTGTGCAATAGGCCTACTGAAGCTCATTACTCTGCTGCTACTATTGGGCACCTTTCCAGTGTACATATTGTGTTACTCTGTTATCTCAGTACTGCTGCTGTATCATGCACCTTATCATTGTGCATATTTATATGTAGCACATAGGCTACTGAATGATATGTTATATGTAGCACATAGGCTACTGAATGATATGTTATATGTAGCACATAGGCTACTGAATGATATGTTATATGTAGCACATAGGCTACTGAATGATATGTTATATGTAGCACATAGGCTACTGAATGATATGTTATATGTAGCACATAGGCTACTGAATGATATGTTATATGTAGCACATAGGCTACTGAATGATATGTTATATGTAGCACATAGGCTACTGAATGATATGTTATATGTAGCACATAGGCTACTGAATGATATGTTATATGTAGCACATAGGCTACTGAATGATATGTTATATGTAGCACATAGGCTACTGAATGATATGCACATCAGAGGGGTTCTGAACCCAGTTAGGCTACCCCCCCCCCCCCCTTTACAACATGTTGCTTAGAAAACTGCAAGAGAAAACTATAGAATGATGCAATAAATGAATGATAAGAATTGGAGTGAAACATTTGCCTCCTGAGCAGAATTATTTTATTCTTACATTTTTACATTTCCCCCTTTCTCTCAAGTAGGCCTCCCGAGTACCTCTACACACCACTAGGGGTACGCGTCCCCCAGTTTGGGAACCACGGGCCTACTCAATGCAGTTTAGCCACCTCTTTGAAATGAGACAGAGCAGCAAACTCCAACTATAGACGCTTTTAGACAACAAAAACATTCTAAATTGAACCACAGCTCACTTCCTGTTGCAGTGTTAGAAAAGAAAAGACATTTAGGTGGAGGAGTGACCATTCTGTGAAAACCGTCTATAAATGTATTAAATTAAACTTCATTATGAAGTATCTTTAATGTGTTTCTACTCCTCCCCTTGATTGTAATACTGGTGGTGTGGTGTCAGATGGTTGTTTGTAAGTGGAGCCAGGCCAGATTGTTGTTTGGAACAGAACAGGCTCGTCTTTGTGCTTCAGAGGAGAGCAGAGCAGCAGATGCATTTTGTTTTTCTTCAACTCCTTCTTCACACAAAGGGACTTTTCGCGCCGTCTGTTTAAACCCCCCGCTCAGCCAATCACAATACAGGCAGCGCATACAACCGTGAACTCACGACAGCCCGCCGTGCAGCCAATCACAGCCACGCATCTATACCGTGACCCGCCCTCATTTGAAAGCCTTTGAGTTTGACCAATCCGCTGACCGGAGGGCGGAGCCAAGGGGGTGCTGTAGTCAAGTTAGTTAGGCTACGCAGGCGGTGACAAAACAGTGCTGAGTTTCCGCCTACATCCAGTCGTTACAAGCTTTGTGGCTGTGATCAGGTAAGAGATGTCTTCTTCACTGCGTGGCGCGTGCATTATTCCTGCTCATTTGTGCTTAAATGTGTTTAAATGTGCTTCTCTGTCCTCTGCGCGTGTTGCTGTGTGAAGTGGCTGCTGTCACTTCTTCCATATTCACCCCAGCTCCTATTTGTGTGTATTTCCGAGCGAACCGAACAAACTTTTTTTTTTTCCCCAGTTGTTGCTGAATGTTAACGATAAACTTAAATGTGTCTTAATTTAACGTTAGGTTACGGTGGGTAAATGTGTCCTGTGAACGGCAGCGTTGGTTATTTGGCGGTGCGAACATCTAAAGTTAGGTTTAGAAGTTATTTTAGTAACGTGAGGCAGCTATTCTGCTGCTGCTGTGCGCGTGTTCACTAAATGCGCAGCATGCTATCAAACGCCATTATAGGCCTGCTAGCTTAGCTTAGCACACTGCCACAGGCTACGGGCTGTGCCCGCGCGCCACAGCAAGTTAGTTTGAGCCACTTCTGACCGGTTTGAAACATACGCTGCTGCTGTGTGCACTGCTCATTCAGGTCACCGCAGTAGCGACGGTGGAAAATATGAAAGAGGTCATAGCTTTTGTTCCTAAAGTCTTGGCGCAGTTTGGACTTTAGGCGGGAAGAGACAAAATGGAGTCATGTCTTTTTGTCCCACAGAGGAGGAGAAATCCGATTACAGCCTTAAAACGCCCTTGGCCGTCTGCTAGCCGACTAATGCCACGCAGTTATATCTGTTATGTGTTGCTACTTGTTTGGGCTGTAGTTGATTTGTGTAGTTTCCGCACTATTTAAATAGTTTGGATGATATATTATATAAATAGGCCTAGGCCTACAAGCCAGGGGAAATACCTCTCGCACGGGACTGCTTTGCCCACATGCAGTTTGGCACAAAGTGAGTTCATTTTGTTTGTACTCATGCGTTATTTTTTCCACCATTTATTTACAGATAATTTGCAGCCATGGGAAAGGATCCAAACAAGCCCAGGGGAAAGACCTCCTCCTATGCTTACTTTGTCTCGACGTGCCGTGAGGAACACAAGAAGAAGCACCCAGGGACTTCTGTCAACTTCTCAGAGTTCTCCAAGAAATGCTCTGAAAGGTGGAAGGTCAGTTTCACTGCCACTGGGGGGCTGCCTGTCTATTTTAGCCATAGAAGAGAGAGGGTGAATTAACCGCTCCGTTTAAAACCAGACAATTACTGGTTTTGAGGTTAAGGGAAGTTGTTAACCCTCATATCATTAGGCAACCTGACTGAGCAAAACAGGAGTAGTTGCACATGCATTCCAGTAGGCGGCACTGCACACCAGACTGCGGTGTGGATTTCAACATCTCCAAACTTGGTAGACTGCCCGATCTGTTAGTGTTCCAAGTTGATTTGCAACAGGTTCTTATGAACCTACTTGAACTTAGTTGGCCAATTGGGAACCTGGAAAACTTTTTCTGTTTTTGGAAACTGTTTTCTTAAATCAAAACTATTTGCTACTGTGTTTTTTTGTAGACCATGTCAGCCAAGGAGAAGGTCAAGTTTGAGGACCTGGCTAAGACGGACAAGGTTCGCTATGACAAGGAGATGAAGACATACATCCCCCCTAAAGGTGTGGGCAAGGGAGGCAAGAGAAAGAAGGACCCCAATGCCCCCAAGAGGCCACCGTGAGTACTGCTGCCTCACTACACTGCTTGTCCACCAGGCACAACTACACTGTTGAGCACAGTTGGCCTGTTTGTGCTTTCTTTCTGCCATTGTATCGCCCCTTTTCTTCTAAAAGTTACAGTAATGTACTTGTTTGCGGGATTTGTGGGTACATTTTATAAGTTTACATTTTCAGATAATTAAAAATGGAACAGTAGTTAAAACTTGGACTGCAGAATTATAAGTTAAAGGAACACTGTATATTTTCAACCAGCTTTGTGTCAAAACACTGACTCAATGACTGAATTGAACTAAATGAATGTCTGAAAACGTGTTTTCTACTGATGCAAAGCTGTGTTCAGCAGTGTTCCTTTAACCTGAACTCATATTTAAGACTGACCAAGTGATACACAGAGGCATGCATACAATGATTAGTTGCATTAACCCGACTCTGCTCCCTCCACAGCTCCGCTTTCTTTGTGTTTTGCTCCGACCACCGTCCCAGGATCAAGGGCGAGCACCCAGGTATCTCGATCGGCGACATTGCTAAGAAGCTGGGCGAGCTGTGGGGTAAACAGAGCCCCAAAGACAAGGTCCCCTATGAGCAGAAGGCTGGCAAACTGAAGGAGAAATATGAGAAGGTACGTCCCCCACCTTCACCGCTATTTAATGAGAAGATATGTCCTCCACTGCTATTTCATGCAGAGTCTATAAAAAAAAATACCAGCTATTGGTGTTTACCTTTTGAATGACAACATGGGAGAGCTCTTGGCCAGACAGTGTGCTTTAGAAAACACTGTGGTGTACTACACCTTTAAAAACACTTTCCACAGATTGTGGTGTTCTACAACTGTAATGAAACTGCATCACATTGTCTGCACTACGGTAGTTCAATTTTTAACAAGTCCTGGTTTAGTTGGGTGATGGAACGGTTTTACAGGCATTCATTTATTTTGAGATTTGTGGACAAATGACATCACTGGTCCACAACGTAACTCAAATCAACATTCAGTAACTGAATGAATGCCTACACAACACACTTTTTACAGTTCCTGTGTGAGATGACATACAAAATAATTTCCCCTCAAGTTTTCAGTTATTTTAAGCCTTATTTGGCCTTATTTTATATATATTTTAATGGCTTTATTTTGTTGTACCATCTGCAGGAGGTGGCTGCCTACCGTGCCAAGTGCGGTACAGCTCAGGGCGCTGCTGCTAAGAAGGGCGGTCCAGGCCGGCCCGCGCCGAAGAAGGTCCAGCCGGCTGACGACGACGATGATGATGACGAGGAAGACGACGAAGAGGAGGATGACGATGACGATGATGAGGATGACGACTAGACAAGGAGGGGTGATTTACAAAACAAGGATGTGAATGAAGCCTGCAATGTTCCACCTGTGTTTTTGGCATGGAGTCTGCTTCTATAGGACACCAAAACTGTCTTCTCAAAGTTCAGGGATTGTTTGTTCTGCTCATTTCTTTTAGTTATGGTTTTGCCCCCTTCCTCCCCGTCCCTTTTAGAATGCCGCAGGAATGACTCCTCAGACCTGCTTATCACCCAGATGTCAGCGCTTCCTCTTCCCTCGTCCGGAAGTCAACAGGATTTTTGTGTCGAGATTTTGGTCAAATGCCTGAAATGAGGTCTGTGGTAATAAGTTAATGAAACTGTAGACTGTCTTCACAGCAGTGACTCACTGAAGAAAGTGATTTTGATTTATTTTTACCTAGTGGCGAGTGCTGGTTGGGCTCAACTCCACACTTGGGGACTAATGGAATTTGTGACTTTTGAAGCATTTTCTGAATATCACAAAAAAATAATTTACACTTAAAAAATGATAAAAGTGGTCCTCATTTGTGGAGATTATCTTGCTGAACACAGTTTAGTTACATAAACCCTTTGTTAACAGACCTCATTTCAGGCATTTAACCCAACTCCCTGTACACAAACTCCACTGACATTGATACAAGGGAACCAGGAAGTACATGACTTCTGGGTTGTCCTACAAAAAGAGGTCATCCCTGCGGCACTCTACTCAGCTGATCATTTTGACTGTATTTCTACACCCGGGGTGGGATGGGTCTCCTTGTCACCATCTAAACCAGTTTAACCCAGATCAGATGTCGGAAAACATTTTGGGGCTAAGATGGTTTAAAGCAGCAGACTGTTTTGTAATGTTTTAAAAAAAAGTTGGCTTTTATTTTGTTTGCTTTTTCTTTTCAAAGCACTGCTTCTGTTTCTGTTTAGTGGTGTTTGGTTCTCATTTTGTTTTCACTGCCGTTTTACTACCAGGAATGAGATGTATCCGTAGGTTAATAAAAGTTTGCAGCCATTTTAAGATGGAACTAAAAAAAAAACTTCTCCATGTAGAGTGAATTGTTTTTTTGTAATAAAAATTTTGTATATTATGATTAAACTTGTCTTGTTTTACTTCATTTTAACATTTGTTTAATTATGCCGATTACCGTAGATGTTATGCTCTTAAAATTCTGAGTTATATTCCATGATTAGGCTTAGTACAAATTCAAGTTTAATCTTAATACTGATACTTTGAAGGAAAGTGATTTTAGCCACTTTTCTAACAACTTTTCCCTCAAAGTTGTTTAACAACTTTGAATCTTATTTATCAAGGGAATTCTCAAGGATGCATTGTAATACTGGCTGAGTACACCTTGAGCACTGCTTTGCGGTAATACCCAGTAATTGAGTGACTTGCATTTAGGCTGCCTGCTTACAACTGAAAGTTGCCTTTCTTCATCCCAAAATAAGATTTCAGAGTGGTTTTGTCTGCCCTGTTAACTGTCACCCTTTTCACTATCAGTCTGTTAACCCGCAACAATATGAATTTTGAGTTCAACATGTTGAAATTTTGACAGTACATCAATTGTATAACATGATACAACCTTAACATAATTCAGG
>NC_139646.1:27915753-27918253 GCF_964638095.1 Poromitra crassiceps
TGGAAATGGCATTCGTGAGGTCACAGTGACTTTGACCTTTGTCCTTTGACCACTAAAATGTAATCAGTTCATCCTTGAGTCCAAATCGACGTTTGAGCCAAATTGGAAGAAATTCTGTCAAAGCGTTCCTGAGGGTATCGCGTTAACGAACGTCGCACGGTCGGACGGATGTACGTACGTACAGACGAACGGACAACCCGAAACCATCATGCCTCCGGCCTGTAGACAGGTGACTTCGCTACAGTGCAGATTTCAGCTCAAACAGGGTGGAAAAGTATGTATTTTCAAGTCAACTTGACATCTCAGGGCTTGTGGAGACGTGGACAGTATGGAAGCATTTTATGTTTTTATTCTTTGTTTTTTTGGGGGGGTTTTTGCACACGACCCTGTTCACACTCAGCAGACTGCATGTATGTACACTGACTGTCGGCAAGTACCTCATACAACCCCACATAAAAAAAAAATCAGAACTATCCCTTTAAGACCCCGCCCTCAGACCCCGGGCTGGAGCTTACGACCTTGTTGCTC
Source organism: Poromitra crassiceps (assembly GCF_964638095.1). Lineage (NCBI taxonomy): Eukaryota > Metazoa > Chordata > Actinopteri > Beryciformes > Melamphaidae > Poromitra > Poromitra crassiceps. The sequence goes on from NC_139646.1 coordinate 27,916,282, forward strand.
GTTTCTCTCGTGACATCTGGCAACACTGATCCCTGCGTGCGGCACGTCTGAAAAAAAAGAAGGATTAACATTTTTATATTTGTATCTGTATTTGTTTAGGCAGCAAAATTATTTGTATTTGTATTCAAATAAAAGTGGAAATAGGCCTAACAAATCCTGTTTTAGGTTTTATTACACTTCTAGGTAAAATGTTAAAATAAATGTTCTTGATTGAACTATTTTGCAATCCCACATTGAGACCCATATATGGCTGTGTAACGGTTTCTACATTAGCAGATACACTTTGAAGTTCCATCTGGCTTGAATTGGAGCGGTCAAAATGGCTCTGATTGAATTTTAAATTCCCTAGAAGTTTGTCTGCTCACTGCAGACAAAAACACGATCAGAAAACGGGTAAAAAAACCTCAGTCTAGTATTAGAGGTGTCATGACATATATGATGTCAACATGCATGAAAAGCACACACAGTGTTTTTATCATTATACCAACAAATTAGTCCATCTTATGACAAATAATGTGATAACTTGGCAGGTGTTACCCCCAAAGAAAGTGTTTCACAGAAACATCAGTAAAGTCATATTATGACCATACTGATATCTTCAATCCTAAATTGGTATCTTAGATAGATAGATAGATAGATAGATAGATAGATAGATAGATAGATAGATAGATAGATAGATAGATATATAGATATTAGATCTTATAACACACCCCTCTATTAGATTTCAATACATTTATTTGAATAATTATAATTTGATGGAGTTTTGCTGTCCTGTCTGACAGCTTGTGGATTTGTGGTTTGCGTGGATGCTCTCTGCTGGCTCCCTGAGCCTGACTCCCTCAACCTATAGAATGGCCTTTAGCCTTTAAAACAGGCATGCGTTCACACGTTAGCATATTGATGACTCTCTATAGGAGACTTTTAAATTACAATATTCAAATCATACACCACATATTTAGCTAACATACAATAAATCAAGCAACAACAGATATACATATTCATTCACTACGTAGCAAGCACAATATAGACTGTATTTCAGTGAAATACAGTGAAAAATTCATGCGAAAATGACAAGTCAAGTAAAATGTATTTAGGCACTTTTTTTTATCACATTGGGTTGAAAATAAGACAAAATATCTAATTTGTTCGGTCCCCAAAAAATCCACAACTCTCTTGCTGAAACTGTTAGTACTGTATACTCAGTGTGGGAAACGACTTCAAACTACATCACAATGAAAAGTAGTGCAACTACATCTTCCTCTAAAAACAAATCATTCAAACTACATCACGGGAAACGATCGTAATCTGAGTCTGGAATCTCATATTGTTACACGGAGGTCCAACTGACCTGACACTGAGTAAAGAGTAGGTGTGTTTGATTTAGGGACTAGGGCACGCCGATCCTCACATCGGCTGTGTTTTAAGGAGAGGATAGGGAGCAGTTGTTGAGGTGGAATCAGGAAAATGCTCAGTTTCTAGGGAAATGCGTACTCGATCGCAGACATCTTCATCACAAACCACAGGTGATGTTAATCAAATAACAGGTGATTGTCATTAACCGTGGCCAATGATTTGTGGCATTGTACAATATTTTATGGCAAAAAACATCATGAGAATACTATGAATATGTAGTTTGTAACAAACTAAACTACATGACGACAAGTAGTTTTGAATGTAGTTAAACTACCACCCAACTACTGAAAATCCTAGTTAAATAGTTCAACTACATGTAGATACTTTTTCTAGGGCCCTTCAAACCTAATCAAACTTTCTTCCTTTATTTATTTTTTATTTGTATTATTATTATTATTATTTATTTTTATTTTTATTTTACATTTTAAAGCGATACTCAACGATACAGTGATACTCAACTTGCAACCCGGGGGCCAGATGTGGCCCATGATAGGGTGCTGAGTGGCTCCCTGAGCAATTTCTAATTCACAAAAACAAAAACAATGAGGCGGCTGTGGCT